>NC_141062.1:12157219-12287219 GCF_041138505.1 Cibotium barometz
ATCTCTTTGTAGTGCATGATGTGGTTCATGGAGTGGCGAATAAAGGAATTGAACAAGGGAGTGTGTGTTAATAGATATACACTAATAAGTTCCTTGTGAGGGAACTACCGACGGATACATAGACTAGAGTTGGAAAAAGATAAAATGAGTTATCTCCATGAAGAACTAAAATGATTCTAGATCTTTCACAAGTTGGGGTCCTTGGGAGAAAAGAGATTTTGTATGAAAAGAATACATAAAAGGAATTAAGGAAGCTCAAGGAATACTTGGAGACTTAGTCTTATGCCATGGAGCCACAATAATAAATCTAAAGACAAGAATCTAATATAAAGAGATGAAAGGATTGATTGGAATTTTATTGATTATTTGATCAATGCGTATTAATGATGCTATGCAGGGTGGCGATGGCCTCTCATTCAAAGGATAGATACTTGTCTGTGTCTGGGAAAAAGTGATCTTATATATATCAATGGCCTCTCACTTAGGTGGGGAAATGGTTTAGTGAGGGGAAGAAGAGGAGTTGAGGAAACATTGACCCAACCCCTTGAGGAGGGGTCCCACTAGGTGACTAGGACGGGGTCTCATAATATGTGAACCGCAATATATCCGTGACTTGAGACTCCTAGAAAAGTCCGTAATAAGTGGTAAGATCCTGAGGTATTGGTCCCTAATTTATCTAGAGGGCTAATGAAGGATTCAATAAGATCTACCGAGATGAATTGGTGATCTTTTGAGAGTGATGTTTAACTCTTTCTTTCTCTTGTTTGAGAATTATGTGTTGTACATGATAGGGAATCTCCATAAGAGGGATTGAAATATGATGAAATATTTGGATAATGCTCTTGAATGGACTAGAATTGAAATTACGCCAACGAATTAAATCCATCCCCTAGGACTAAGTGGTAGGGTGGTGGTTGGATCATTAGGATGTTAACCAAGGGAGGATCTAGGCTCAAGCTTCGTCCTACATTTCCCCAATGGAAGCATTTTAACTTATAGAAAATAAAACTAAAATGTTGTGCAAATGCTTCACTCTACAAAAAAAAAAGGAATTGTTTTCAAGACCTCCTTGGGTTCAAAGATGTGTTCGTCTGGATCCCAAGAGAGAGGCACCCAAGAACTTATGAGTATGTGGTCCATGGAGTGTCTAAGTTGGGCCTCACAAGTGGTATCAGAGGTTGTCAAGTCACATGGCAAAGAGGAACAAATGATGACTATGGCTTGTCGTGTGCACAAGCCATGGAAGAGGCCGTTCCTCTTGGATGCCAATGATGATGACGACTAGATGAATGAGACAACTTGTCAAGTTTTTGAGAGGTTATGCCGCCTGAGTGGTAGAAAAAGAACCAAAGAATGGGCCCTTAATCTTGGCCTATTTTGTGGAAATAGTATTGGAAATATGGAAATCCAAGATGTATGGGATAAAGTATGGAATTCTACTATGGATGTGTAGACTTTATTACCTAATGGAATCATGGATGTTTGTTAAAAAACATATTGCTTTGTAAAAAGTTGGAATGGGAAGGACTAGTAGCATCCTATGTCCTTAATGGAACCCCATAGTTAAACCTTGAATAATTTAAGGACAAAGTGGGGATAATGTTACAACTTTTACCTTGTGGTGCAAGATAGCCATACCCCAGGGAACAAGAGACCACTTCAAACTGGAGAGAGAGAGAGATAGACCTCCTAGAGAGGAAGATTGAATGTGTAGCAACCTATATAGCTTTTGACTTATGAATAAATCAAGATGACTCTTCCCTATAAGTCTAGTTGTTTCAAGAAGAACTAGGACATTCTCTTCTCCAAGTAGTTAAGATTTCTAAGTTGATCAAGGGACTTAGGAAGGGACTACGTATATTCACAATCAAGCTCAATAAGGTGGAAGACACTCGAATGTAGAAGAAGACTAGAAAGTTGGATATGAGCTCGAGTGGTTAAGTGAGTATTCTAACATCTTTCTAGAGGAACACACTCATTTACCACCTACCTAATATGTGGATCATGAGATAAATCTAGAATAAACGAGATCTTACCACCTACTTAATATGTGGATCATGAGATAAATCTAGAATAAACGAGATCTTACCTGGTGAAAAAAAGAGCTTATAAGATGTATGTTCCTAAAGATATTTAAGTAAACAAGCAATTGGATCAATTATTAGAACATGGATTCATTGACTTAGTGTGTCAATGTGGGGAGTCCCAATACTTTTCAAAAAAAAGAAGGATAATACTCTTAGGTTGTTGTGTGTGGATTATAGAGGCCTTAATCCATGTACTATAAAAAATATGTACCCTATAACCCGCATTGAAGAGCTTCTAGATAGGCTCCACAGTGCGCTCGATATTTCATCAAAATAGATTTAAAATCAAGATATCATTAGATTGGAATTAAGGAAGAAGATATACCTAAAATTACTTTCAAATTTTTATACGAACACTATGAGTTTTGTGTCATGCCATTTGGCTTAATCAATGCTTCAGCCACATTCAACTGGTTGATGGTAGGCATATTTTAGGATCACCTCGATGACTTTGTACTTGTATTCTTTAACAATATTTTGGTTTACTTGCCTACCATCAACTGGTTGATGGTAGGCATATTTTAGGATCACCTCGATGACTTTGTACTTGTATTCTTTAACAATATTTTGGTTTACTCCAAGAATGAAGAAGAGCATGTCCAGCATATTTGGAAGGTCCTTGAAATTTTAAGGCAGAATCAACTTTATGCTCGAAAGACTAAGTAAGTATTCTTTGCCAACAATCTTACTTATTTGGGGTTTGTGTTGGCCACCCAAGATGGAAATTACTCCTAACCTAGAGATAGTAGAGGTTGTCATTCATTGACCAACTCCTAAGTTAGTTAAGGAAGTATGATCAATTATGGGGTTAACAGGAGGGTGCTGAATCTTTATGAAGGATTATGCCAGGGTAGCAACTCTGCTTACTAAAATACTTAAGGAGGATTTAGCCTTTAAATGGACCCTAAACTGTTATAGTAGCTTTGATGGGTTGAAGGTTATCCTTTCATGTTATCTAGTATTAAAGTCCTCATAACTCTTTATGGTTATTGCTTGTGGATGCTAGTCGACAAGCTATAGGAGGAATCTTAGTCCTTCAAGAGCATCCAGTGGCCTATGAGTCAAGGAAACTTCAACCTCATGAGATGAACTACCCTACCCATGACTTAGAATTGTTAGTCATATTCATGCTTCACAATTGTGGGAGGAACTATCTCCTAGGGAACTACTTTCAATTGGTTAGTGATCATAAGAGTTTGAAATGGATCTTTACTCAACCGTATGTGATAAAGGAGATGGGTGGAGTTATTACATGAATATGATTTTGAGATCAAATTTAAACTAGGAAAGGAAAATGTGATCATAAGAGTTTGAAATGGATCTTTACTCAACTGTATGTGATAAAGGAGATGGGTGGAGTTATTACATGAATATGATTTTGAGATCAAATTTAAACTAGGAAAGGAAAATGTAGCTAATATTGATGCTCTTAATAGGAAGAGTTTCGTTGTGATATTAACCCCATCCCCAATCGGACCAGAGTAAACCTACCTCAAGATTCTTATTTTGGATCCATCCTCAGGAAGCTTCAACAAGGAGAAAACCAATCTCATCTTGAAGCATATCTTCTAGAAGAGGGATACCTCTATTTCAATAAGAGGTTATGTATCCTAGATGATGTTGAACTTAAAGAACAAATTCTTGTAGAGGCTCATGATGGATCTTTATCAGCTCACCCAAGTTACCACAAGACTCATGCCTTTTCAAGGAGGAGTTTCTTTTGGCTAGATATGAAGAAGGACATCCTGAATTATGTTTACATTGTCAGAGAACTAAGGTAGATATAGTTAAGTTACCAAGAGCTCTTCAACCATTAGACATACCTGAATGCATCACTATGGATTTTATTACAAGACTTCCCAAAGTTCAAGGAGGATTTGATCTAATCATGGTTTTCATTCATAAGTTGAGATAGTGCACCTACTAATACTCATGAAGAAGATTCAAATAAATTAGGCTTGTGGAAAATAATTATTCAAGGCTAAGGTTTTAAAAAATTAGGGAAAATACAAGTGTGGTAGGATGTTGACAAGTGTCCACTTTTTCCCATGACTAAACTTACCCAAAACTATTACGAATAATAATATTGACTATTTATCTTTGGTGACCCAAGTGTGATTAAAGAATAAATTGGTTGAGAGTGAATCCGACCAACTGTGACATGTGTGACGCATGTAAGGAATGTGTGAGTTTGATTGTGAGTGAATCCGATCAACGCGTGTGGGAGTGAAGCGTTGATAAGGAAAAGCTATGCTATTTATGGCTCCTAGGGCTAAATTTATGATAATATGATTTAAATATCGCGTGTGGGAGTGAAGCCACACACGTTAGGGGGGAGATTGCACCCAATCTTGTGTTCTTTGATTTTTATGCTCTTGAATTATGCTATGGTGTATATGGTTTATTTCTTCTATTATTCAGTTTGTGGAATATTATAATCTCCATCTACCATGGTCCTGTATAACAGTGGTATCAAAGCACGGCAAATTCAAGTATTGAATTTGGGTCATGGAGACTTGAAGAAAAATCACAAAATTGATTTTTCCTCAAGGGTTATTGGCTTGGAGCAAATTTGAAGGCTTCTCAACAAATTCAAAAATACTTACACGGGAAGTGAAGGTCAAGCTCAAAAATTGAAGAAGAGGCACTAAGGTATGAAAAGTTGCATTTCTTTTATCTAAAGGACAAGAAAATTACAAGTGGTTATTGACCAAAGGGCAAAGAAGGGTAGAAAACCACTCTGCAAATCCACCTCTTCATTAAAAAGCAATTTTCTGATTTCTTTGGCCTCTTGTGAATCTGGATAGAGTCAGCAAGGGAAGGGTGATTGAGCTCCATAATAGCAGGTTTGCTAAACCAATGAACATGTCAAAGATATATAATGGATGGTGTGGAGGGCTTCTACTTTTCAATTTTCTCTTCCTCAATTACAAATTGCTGAAGCACAGCCTAGGGGAATTAAAGCCCAGATTATATATATATATATATATATATATATATATATATATATATGCACAGCCTAGGGGAATTAAAGCCCAAATTATATATATATATATATATATATATATATATATATATATATATATTCCTTATCTCCTCTCCCTCCAATTTGGCGATGCTTGACTCCTTCTCTCCTTCTTCCTTCGTGCTGCGCGTAGATCGTTGGATTTTATGATGGGCGGATTGTCGGGCTGTTTCAAGCATGTTACTGAAGCTTATTATATTACAAGCTTTTTGTTATTTTGTTAAAAAAAACCTGGATACTGGCGGGCTGAACATACGTCGAGGGCGCTGAAGTGTTTACAAAGCTTTGATAAGCTTTGGAGATTTACTAAGCTTTGATTAATACTTAGTTTTAAAGCTTTAAAACTTAAAAGCTTTTGTCTTCTTTTTATTTAAAAAAAGCCTAACACAAAAGCTTAAAATAAAGCTTTTATTTATCTTCAAAGAGGGATTACAAGTGGGCATCATTATGAGTATTTCTACATCCAATTATTCGTTTTTAGAATTTACTAACTTATTTTTGAACAGAAAGTAGGATGATATTTTTGACAACAATATTTTCTCTGAATATGACGTTTATTGACTTCTCCGACACACCAATAAAGATAAGAAAAATCATTATAATTTTTCTTATTTTCAATTATTTGTTACTTCAAAATTTAGTGTCATTAAAACATTATTCGACCAATAGATTTTTTCCTAGTTCTTCTCTTATTTAATTGTCTAATTATTCATATTGATTAAGAATATAAATTCATGTATCTCGTTTTCGGTATACGTTTATTCACTTTCTTTCCTTTTTACTAATGCTAACCTAACAAGGTTTATTAGTGAATGTAGATTCTAAACATATAGATTATTCGTCAACTTATGTGAACAAAAAGATGGTTAATCTCTTAGGGATCATTGGTCCATTTCGGCATCATTCATCTTCAAATTGGTATTGGATAATCAAAGGATTTTCTATCAACTCTTGAGGTGACATATTCATTTCATTTCATTATCTTTATAATAAATTTTACTTAAGACTTTTTATAAACTTCAAGGAGAGTTTTATGCATCAAAATTATAACTTCTTGGAGGAACCGGTCCTTCCATCTTGAACTATACTTTATGAATTTTTCACTTTGTATTAGTCTTGTGGTATGGGACGACACGAGATTAATCCAGTGTGAAGTATTCCGATCCATATTTATAGATCTAGATTTGTGTGGGATAATTTCTGGTGGTATGGGACACTAGAATTTATTGCGCACAGAAGTCCTTGATATAATGTCTCTTTTTCATGTCTATGACAAATACATATTTATATGTGATGGATAACTTCACGATTGAGGGTTGAGAGGGATTATATCTGTGGATGGATATTCTATCTTAACTCTTCACTTGCTAATTAAATATGCAACTGAGGTCAGTTTGCAACTCAACCAAGAGGGAATGTTTACGAATAATAATATTGACTATTTATCTTGGGTGACCCAAGTGTGATTAAAGAATAAATTGGTTAAGAGTGAATCCGACCAACTGTGACATGCGTGACGCATATAAGGAATGTGTGAGTTTGATTGTGAGTGAATCTGATGAAGACTTCTGAAATAAATTCTTGATGAGGGTGACCCAATATGGTATAAGAATTAAGAGAGAATCTAATTCTTCAGAGGGTGACCCTAGGTGGTTGTGAGTGAATCCAACCAGTTGTGACACGTGTGAAACGTGTGGTGTACTCTGTGAATATGTGCGACGCGTATGAAGACATTGTGAGTGAATCCCAATGTAGGAGTTTGATTGTGAGTGAATCCGATCAACTTTAAGACACGTGTAACATGTATAAAGGTTATGTGAGTTTGATTGTGAGTGAATCCGATCAACTCTAAGACATGTGTGACGCTTGTAAAGGTTGTGTGAGTTTAATTGCAAGTGAATCTGATAAACTCTAAGACATGTATGACACGTGTAAAAGACATTGTGTGTGAATCCAATGTGGGAACGATTAATGTGTTTAACCTCTTGCGTGTGTTGATAGTTACAACTGACGAACGGTTGTCTTCTCAAACGGGAGGACTATCATGGGAGTGAGATTTTTTAAAATATTTTATCGTGGGAGTGAATCCAATTAATTATGTGTGAAGCATAGTAGTGAATGATTTCCATTTGTCAAAATTATTTTTGAGAGTGATTTCAAAGTAATGGTGATTTAATATTATAGACTATGATGAGTATAGATCATGAGTTCGGAACAACCGAGGTGGACATTGCACGAGATTATCTAGCTGAGCACGTGTGCTAAATATTTTATTTTGTATGGTTTGGCCCATTGTACATATGTTGGGCAAGGTTTATTTTTGATGAGATACCTTAAAAGCATTGGACTATGGTTCAATTTTGGAAAAGCTATACTATTTATGGCTCCAAGGGGTAAATTTATGATAATATGATTTAAATACCGCATGTGGGAGTGGAGCCACACACGTCAAGAGGAAGATTGTACCCAATGTTATGTTCTTTAATTATTATGCTCTTGAATTATGCTATGGTGTATATGGTTTATTTCTTTTATTATTGAATTTGTGGAATATTCTAATCTCCATGTACCATGATCCTGTAACAAAAACCTCCATCTACTTGCTAATTGGGATCCACTGGTGATTATTACTCTCTTCCCTAATTTTTGTGGCCTATTGATTTTGTTACATCTCTTGAGTGCATATGGGCTGAAATCTATCAACATTTGATCCCCCCCTTGTGCCCTAGTTCTCGCTTCCATCCCATAGCTAGCAATTGGGGCTAATGATTGAGGGAGGTTATTTGGTTAGAAATTTGTAAACATTTTCAACCTTTATAGGGCTGGAAATTGAGCTCAGTTATCCTCTTCAATAGTTTTAACCGCCGATAAGCAATCTAGTATCTCTATGGGACAGACTAACAATTGGTAATTCTTGGAGCTTTCTTCTTCTCTCCTTTGGCTAAAAATTCAAGTGCTAATTATAACTACTTAGGTATCCTTCTACTCCTTTTATTCTAATGCTTTTAATTTGTGGATTAATTATGATTAATTTTATGTCGATTACGAATTAAGTTTTGTTTATTATGATTAATTTTATGTCGATTACGAATTAAGTTTTGTTTAATTACTTACATAGGTGTGAATAAATTTAATTGCATGACTGGTTAAAAATTTAGAAGTGAGGAATGCAATTAGAATAGGATTTTTAATTGATCTTGAATTAGGCATACCCACTCATAATTAGGTTGATTATATCTAGTTTAGTAATGGATTAAGAAACTAAGTATGAATCAAAGCATAGCCTTGACTAGAAATGGGTTTTGCATACAATTTCTAGTTTTATGGGAGTGGCAATCTTATGTGCATAAATTTTATAATTTTGTTCCCTTCTATATTATCTATATGAGTAAAAGAACGATGATAACAAAGCTAAAAGTAAAACAAATTTATAATACTTCTAATAAATGTTCATGCATGGACAGGACAAGTTGCATTAAGCTTGCTTATGACTAGGTTGAATTGATTAATGCTAGGAAATAGATTTTTGGTTTTTGTCTCAATACTTATGTTTATATGTTAGTTTCATATTCTCATAAAGAGGTGAAAGTGTGATGCTTAATTGACTTTTTAAGGGGATAATTTGCATTTATTATGTGGGAAAGAAGAAACAAATTTAGGGATAATCTATGTGATCTTCCTACACTTATGTACACACACACACACATATCATACATACATACATACATATATATACATGTATGTATATATGTATGTATGTATGTATGTATGTATCGCGCTCTCTCTCTCTCTCTTAAGCAAAACAAACTTGCTAAAGTTCACACAACACATAAACAAGAAAAATGGGTTGATCTTTATATGGTAATGGAAAAGGGCTTTTCTAAATTGTAGCTAGTCACTTCTCAAGTGGCACCTATTAGCCTCAAAAATATTGGATGCCCCCCAATCTTGTGCTATTATGTTGCATCTCTAGTGGATGAACATTATAACTTTTGTTTTTATGTTATGACTTTTGGACTACTAATTTGTCATAAGATCTTCACGATTTGGCATAAGACCTGTATGGTCATGATTTATGTACAAAGTCTCATATGTCCTTTTGGCATTTGGTAGTAGATGTTAATAGAACACTCTTTTACAGAAACATGAGACTCTCTTTTGCAGAAACATGAGACTCTCTTTTTGCCCACTATATTGTACTTAAGGGCCTATATTTTCTTTCACTAGCTAGTTTTTATTTTGCCATGTTGTCTTGACATCTCGTTTACTCATGGATCGTGTGTAGCATCTTTTTTTTTCTCATAGAACATTAGGGTCTTTCGTAGATGTTAATAACATCTCTCTCTCTCTCTCTCTCCTAGCCAATGAAAGTAAGGCTTTCTTTGAAGTGTTTTTTCTTTTTTATTATTCTCTCGTTTTTATTTGTATGGTCCTCCCTCCTCCCCTCTCACAACAAGTCAAGTCAATCATGTATGGGTGGATGAAGACTTGTTCTAGAATAAGTGATAGCTTAATTTTTTCATTTCAAGCTGAGTTGATATAGTATTTGGTATGATAGTGTTTTCATTCTTGCATGATAAATTGGCATGATTGTGTTTTCATTCTTTCATAATAATTTGAGAGAGAGAGAGAGAGAGAGAGAGAGAGAGAGAGAGAGAGAGAGAGAGAGAGAGAGAGAGAGAGAGATGTGTCTTAAAAGATCCAATGTGTCTATGAGATCAAAAGTAATATAAGCTCATGGAAATATGAGCCATGGAAGAGACTAAACAAACTTTAAAAAAAAAGACTAGCTATATGTCTATCTTAGTATGGAAATATGAGCCATGGAAGAGACTAAACAAACTTAAAAAAACGACTAGCTATATGTCTATGAGATCAAAAGTAATACAAGTTCATGGAATTATGAGCCATGGAAGAGAATACACAAACTTAAAAAAAAGACTTGCTATATGTATATCTTAGCATCATAGTGATCATGTGGATACATGTGAGAGTACAACACAAAGTAGAGCTCGTGCATCTTGATCTATGTAGAGAAAAGTCTATGGATCATGTCCTCCTTATCAATAACTTTACTCTCTCTCAAGGCAATGAGATGAGACTCAAATCTACCCCATCACAATTGGAATGGAAAGTGACATGTGCTTGTGGAGGTACTCCAAACTTTGGATGAATCCATGTGACGTGGTCCACAGGAAGTGACCTCAATAGAACTATAGCTTTAGGTGACATCTTTAGGTGTAGGTCTAGCATTTCTAATCATGTAGTGTGAATAGAGCAGATAACCCTGTCAATATTTGATGAGTGATGTGGAGGGAGGGTGCATTTAGACTATACTTGAAGGGTGGTAGTATGTAAAGAGAATATAGAGGAGAGAGAGAGCTTGAGTCACTTGTAAGCAACCACACACATAAGAGAGAGTAAGAAAGAAGAGAGACATGGATGGTTAAATTTTCTTCCAACTTCTTCTTCTCAATCTAGTATACCATGAGGATAAGAGTACATACTATAAGGGAAAGTACTTTCCTACTAAAACATACAATGGTCAATCCATAGTCTGAACCCCACTACATGAGCTGACACTATAGCTATGCCATGACTCTAGTATACCAAAGTGGCTGTTACATAGCGTGTAAACCACTAGGTAGCACATCTCCCATAATCTCACCAACCATACTAGTGGCATAAGTGTGGAAAACTATCACCTAGGTGGCATAAGTGTGGAAAACTATCACCTAGGTGGGTCATCAATGTCCGTGCGATAGTAGTTGAGCTCGATATCTCAACACTCTCCCTTGAGCTCAACTCCACACACTATATGCCAGGTAAGCTCCTAAACCTGTGGAGCTTCTCTATACCAAATACCTTTGTGAAGATATCACAGCCACTTGATTCTCTATGCTGACATATACAAATCCACATCACTTGCTAGAACCTTGTCCCTCATAAAGTGATAATGCACCTCAATGTGCTTTGTTCTAGCATGATAGATTGGGTTACCAGCCATATGCTACTCATGTTGTTATTTTATGAGCTCACCCATATCACCAAAATGTCTTCAATCACTTGATTTACTCTCTCATAGTTTGTCCATTAATATTAAGATGGTAAGTTGTACTCATATCTAAGTGAGCTCCCATGGACTCAAATAAAGTAGTCCAGAATCTAGAGTGAGAAAGTCCATGCAATTTGACTATCTCTTTAAGAAAAATTCTTGCTATATCAATAGATATAAACATATTGTTGATTGGAATTAAATGTGCTACTTTGGTTAATCGATCAACTACTACCATCATGGCATCATAACCACCTTGAACTTTTTTTAAGGGATTCCTATGAAAAATGCACAGTAATACAGTAGATCTAAAGGTTATAGAGCTCCTAGTAGTTTGATTATTTCTTCTTTAATTCTCTAGTGAACCAAAAATTTCTTAAAACAATTTAAAACATCCTTTTTCATACGTGGTCAAAAGAATTCTCTTCTTAATAGAAGCATAAGTCTTATGGTAACTAGGGTGAGCATCCCCATCAGTCCATCAGTAGAAGCTCCTACCAAGATTTACTTTCTAAGCTCTCCATCATCTGGTATAAATAGCATTTTGTTAAAATAGAGATTTCCTACTTCTGAAGTATATTTCTTTGTCTTTGATTGTTGCAGCCCTTTGTCAAGAATAGGAACAAAATACTTGCCCTTCATCAGTCCTTCCTTGGCTTGGTTTGGAATGGAATTTAAGGGCATAGAAATAGTAGCAACAAATGATTTTCTCCCAAGAGCATCAAGAGCTACATTTTCTTTTCCTCGTCTAAATTTAATCTCAAAAGCATACTTATACAAAATCCGGATCTATCTTATTTGCCTCATATTTAATTATGGTTGAGTAAAGATCCATTTCAAACTTTTGTGGTTAGTCTCACTGAACTAATTGAAATTTGCTCCCCAAAAGATAATGTCTCCAAAACTTGAGAGCATGAATTATAGCAATTAGGATAATTTAATTCATGTGGTCTGAGGTAAACTCCACCAATAGCTTGACCATTGGTGTTAACCACTACCTAAAAAGTTTTGGAGAACTCGAGAAGCCTTAAAACAAGAAAGGTTTCCAAGATAACCTTTAGCTTGTCAAAGCTACTTTGCAATTCTGGTGTTCATTTAAAAGGTAGATCCTGGAGTAGTGGGGGGCATCAACCCTAGCATAATCTTTAACAAAATATCATACACTACCTAGTTAATACTAAGAATCCTTGAACTATTTTATTATCTTTGGAATTGGCCAGTGCTGAATGATAGCCTCAACCTTCTCTAGGCTAGGAGTAATCTCATCCTTAGTGACCACAAAACCCAAGTAAGTAAGATTATTTTACAAAAAATACACATTTGCTCTTCTTGGCATAAAGCTGATTCTCTCTCACAATTTCTAACAAGTTTTTGACATGCATCTCATGCTCAAATTTTGTCCTTGAGTAAACTAAGATGTCATAAAAAAATACAAGAATGAATTCATCCAATTGCTCTCGATAATCTAAACAACATGAGAAGAAATTCGAAATGCCTATATCCAGAGTTAAAAGCAATTTTGGATATATCCTCCTCTTTAATCATGATTTGATAATATCTTGACTTTAAATCTATCTTTGTAAAGTATCAAGTAGCACCACAAAGTCTTTCAAGAAGCTCAGTAGTGTAGGGTATGAGGTATTTATTCTTAATAGTGCATTGATTAAGACCTTTGTAATCCACACATAGTTGAAGAGATCCATCCTTATTTTTATGGAATAAGATAGGTGCTCCCCCAACCAGTGATACACTACGATGCAGAAAAGCCTTGATCCAACAATGTTTTAGTTGGTTCTTCAATTCTATTGCTTCAAGCATTGACATTTTATAAGCTTTTTTGGGTACAAGACTAGCAACAGGTTTCAATTTAATTTCATGATCTACTTCTCAAAGAGGTGGCATTTGGGTGAGCTCATCTAAAAATATATCAACATACTCAGTAAGCCATTTTGGTTCATGTCCCTCTGAATGGGTTTATGGGTTATTTAACTAGTGAGTCGGTGATGACTGCTCTTTTCTTTCTTTTTCTAACGTGAAATGTAAACTTGGTAATTGTTTACATTGTGTGACACCGAAATCCTTGTCTATTCATTTACTTATTAATATAGATTTATACACTTATTGATATAAACTACAAAAAAACTTAATAAATGATGCCTGGGCATATAAGAGGAAACTTTCCAAGCAATTTTGAATAGGCCTAGAGGATGCCTAATGAATCCAACCTAATAGATGGGATGCTTGAGACTTGAGAGACCCTAATTTTGAGTTGATGATTAAAGGAGAGAGTGTTGGAAATTAATAGGACATTGAGAGTGGGTGGGGGGGGGAGGGATAGAAAGAGGTGGAGGGGATGGTGGGGGAGCAAAGGAAAAAGCATGGTATTTGATCGGGGGATGAGAGGAAGGGTGGGTAAGGCAAGAGAGAAAGTCAAGCAAAGGGGAAAAGTGCTCACAAAATAGCAATAATAGGAAGATGAGAGACAATAGTAAGGGGTCCTCCAAAGCCAAAGAAACTCATTGTAGATCTCAACATGAACGTTGGATTAATTGTTGTGAAACTGGAGGAGAAGAAGAGTAAACTATAGTAAAAACTAGAAAATTGGGGGTTATGCAGACCTCTTGAGAAGCCAAAATTCAAGAATCCAAAAATCTTCATAGTCGTGCCTATAATGAACACATCATCATGGAACTTTTCTATAGCGCTATCATCATCACATGCTATAGTGATATTGCACACAAGTGTATCACACACACACATGTAATTATCTACACAAATTTACCGTGCAATTGGTGGCAGTTTTAATCTATACTAATATTTACTACAATGTGTTTAAAATACATATAATGTGATAATGGATTAATTATACTAATATTTACTATAATGTGTTTGTACATATACTAATAGATTAACTATACTATTAACTCTATACTAATATTTACTACAATGTGTTTACAATACATATAATCATGTGTTACAAATATAATGTGCATATAATCATGTGTTTACAAATACGTGTTTACAATACATATAATTATGTGTTATAAATAAAATTTTGATAATTTACATTGATGAAGTAAAAAAATTGAGAGAAATGATTGAACTTGTTATGTTTGTTACGTCATATCTTAGGCTTACATGTGAAACAACAAGAGCATGATGGTTGTTAGGAGCTTTGGGGTACATGAGACACAGAGCGTCGGCGTCATCAAGATAGTGACTAGGAGTATGGTTTGCAAAAGGATTCATTGTCTAATGGGGGTCAAGATAGTGACCAAGAGTATGGTCTATAGAAGGATTCATTGTCCAATGGGGGGTAGGGGACCTCCAGCACATTGTGGGTCTTCATGTAAAGCTAATGTCCAATGGGGGGTCATGTAGGGACCTCCTACAACACATTGCGAAGCTTCATGTAAAGCTAGGATATAGAGTATCCTTTTTTGATGATGTCACTAAGATGGGCTTCTAAGTGTAGTTACCTATAATAAACAAGTTTGGGTTTCCCTTCTGCAAGAAAGGAGAGTAGCCTTCTCTTCCCTTCATGTAGTATGTGCACATCTAGGTTAATATAGCTCTTTAAGGATGCTTTAGTCTCCACAAAGATCGACTATAGAAAGTGTGGATGTATGTCCCCTCATCTTTCAAATCAAGACTAATGTGGCTAGTTTTGTGTAGGTCAATGGATGGATCTAGGAGGATTTTTAATGTTATGAGAATGTATTTTTAAGTCATCTTTAAAATATTATTCTACCCTCTTAGAGAATTTGGGGACACTTGGATTGCCTGTCATGCCAAATTATGTTAATATCATGGGTGATACCATTTAATTATGACTAAATTTGGTGCACATTGATGTATGCTTGGGGCCTCAAATATTCACTACAGTAGTTGATTTGTATAGCAGGGTAATTCCTAGAGTACTTATGCTTGATAAACATGTGTGTGGTGGTGGTTTGTTTGCCTATGGAATATGTGCTGGATTTACCAAAAATATTTTATGGGTGAGGAGATTGAGGCAGATGCACATAGATTGCATTCCACAACTTTGAACAAGCTTTGTACATATGTGTAAGCTTGACACCTCTTTATTTATTTTTACAAGCTTAGCCTTGAAAGCATAAACCTTAGGAAATATTTAAACTTTGATATTTTGTGAAGCATGAAAACCTTTTACTCTACCCTCAAGTTAGTGTAGAACTCTCTATTTTGGGAAAAAGAGCATGTAAGAAAAGCACACTTTTTGTATTTTTGGAGGTTATGGCCTATTATTAAAATGAAAAGTACAATAATTCTAATGTGTGGGGACATGCCACACATGGGGGGGAGGGAGATTGCACCTTTGATAGTATCGTGCAGAGATAAGGGTTATTTTATATGCTATTTTGAATCTTGGTTTAAGTTAAATTTGTTGCAATTGATTCCACGATTACCTAGATGGAGATTCTTATGTCAGTAGGGTCAATTTGTGAAAGAAATTGAAAGAAGGAAGGGCAAACTGAAGATTTATTTTGAAAGGCTTGAAGAGTAAGGGTGTCTGTAACCCTTAGGTATTGACCAAAAGACAAAGAAGGGTGGAAAACCACCTTTGAGAGCTCAAAACCACTCCCTTTACCAAAACCACTTTCTTCACTAAAACCACTTTTCTCTCCTCTTACCCTCTTTCAAATCAGGCTTCATGGTGGATGCATTGATAAATTTCATCATTAACCCTCAACAAAGAGCTCTAAGTAGCTCAAAAATATCCCTCCCTTTTTCATGTTTATTTGCCTTTTGAAAAACCATGGTTTTGAGGCTTAAGAAGATTAAGCCACTAAGCTTAAAAACTTAGAAAAGCTCCAAAAGCCCCTATTTCAAGGCTTTTTGCTTGTCAAATTACATGTTGGAAATTTTAGGGAGACATGGAGCAGTTCAGAAAGCTTTTTCATAAATTTCAAATATTTTTTGAGTTTGAAAAAACCATTTTGGCCTATTTTTAAAGCCCAAAAGGCCTAAAATTACCTCAAAAATGGAGTAAAATAAAAATAAAATCCCAATTAAAAATTTTTCTTCAGATTTTAGGAGAAAAATTTCAATTGTTAAGCAATGGGCGAAGTGAAGAAATAAATTTCAACCATATTTCGACCTTGCAAGATCTCTTCAAATAAAAAATCTGTGTGAAGCAAGGCTCGAGTTTGACCTTCATACAAAGTGTTTGCTTAGTTTCAACACATGTTCAAGCCATTCCAAGAGTATTAAGCTAAGTTAAATTTGTGTTATTTATTTATTTATTTATAAATTATTTAGTACACTTTCTCTATTTATTTATTCGCCTCATACAAAATGCTTGGTTTACCTGTAATACCCACAATGTAAGAGCAAATTGTTGCACTTCAAAGACAAATAGCAACTTAGGGTGATCATAGGCACAACCTGGAATATCATATCGAATATTCTAAGTACAAATGTGATTTTTTCGATTTTGATGAAGAGGGAAGTGATCGTGTTCATGCACTCTTGAGACTACATTTCATGCCTTGAGTTCTCAAAAAGACTCACGAAATGCCAAAAGATATTCACTTTCTAGAATTTGTTATAAGTGTTAAACAAAGGGTGAATTAGGTCCTCTTTTAACACATACCCAAGCTAAGACAGCTACTCGACAATTATAAGAAAGAAGGACAAGACTTTCTTAGTTTTTATCAATCAGTTTAGCACTGAAGGTGACTCCAAACCAAATGTGTCTAATGATCCTTTTATTTCTAAGTTCTTTGATTGCTTTATGGATTACCTACCTCTTGTTTACCTAAGTTCCCTCTAGAAGATCATAAAATTATTCCTTAGAAGCTCTTTGCTATGCAAAGCTCCTTGTTGAAGTTAGCATGCTTGAGTAGAAAGAGATTCACAGATAAGTAGAAAAGTTGCTAGTAGAGAAAGAAGTCATCAGACCCAATAGTTCTCCATTTGGTGCTGCAGTTTCGTCAAAAAGAAGAATGGGACATATCAAATGTGTATCAATTATCATGCTTTAAATAAGATAATTGCGAAGAATCGATATGTAATACTTCGAGTGCATGATATGCTAGACAAGCTCAAGGGAGCACAAGCCTTTAGTAAAATTGACCTAAAATTACCATCAAATCTGTATGGACGAAGGAGACAGTTTCAAGATTGCCTTTAGAACCCAAACTAGCCACACTATGAGTTTTTAATTGTGCCATTTGGCTTGACTAATGCTCCGGTTACTTTCAGTTGAATGATGAATATAACATTTTTAAAGCATATTGTATTGTTTTTCGATGATATCTTAGGTTCTAGAAAGAATCAGCCTAAACATGATCAACATTTACAACAAGTGTTTACACTTCTTCAACTCTATGTCAACCTTGTTGGTAAGAGTATTTTATTTCAAGAAGAAATTGAATTCTTAGGACATACTATAAGGTATTAGAGTGGACCCTAAAAAGATTAAAAGTATTGTACACCTGATGAGAACATGTGTGTGGTGATGGTTTGTTTGACTATAGAATATGTGATGGATTTACCAAATGATTTGTTGAATATTTTATAGGTGAGTAGGACTTGGAAGATAGAGGTAGATGCACATAGATTGTTGTTTTGGACGGCATTCACAATTTTGAACATGCTTTGTAAATAAATGCAAGCTGGTGAACACCTTTTTTTGAAAGCATAGACCTTGGAAAATATTTAAACTTTGATTATTTTGTAAAGCACGAAAAGCTTTTACCTAGCCCCAAGCAATTGATACTAGAACTCTCTATTTTGGGGGGAAAAGCGGATGCTGTGCGAAGAAAAGAACACTGTTTTGTGTTTTTGGAGGTTATGTTATTAGAATGAAAAGTTCAAAGATACTCATGTGTGAGGGTAGGCCATATACATGAGGGGGGAACATTGCACCCATTGATAGAGGTAAGAATTTAATATGCCATTCTATGTGCTATTTTCAAGCTTGGTTTATGTTGAATTTGTTGCAATTGTTTTACGTTGAACGATTGATTAATTCATATGCTTGAGAAATGAATTGCACAATTACCTAGATGGATATTCTCATGCATTTGTTGAATTTGTTGCAATTGTTTTACGTTGAACGATTGATTAATTCATATGCTTGAGAAATGAATTGCACAATTACCTAGATGGATATTCTCATGCATTTATGTTGAATTTGTTGCAATTGTTTTACGTTGAACGATTGATTAATTCATATGCTTGCAATTGTTTTACGTTGAACAATTGATTAATTCATATGCTTGAGAAATGAATTGCACAATTACCTAGATGGATATTCTCATGCATTTATGTTGAATTTGTTGCAATTGTTTTACGTTGAACGATTGATTAATTCATATGCTTGAGAAATGAATCTTCCCCCCACATACATGAGGGGGAAGATTGCACCCATTAATAGAGGTAAGAATTTAATATGCCATTCTATGTGCTATTTTCAAGCTTGGTTTATGTTGAATTTGTTGCAATTGTTTTACGTTGAACGATTGATTAATTCATATGCTTGAGAAATGAATTGCACAATTACCTAGATGGATATTCTCATTTCTTTTAATTATTATTATTATAAAGAAGCTCATGCTGTAGTAGAAGACATACAGGTTGATGTGTGTGATAGAGTTGTTGCTAGTGCCACACATTTAGGTCTCCTCTTGATGCTCTATTGACCCTTGGCATCTATTGTTTAGGCCCTTGATGTTGGTCCCTCTCCTACTGATGGTTCCCCATATCATCTTGAATGTTGTAAAGAGAAATGGGTATATTAATAGATACCAAGCTTATCAATCATAGCATACACTTTCCCCTTCATTTGGTTTGGTTAAACTTCAAGAGTATAACCCTTACATCAATGTTGGAATGTAGGGGATCCGTTACCTTAATGTATTATGTATGTATATTTATGCATATGTATAGTGATAAGTTATTATAGTTGGAGATGTATGAATTGTGTGCTGAATGATATGTTTTTGTATAGTCTATTTTGGAATAGTATCCCCTCTTGGAGATTGGTATTGGTGACTTCATCTTGTGATAGATGTCATTATGCAATGTAAGCTTGGCCTATAGTAGTATATAAAGCTATCTCAAAAAAGAAAAAAGACATTATTTAGAGGATCATCACATTAGTGCCAATGCATGCTTTTTGTGGAAGGGGACTCTAGAGTTCTAGTAGAAACTGAAAGGTTGTACTCTTTGTAAAACTAAAAGCCCATGGTGTATTGATTTTGCAAACCAATGAGAGATCGATGATTAGTGTAACCAAATCGATGATTAGTGTAACCAGATTATTGTGCCATCAAAGACTATTGCACATTGCATTTACTTATACACAGCATGCATATGGTGTAGAAGTGTGTGCTTATGTCTCTTATCAAGGAAGGACCGTGCTAGATTTGGATTACTTGGGGAACAATTGTGTGACTCAATGGTTCATTACCCTAGACAACCAATCAATGATGGAAATTAGGTACATTGTGACGTGTATTCTATTCTGGAAACTGTTTAGTAATTAATTTCAAATAGATAAGCAAATCTATTTTTATAACCTTTCTCTTCTTTGGCACGTTTTTCCTCGTATATTTATACTCCCCAAGGCAAAATTTATCGCTAGATAGAAGTTTCACAAATTTACCATGGTATTCTCTCTCTCTACCGACAAATTTACCATGGTATATGCCCTCGTGTTGCATTCTACCGACGTTAATGCCTCTCTCTCTCTCTCTCTCTCTCAAACGTACACATTGAGCTCCTATTTGAGAGATAGCAGGGAGGGTATGCAGCCACCAAGAAGAGGGGAGTATTTCTACGAAGGAGTTGAGTCCAATCCTCCAGATACCTCTTTAATGAGAGGGCTTCCCTTGCATCTTATTGAAGAGTTTAAGTCCCATTCCGTGCATTTTAGTGTCGTCATGTGAACTTGGCTATGACGATAAAAGAAATCTCTCTCTCCCTTGACAAAGGCAAGTTTCTAAGTTTATTTTATCTTCAAAAAGATTGGGACCCACCAAAGCACTTATGAGGTAGCCTTCCCTCATGATTAGGCAAGATCGCGACACCTCTTTTCAGCCTTAGATCCCTCCCGATTCATAATGTGTCATTTAGTCCCGTGGATAGCCTTCCCATGGCCAAGTTAATTGGGCGGCCATTCAGAAGATAATATGGAAGAGTCAGAAAGGCCTGTAAGGGTGGCCAAGTTAATTGGGCGGCCATTCAGAAGATAATATGGAAGAGTCAGAAAGGCCTGTAAGGGTTTTTTTCCCCCCCCCCCCCTACGACCCAATTAAATTAAATGGGTCGCTGGTGGAATTAGTTATAACTTAAGTACTTCAGCATAACCGTCACAACGTGAAGTGGAATGCTACGGAGGAGGAGCCCATGGCTAGCTACGTACGCGCTCAAGAACCGCTAAGCACATAGTCTCACGCATCAGGCTGCAGCGTCGTCGCACACCAGGCTAGAGTGGACACTGGTGAGCACAATCATTTCAAGTAATCATCAGCCTATCTGCATAATCATTTGAGCTGTATCTACTCAATTTCTGTTGCCAGAGCTAATCGATCCTTCATATTAAAAGGTTCGAATTCGGGCACACCAAGATGGTCATCAATCCTCTGTAGTTTTTGTTGGGGTTTACAAAGGAAGGCAAAGCTTTTGGGACAGGAAAAGATAATGATTTGGAAGGATAGGAAATATGAAAAATTCAGTTTAAGGTAACTTTTCTGGTAGTAATAACACATGAAGAGTGCTGTTTTGCTGAGCATGCATTTCTGGACAGGTGCACATACTTTGCACACGCTTGGACAGTTAGCTACACACACAACTTTGTTTCCTTATATGCCATTGGCTATTGTTTACTCTTTCATTTGTTTTGTTTTTTTTGTCATGATCTGCTAGTGGCTCCTCCTTATTCTACCAGTCAATTAGCAAGACAAGGGGATTAATTTGTAAGGGTATACCTTATTCTTGTTTCTTTTCTTACAAAGGGGCCCAAAATTTGAACCACTGACCCCTACATGAGCTCTACCACTTTAGCCCCACACACACGCACACACATACACGCATGCCCCCCTCCACACACACACACACACACACACACACACACTGATAGATAGATAGATATAGATACAGATATATAATAGTGCAGATAGCTTTTTAATAAAATTTCACGATTTTGCATCAATTATGCTTCGTAGGATTGTCATACCACACATAATTACCTTTTTCTTTTGTGATCTCTTTATTCCTGCATACAATAAGAAGCCTTTTATTCTAGCAAGGGGGTCTCCATCTGTATGGATTCATGATCTTTGTTGTTGGTGTAGAATGTCATTTGTATGGGCCTAACAATTTCTTACAATTCTCAAAGGTTTTCAATTTTGACAGCAGCACTTGTAAGAAGCCCAATGAAGTGATGAAGCTCCTTGTCACAGCAATTATTGGAGTGTCATTTGGCATCTATGTTGGGATCACATCCACAAGAGTACTTTCTACACCTTGAAACACAAGTCCAGGTTTGAAGTAGCGATATCAATAGTCGGATTTAACTATTTTGCATGTGTGCGTGTGTGTGTTCATCCATCCTCAGAACCAGTTTGATAAGCTCATCGGTCAATAACAAAATGACATTTCTGTTTGGTATCATCAGGTGTCTTTCTCTATGTCATGGTAGCAAGAAATATGATTTGTTTAGTGGTTTGTTACATCTGTGTGTTTGCTTTTTAAGGTGTACAGTATGGCTTCACCAATTCTTTCACATCAAGTGCAATCCAGACGGCAGCTTCAGAAATGTACCATTCTAGGTGCCCGCCTACTGTGGTGTGTGTACATTCCTAATTGATTTGTGGAAAATTATATTCAATTAAGCAGGTCATTGAAGAATGTGCACATATGCTTATTGCTAGACTGTAGCTCTCAATATATATTTATAAACAAAATATAATATTTCCAGTTTCCTTGACTCTCTTGATTGTATTCCAAGTAAACCTGAAAGTCAAGTTTTAGAGTGCAATGCGTCCTCCGGTCCATGCTTGAAGGGAACCGTGATATTGTATGAGATAACACTCTTGTTTTAGAGAATAAGTTAAGGCATAAATGATCAGACAGACTAGGCAGCTATAAACAAAAAAACATCAAGCTCTCATAGTGGCTGCATGATGTGTAACATTGCCTAGTATTGAGAAAGAAGAGGAAGAGTTAAAAAACAAATAAAGAGGGGAGAGCTGGAGGCAAGCAAGGAGTTGCTGCATGGGCTGCTTTGCTGTCTCTTTGGCTAGGCCGAGTCTATGGAACTGGTTTAAGTAGAAAAGGATCAAACATTGTAACAAATTGTATTTTAGAATGGGTAACTTGGGAAGAGTACATTAGATTAAAATTCATGAAAAAAGATAGAGAAATTGCCTTCATAACCTAGGAGTCAGGACATCTTGGTGAGAGTCTCGGGGAGCCTCTCGATATGAAGGGAAAACACCGGATGGAATCATATTTCCTCACGTAAGAATTGTTCCAGTCAGACTTTGGAGAGCTGATGATGGAATAGCCAAGCATTGGGATATTGTGATATGGGGCCCCGAGTGAGTTGCTTTACCTGTCTTCAGTGGTCTCCTCTTGTTTGATTAATTTTCTTTTTTTTCTCTTGTTAGTGAATGAGGGCATGAAGGCAGTTAATCTTCCATTTGTGTAAATTAGAGATTTGGTTGGTGTGTATTTCTTAACACTCTTTGTTATAATGCACCCTTTATGATTAAGATTCCATACCCTCTTCAATGGGAGCGCCTACTTTTGATGCTGGGCACACATTTTAAAATTGGCTAGTTTATCTAGTATATGCTGGGAGTCTTCTTTGATGGTGGAGAATGTTGTGCATCTTAGAATATGCTCTTATGACTCTACCCTCTTACAAACTTCAGAGTATATGTACCTTAAGATCCCGACTCCATCCTTAAGTGATGCGAATTAGTTAGAAACATGAAGATGGTGTGATGGGACTTTCTTGGAGAGCGGACACAGCCCAATGCAGATGAAAGCAGTTAAGGAAGGTTTGAGTACATCTTTCCTTTTTCCATGATGGAGAGAAATGAAATGATATATTAACGTCTCTAAGAGGCCATAATGGCCTATGAGACCAAAACTGAGAGTACATCTGAAGTTGGTGTCTCATCAAAGAGAACAACTAAATGAAACTAAAAAGTACAATAAACTGATTGTCTTATAGTTAAGAACTGTAAGCAAGACTCCTAGATGATACTGAGTAGAAAATACTGGAAAATGTATATCAAGTAGATCCATGTATGCTGATCAGTTGAAGTGCCTCTCCTCAGATCAAATATCTCCGCCATGGGGCTGTCTAGAATGGAGAGTTCGTAGAAGCGAGGCAGGCGCCTCCGATGCCGAGCAATAATGGCTCTGATTTGGCGATGGTGAGGATGCCGTGGTTGGGATCTTGGTGGGCGTGGCCGACGAGCACGACATAAGATGATTGCTCTATCAGTGGTGACTCTCTGGGAGCGTGGCCGGTGCCCTGATGGCCCAATAGAGGAGGTATCAGGAGGTGTGTGGGCTGGGTTGCTGGTGCTGGTGCCGAAGAAATCTGTCAGGATCCTCTGTCTAGGTACATCATGGCTCGGTCTCCTGTCTGCCAAGAGGGTCTTTCTGTGTCTCTTGAGCTCAAGTAGGAACAATCCCAGGCATCTTTGATCCTCAAACTCCATGACCCTGCGTAACGGCCCAAAACCCTCTCGGAAGAGGCAGTGATATCTCCCTCGGATCTCATAATAGACTGTACATTGGCAAATGTAGTGCTCCTTTGTCTCTGCCTCCTGGTAGCATAGCTGACAAATGCGGTCATCCGAGATCTGATGCACATATCGCCCTGTCTCAATCCGCAGCTGGTGTGATGAGGTACGGATCTGTCCAATGGCACAAGGTATCCCATGTGATAGGTGTACATCCATGTACGCCGGGCGGGTGATAAAATCATCTGGTGAGAGGTGTAGAAAATGGCTCTTGTAATGAGCCATTTTCGTGCCTAAGGGCTCAAGGGGACTAGTCCATGTCCTCTCTGTGTCCAGTCTGATGATATCCATCCTGATCATGTGGTTCTGCACTGAGCGGGTGAGATCCAAAAATGGACAATCCAGGCTGTACTGAAAGGGTGGTAGTGCCTCTATCCGCAAACCATGTAGGTCAAACCATGATCTCATTTGAGCATACCAGCAATGAGTATCTCCATCCTCTGCCAACTGTATGGATGAGGTCAATGCCAATTGGGAGTACCTCTGCCGAGGGAGCTCCCATAGCCGCTGTAAAAAGGTAACTGCCTAGAATAGGGCCTTGGTCACTACTGGTGCGGCACCCAGCTCAGCCTGAACAATCTCATGTGGTACCGATGATTTGCTCCGAATCATGCGGGCAATCATCATAATCAGTGGTCTCTCCATTTGCCTCCATCCCTCATCCGTCCCTCTCTGAGATTTGTGATGTATGTTGGGCCCCCAAATTGGAGCTCCGTGATAGGTGTACATCCATGTACGCCGGGCGGGTGATAAAATCATCTGGTGAGAGGTGTAGAAAATGGCTCTTGTAATGAGCCATTTTCGTGCCTAAGGGTTCAAGGGGACTAGTCCATGTCCTCTCTGTGTCCAGTCTGATGATATCCATCCTGATCATGTGGTTCTGCACTGAGCGGGTGAGATCCAAAAATGGACAATCCAGGCTGTACTGAAAGGGTGGTAGTGCCTCTATCCGCAAACCATGTAGGTCAAACCATGATCTCATTTGAGCATACCAGCAATGAGTATCTCCATCCTCTGCCAACTGTATGCATGAGGTCAATGCCAATTGGGAGTACCTCTGCTGAGGGAGCTCCCATAGCCGCTGTAAAAAGGTAACTGCCTAGAATAGGGCCTTGGTCACTACTGGTGCGGCACCCAGCTCAGCCTGAACAATCTCATGTGGTACCGATGATTTGCTCCGAATCATGCGGGCAATCATCATAATCAGTGGTCTCTCCATTTGCCTCCATCCCTCATCCGTCCCTCTCTGAGATTTGTGATGTATGTTGGGCCCCCAAATTGGAGCTCCGTACAGGAGGGCCGGTGTGACAAGCGTATCAAATAGCCATGTAACACGCGGAAGCTCTGGGGGTCTTCTTTCAGCCCTAAACACCACTTAGAACATTGTTGATGCAAAACGCAAACATGAAGAGAGAGTAGAGAGAGAGAGCTATGGCTGGAAATTCAGTATATATCTTATAGTACAAAAAGGTACTTTTCTACAGCCCTAGACTGCCTCATACAAAAGGTGAACATCACCCAAAATCTAGTCCCTACTTGGACCCTAAGGACCCAACTCATAAAGAGTTGAATGATTACAATGAGGAGCCTTCATCCCTATTTATAGGCCTTCATAAAGACTTGGCCAACTGGCCGACTGCTGGTCGGCCAGTCCACAGTCCATTAAATCCCTTTAACACTTGTCCGACTGGTCTAGCTCATACTCCATGTAGCGCCTGCAGCCGACAACCTCCTAAGGTACAACCGCCTCTGATCAGGTACATCCGACAGACCATCTGCAGCGGACTGTCCTCCTTTGCATCTAACGCAGCTGACAGGACATCCTTCCATGTCTTCCATCTATCTCCAAGTCCATACTGCCAACAGTACTCTGTGCTCCATCTTCTGGTTCATATCATTCTTTTTCTGGCTGCCCTTCTTCTGGATGAGCATCTAAGAATGTCCATGGCATTTTATGCACATGACATCTCCCTTGCTAAACTTGATGACGGGATTCCAACCTGTTCTTGGATGACTGTCATCATCCCACTCTATTCCCGGAGTCCCTCCGTCACCCCATCCAACTTTGGCAACCCTTTTCACTGAAATCCCGGCCCGGTCTCCAAAACCACTCTGTCTCTGAATAAGATCTATGCATCTATTCCATCTAGTCCCCAATCCATTCCTGCCCTGACTCTGAACACTGTCTTGTTCTTCATTCCTCAGAAATGAGTCTGGCACTTACATCACCCCTTGGAGGATAATCCTCCCTTGGGACCGTTGCCCGAGAACCTATCTGGCTCACAGGAGTGCCATCCCCTCTGGCTTTGTGGAACACCACCAACAAACCTCGTGGGAACTCTTCCCGATTCTGTGTTCCTTGCCTTGGGCTTCGTATCCGTGTACTTTCCTGTACCTTGGACCTGTACACCATCATATGGGACTGATTCAGTGTTTAGCTTTGCTGAGCCTGATGCTCTGATACCAATGTAACACGCGGAAGCTCTGGGGGTCTTCTTTCAGCCCTAAACACCACTTAGAACATTGCTGATGCAAAATGCAGACATGAAGAGAGAGTAGAGAGAGAGAGCTATGGCTGGAAATTTAGTATATATCTTATAGTAAAAAAAGGTACTTTTCTACAGCCCTAGGCTGCCTCGTACAAAAGGTGAACATCACCCAAAATCTGGTCCCTCCTTGGACCCTAAGGACCCAACTCATAAAGAGTTGAATGATTACAATGAGGAGCCTTCATCCCTATTTATAGGCCTTCATAAAGGCTTGGCCAACTGGCCGACTACTGGTCGGCCAGTCCACAGTCCATTAAATCCCTTTAACGCTTGTCCGACTGGTCTAGCTCATACTCCATGTAGCGCCTGCAAGCAGCCGACAGCCTCCTGTAGTACAGCCGCCTTTGATCAGGTACAGCCGACAGACCATCTGCAGCCAACTGTCCCCCTTTGCATCTAACGCAGCTGACAGGACATCCTTCCATGTCTTCCATCTATCTCCAAGTCCATACTGCCAACAGTACTCTGTGCTCCATCTTCTGGTTCATATCATTCTTTTTCTGGCTGCCCTTCTTCTGGATGAGCATCTAAGAATGTCCATGGCATTTTATGCACATGAAAAGCCAGAATTTGGTGCGCAGCTCCTGAAACTGTACGTGTGCATGCTGCCTCTCAAGTACCCCCAAGGCTGCATGCCCTCGAGCTAATCTAGCTGCTGCTGCCTCCTTCAGGGAGAAACGCGGTCCTGTGAAAGTAACTCCCAAGTAGACATATGACCTGACGTACTCAACTGGCTCCCCTCGGAAAGTGAACCGAGGCTCTGATCTCGTCACCCATGCCTGTGTGGTGTTAAACACCATAACCTTGGTTTTCCCAAGGTTCACTGTTAGATCTCTATTCGCACAGAATGCCTGTAATGCATCCAGATGTCTCGGTAATCCCTCGGGAGAGAGAGAGAGAGAGAGAGAGAGAGAGAGAGAGAGATTATGTCAAACGTCTATGAAAGACCCAAAGGGTCTAATAAGTACATATGCCCCATGAATAACTGGATGTCAGAAACATGAAAAGAAAGAACACTTACCAAAGAAAAAGGGCCCACGTTTTATTTGGATCTGTGTATACAAAGTTCATCAGATGTCATCCTCCTCCTGAAAGGTGTATAGTGCAGCAATGGCCACCTTATGTGGTGGTACATCTCTGTGGCGCTTGAGGATGTCCTAGACCTGCAGCTGGCGGGTGAAGTGTCTTGATCTTCGAGGACATGGAAGTTTGGCTCTCTTGGAGAGATTGTGCCCTCTCTCTAGTAACTCCCTGCCAAAGGGTCACGGGCTCAGCTGTGAGGTTTGTGCTCTTTGTGGTCCGGGTAAGAGCGTGGGTGCCAGGTGGTGGGGTCACTTGGTGTGGCCCAAAAAAGGTCTGTAATAGAGGTTTGAGAGGCTTCCTGCTGATCCTGTCTGCAGAAGATGACTGAGTATGTTGACCACAATACTCAGCCCAATGCTCTGTTGTAGACGACACCCTCATCCGACAAATGGCAATCCTCATGGTATGGGACATGTTTGTGGAGATAGCTAGGCCTCTCAATGAATCCATCACCAATGACCCTCGATAAATGCTTTTTGTAAAGCTGGAGCTTCGGTGAAAGCTTGGTCGAGAACACCCATGTTTGGTCTGTGTCAAGTCAAGTAGGTGGATGATGTGATTGATCTTCTGTCGTGAGAGATCTAGGAAGGGGGAATCCAGGCTATACTAGAAGGGAGGGAGATGATCCATCTTAAGGCCATGTGACTCAAACCAACCAGTGATGCATGCATAACAACTGCTATGGCCCTCTTGTGCCAACTGTCTAGAAGACTCCAGAGCCAGCCGTGGAGGTGATCTCTATCCAATGTGTAGGCATGCTGTATATTTGTGGTGGTCTGGAACATGGTGTCGCTGACCAAAGGGGCTGATCTCAAACTTGGCCAATATGATAGCATGTGGCATTGAGGGCTTACTCCTGATCATGTGTGAAAGCATCATAACATGCAAACTCCTCTAGTCCTCCTCTCCTAGATATTGCTCCCAGAAAGAAGCCCCACCACCATGAGGAGACGAACCAAAGTATCAAACAGCCAACATTTTGTTACATGCGGAAGCTCTGAGAGTCTTCTTTTAGCCCTAAACACCATCTGGGAACATGCTGATGCAAAACGCATGCACAGAGAGAGAGAGAGAGAGAGAGAGAGAGAGAGAGAGAGAGAGCAGAGTATTCAGTATATTCATATATGTACAAAAAGGTACAACTGTTCTTGCAGCCCTTGGCTGCCTTCCATGAAAAGGCATAACACCTAGTCTAAGCCTATGTCTAGACCCAGCCCCAAGCTAGGGCTGAATGAGTCAAAACATTGAGCATCAACGCTATTTACAGGCTGTAAAAATACACAATAAACTGACCGACTGCTTGTTGGCCAGCTAACTAGACAAATATCACAGTATTTGCTGTTAGAATGCACAGCGGAAATGAAGACAACTGTTGTAGAGAGCAATACACATATGAAAGAGAGAGAGAAGCTATGTAACTCTGCTATATACACCAATAAAATCCTGGAAATATACAAGGAGTGTGGGGGCAAGGGGCCATTTTATATGGCCCCTGGCTGCTGGTCGGCCATCCCAGAATCAGCCGACAGCAGCATTGGCAGCCCACGACCAGCAGATGTCCAGTCGCCCATAAGAGATGCAGTTGGCCAGCACTGGGAAAAGGATCGGACAGCACCAGATCAGTCGGGCATCACAGATACAGTCGGCCAGTCATCTGGGGGCAGCTAACAACCCATACACAGCTCCAGAACAATAGGGAAAAATACGGAGAGTGAGGAAAAATGGGAAGACACTAAATACGGGCGGGCACACCCACAATAGAGGCCCTGACATAGTATACAGATAGGATATGACTGCTAACACCCCCTCTCAGCTCCTGGATGTGGAACCAACCCCAGTGAGCTGGAGTGCTGCTGGAGCATAGCCTGAGGTAGAGACTTTGTGAAGAGGTCCGCCGCATTGTCCTCCGTTGAACAATAAAGAAGCAAGATGTCACCACCCAAGATCTTCTCACGAACAAAGTCATATTGTATCTCTATGTGCTTGGTCCGAGCATGGAAGACTGGGTTCCGAGCAATAGTGATACAGGTTTGGTTATCGCACTGGATGACTGTGTGCTCCTTCTATGGAAACCCGATCTCGCCAAGCAACCTCCGCAGCCACACAACATCGCAAGCAGCACCACAAGCAGCCAGATACTCTGCCTCTGTAGACGACAAGGCAATAGTTGGCTGCCTCTTGTTGCTCTTGAGCCGAGGGTAAAACTGTAGCCTGATGTAGATCTCCTCGTGTCTGGATCTCCTCCCCAATCTGAGTCACTCCAACCTTGGAGTTGAACTCGTTCCTTCGTTTCACCTCCAGTGGTGTAGAAGAGTCCAAGATCCTTCGTACCCTGCAGATACCGCAAGATCCGCAATCCTGCGTTCCAATGAGACTTCAATTGCGTTTGCATAAACGAGCTCAACAGCCCCACAGGAAAGCTTGTGTCCAATTTGGTGTTTAGCAACCAGATCAATGAACCAACCAGCTTCAGGTAGAGAGAGGCATCAACTGGCTCACAAGGATCATTAATTGTAAGTTTCGTGTTCGGGTCCATCGGTGACGTGATAGGCTTGCAATTCTCCATCCCAAAGGCCTACCAAGCAACTCATGGACATACCGCTGCTGAGAGACAAAGAACCCCCTCTGGATCTGCCAAATCTCCAATCCCAAGAAGAAGTGGAGTAAGCCTAAATCGGTCATCTCAAACTCCTTTGACAAAGCAGCCTTCGTCACTGTAATGTGCTCCATATGACCGTCGGTGAGAATGAGGTCATCCACATAAAGGATGATCAACGTGACCATGCCGCGTTCGCGAAAGAGATATAGGTTAGGATCAACAACCGATCTCTGAAATCCAGTCCGTAGAAAGAAGGAATCAATCTTTTGATTCCAAGCCCTGGGAGCCTACTTAAGACCATACAAGGCCTTCCACAACTTGTAAACCATTCCCTTTGATCCTGGAACGTCAAAGCCTGGAGGTTGCTCATACACCTCCTCCTGCAGGTCACCATTAAGGAATGCAAATTTCACATCCATCTGAAATACGGGCCACCGATGAGAAGAAGCAAGGGCAAGAACGGTCCGAATCGTGGTCATATTCGCTATCGGTGCAAAGGTATCCTCATAGTCGATGCCTGGCCGCTGAGCATAACCCTTAGTCACAAGTCTGGCTTTGTGTTTGTCCACGGATCCATCTGACGTTTACTTGGTCTTAAATACCCACTTGACACTAATGACAGACCGTTTTGACAGCCTCGGAACCAACTCCCAAGTTTTATTCTTCTCTATGGCATCAAGTTCCACCTGCATGGCTTTCTTCCAAGTATCCTGTGCAAGGGCTTCCTTGACAGAAGTGGGCTCTTTGTCCCGTATGATACGAGACATCAAAGTATAGTTTACCTGTGAAAGCTCCGTTGAATGACTTTTGTCACGAACTCTATGTGATCTTCGAGGTCCGTCCTCTGTGGTCCATTCGGAGGGAAGCTCCGTAACACCGACTCCCGCAGGGTGTCTACCAACCACCTAGGTACTCAAATAGAACGCGGAGCCTCCTGCTGTTGCTGCGGGGGCTCATCTCGAGTTGCGGGTTCAACCTCCTCAATTGACTAAGGCTATCCAGCTCGAACAATCGACTGGGAATCATCATTAGAATCATCTGGGTCTCCAAGAAGTGGCGGCTCATCAATAGTGGAAACTGGAACATGCTCATCAAAAACCACATCCCTGCTGCTGACGACGAGCTCGTTCCTTTCTGGATCATACAACCTGTATTCCTTGGAAAGAGAGTTATATCTCACAAAGACAAGTTTGGGACTTTGAGTCGAGCTTTCCCCTTTGCTTCTTTGGAATGTGTACATATGCATCACTCCCAAACACATGGAAATGGGAGACATCTGGTTTCCTGCCAAAATACGCCTCAAAGGGAGTTATGTTTAGTACTGAAGTCATCGGAGAACGGTTGAGGATATGGACAACCGTAGCCACAACCTCTCCCCACAGTGGACGAGGAAGATCACAATGCTCTAGCATCGTCCTCGCCATCTCCACCACAGTCCTATTCTTACGCTCAACTACTCCATTCTCAAAAGGCGAACCTGTATTGGCCAGCTCCCGCTTGATGCCATGTTCCGCAAAAAACCGCACGAATGCATTGGAAGAAAATTCTCCTCCTTTGTCAACCCTAAGAGTCTTTATCTGCAAGCTAGACTCTTTCTCCACCATCACATGCCACTCCTTGAACCGAGCAAAAGCTTGGTCCTTCTGTGAAAGAAAATAAACCCAAGAGAATCTGCTACAATCATCAATAAGCAGCATGAAGTACAAAGAACCTCCCAAGGATGGCATCTGCATAGGTCCACACAAGTCAATGTGTACCAACTCCAAAGGTTTCGAAGCCCGCCTGGAAGCCTGCATCGGAAAAGATTCTCCACTCCGCCTTCCCAACAACTTGGCGAGTCTCGCAGTTGTGTAGAGCAACAGAATGCTCCTCAAACTCCATCTGGAAGCCAGTCTTGTTCACCTCATGCACTGACAACAGATGAAAACCAAGTGCAGGGATGTAAAGAACACAAGAGGAATGCTTCCCCCCTCTGCCATCGAGAATGATCTCCATCCGGCCCTCACTGTGAATCAGTATGGTGGAATTGTCACCAATGAAAATGCGACTTGATTGCCGTTTCACATCCTGAAAGAAGTCACGGGAAGAAGCACCACTATCAAGAATCCATTCCCGAGTATCCTTGGTTTGGCGGTGAAGCCAACTGCCTCCTCGCTCGAAGAAGATGAAGCATCGGTGTCCAACATCGCCAAGTGCACAAAGGCCGGAGTCTTTGGAGCTGAAGCCGAATAATCAGCTTGGGACACTTCCTCCAATAGTGGCCTTTCTCGCTACGATCATTACACGTCCTCTCGGCCTTCAATTTCTCTCGGTCTGAATCGGGCTTCTTCTCAGAAGACTTCCCTTTGTCCTTGTTGTTGTTATGGCCTTTCGACTGTTGGCCAGTCAAGGCCTCAGAACCTCCGCCCTGTGGAGGGTTCGTGAATCGCTCTTCCTAGTCCAAGACCATGAGCACAAGCTCCTCCCATGTGATGGTGCTGAGCTTGCCACTGGTGATCAAAGAGGAGTAAAATCTTGAGTACTGAGAGGGCAAGTGTGAAAACAACGTTATGGCCATATCCTCTGACGATATCTCTTTCCTGGCCTAGAGAACCTTCTGTTGAAGAGCCTGCAACTTGTTGATGTGCTCCCGCATCGTCGACGACTTTGCAAGATTCATCACCCGCATCTCAAATTCCAAGGAGATCCTCTTCATGGGTGATACCCTGGTAGAGAAGCCAAATGCTGCCAAATCCCTCTGGCCAGTGGCATATGCTTTATGTGATCGATCACTTGTGGTGTGCAATTGAGGAAGATGAAAGAACGGACTCGGGCATTAACACGATCCCATAACTGTGCTTGTGCCTCCCGTTCCTTCCGTATAGAGGGTAACTCCCCATCTTCCAACTCCGGCCGTGGAATCTCAACAACAATGAATTCAGCCAAGTCATAGGACTCCAAAACAGATTCCATCATTACCCTCCATATGCCGTAGTTGTTCCCGTCTCGCTGTCGGTCCACTGGGAACGTGGGGAGTGTCAGGATCTTCACGTGCTTCTGAGCCATCTCAAGCAAATCAGCCATCTTAAGGGTTCACAAGGTCTTGTGAAGGGAGGGTGGGTGGGAAAAAAGAAGAAGAAGAGGCTGCAAATATAATGCAAGGTGGCTGTCCAACGGTGATGGCCGCCTTCTACCCGATCTCCAAGTCCCGTACAGCCCAAACAATCTCCAATCAGCACCTCAATCAGCAAACCCTCGACGTCCCACTGTCTCCAAGCTTCAAGCCACCTGGGGCTCTGATACCATGTCAGAATGCACAGCGGAAATGAAGACAACTGCTGTAGAGAGCAATACACATATGAAAGAGAGAGAGAACTTGTGTGACTTTGCTATATACACCAATAAAATCCCGGAAATATACAAGGAGTGTGGGGGCAAGGGACCATTTTATATGGCCCCTGGATGCTGGTCGGCCAGCCCAGAATCAGCCAACAACAGCTTTGGCAGTCCACGACTAGCAGGTGTCCAGTCGGCCAGAAGAGAAGCAGTCGGCTAGCATTGGGAAAAGGATCGGGCAGCACCAGATCAGTCGAGCATCACAGATACAGTTGGCTAGTCATCTGGGGGCAGCCGATTGCCCATACACATCTCCAGAAAAATAGGAAAAAATACGAAAAGTGAGGAAAAATGGGAAGACACTAAATACCGGCCCTGACATAGTGTACAGACACGAGATGACTGCTAACATTGTTGCAGTCGATTGGATTTTCCCGTTGGGTATACTGGCCGACAGCGCTCTATGTCTAACAACAGTCCATCACCTGCCAAAACTAGCAACACATGCTCCTAATCTTTGGTTCTGTTCTGTCTTTATCTGGTTGCTCTCCTCAGTAATAGCTCTAGGCTCAACTAGTGCATGTCTTGCACATGACATCCCCCTCTGCTAAACTTGATGATGGGATTCCAATCTGTATTCTTGGATGATTGTCATCATCCCATTCTCTATTCCCGGAGTCCCTCTGTCATCCTTCCTACTTTGGTAGCCTTTTCACTGAACACCTGGCCCGGTCTCCAAATCCACTCTAACTCTGATGAAGATCTATGCATCTGTTCCATCCAGTCCCCATTCCGTTCCTGCCGCCCTGTCCTTGAACACTATCTCTCGTCTTCTTTCCTAAGAAATGAGTTTGGCACTCACTCCACCCCTTGGAGGATAATCCTCCCTTGGAACCGTTGCCTGAAAGCCTTTCCTGGTGTGTCCCAAGTGGCACCCGACTCACAGGATTGCCATCCCCTTTGGCTTTGTGGAACACCACCAACCAACCTCCTGGGAATTCTTCCCTATCTTGTGTTCCTTGCCTTGGGCCTTGTACTTGTGCACTTTCTTTTGCCTTGGACATGTGCACCTTCATCTGGGACTGAATCAGTGTTTAGCCTTGCAGAGCCTGATGCTTTGATACCAATGTTACATGTGGAAGCTGTGAGAGTCTTCTTTCAGCCCTAAACACCATCTAGGAACATGCTGATGCAAAACGCATGCAGAGAGAGAGAGGAGAGAGAGAGAGATAGCAGAGTATTCAGTATATTCATATATGTACAAAAAGGTACAACTGTTCTTGCAGCCCTTGGCTGCCTTCCATGAAAAGGCATAACACCTAGTCTAAGCCTATGTCTAGACCCAGCCCCAAGCTAGGGCTGAATGAGTCAAAACGTTGAGCATCAATGCTATTTATAGGCTGGAAAAAGACACAATAAATTGACTGACTGCTGGTCGGCCAGCTAACTGGACAAATATCATAGTATTTGCTCAGCCGACTGGATTTTCCCCGTGGGTATACTGGCCGACAATGCTCTATGTCTAGCAATAGTCCATCACCTGCCAAAGCAACACATGCTTCTAATCTTTGGTTCTGTTCTGTCTTTATCTGGTTTCTCTCCTCAGTAATAGCTCTAGGCTCAACTAGTGCATGTCTTGCACATGACATCCCCCTCTGCTAAACTTGATGACGGGATTCCAATCTGTATTCTTGGATGACTGTCATCATCCCATTCTCTATTCCTGGAGTCCCTTTGTCATCCTTCCTACTCTGGCAACCTTTTCACTGAACACTTGGCCCAGTCTCCAAATCCACTCTAACTTTGATGAAGATCTATGCATCTGTTCCATCTAGTCCCCATTTCGTTCCTGCCTTGTCCCTGAACACTCTCTTTGGTCGTCCTTCCTGAGAAATGAGTCTGGCACTCTCACTCCACCCCTTGGAGGATAATCCTTCCCTGGAACCGTTGCGTGAAAGACTTTCCTGGTGTGCCCCAAGTGGCACCCAACTCACAGGACTGCCATCTCCTTGGGCTTTGTGGAACAGCACCAACCAACCTCCTGGGAATTCTTCCCTGTCTTGTGTTCCTTGCCTTGGGCCTCGTACTTGTGCACTTTCCTACAGGTGAGGATTGTGGGTGGAGGGGGACATTCCCAAGATAGCCTTCCGTATGGAACGGGCTCACTATGAATTTGTAGTCATGCCATTTGGCTTGACGAACGCCCCATCTACATTTAACCGCATGATGATGCGTGTTTTCCGGGACTTGATTGGAAAGTGTGTTCATATTTTTGGACGACATACTGGTTTTTTCAGCTACGGTTGAGCAGCATGACATTGATGTGGAGAAAGTCCTTAAGTTGCTGGAAAGCAACGAGCTCTACGTCAATGAAAAGAAGTTGGAATTTTATCTGTTCCAGGTGCATTACTTGGGATACATAATTAGTGCCAAAGGCATTCGACTTGATCTGGCTAAAGTGGCCGAGATTGTCAATTGGGAAATACCTCAAACAGCCTATGACATCAGATTCTTTGTGGGTATATGCCAGGCATACTCCACCTACATAGACAAGTTTTTTGATCTATCGGTGGATCTCACCGATCTGCTAAAGGGTGTGAAGACAAGAAGGCAAAAGATTGGAATGACTCCACGAGCGTTGGAGGCATTCAAAAACCTCAAGGTGGCTTTGTCAGAAGCGCCTTGTTTAGCACTTGCCTCGTGGGACGAGCCATTTCATGTGATCACTGATGTGAGTAACATTGCAATTGGTGGTGTGTTACAACAGAAGGGTCATCCAGCAGCTTACATGTCTCGTAAGTTACTGCTCGCAGAGAAAAATTACTCAATCTACGATCGTGAATTCCTAGTAGTTATACAGGCCTTAAAACATTGGATGAAACCGGCCTCTGGTAGAAACCAAGTGCGGTAGACTAGCAGTCACCCTTCCACTTGTAGTCTAGATATGAAAACAAATTAGTTTGGAGCTAGAGTGCCCCAAATCTGAAAATAGAACGACACTTGTTGGCCCCAAAGCTTGGCGCCCCTTGCGGTATTTCTTTATTCAATTTCAAAAATATGTAAGGCTGAGTACAACAAAACCAGCCAAGAGATTACGCCTGTATGTCCAATCTGGCAACCTACAATACCTCTTAGCACAGAGGATTCACATACACAGATCTGTGTCTCAAAGCAACACTCTGTGCTTCCCTCTAATCAGCCAAGACCATTCAGCAGGACAGCCTTGAGCATACATCTGGCATATCTCATGCACATGATTCAACAACTCAGCACAAACATACATTCACTGTCCAATCTCTCTGTTTCCACCCTTTTCAATCTGCCATAACCCTCCTCTCACAAGGGGCCAGATAGCACAAATTTGCAGCAGACATAAGCCAATGGAAAGAAAGACAGATGAACAAGCTCAGAGCTTACCAAGTCAGCACGTGGTTCTGCACCCGTGGAGCAGTTCGTACCAGTCTGCACTTGACAACGACTGTCTGTACTGTTTCCCCTGCAACCACTTGACTGTCGCACCAACCAAGTTCTGGAAAAGCTCTGCCTGCAACTGGGAGTGCTGTACCTGTCTGTACAGACCAGAAAATCAGAATTGTACCTGTCCGTACAGCATGTACCAGCAGGCCACGTGGCACTGTACTTGCCTGCGCTGCCTGAAACCAGTCTCTGTACCCGACTATACCTGCTTAGCCAGTCAGCGCCGCCTGTACTAGTTCTGTCCAGCGCCGCCAGCACCTGCCCTGTCCAGCACCGCCAGCTCCTGCTCTGTCCGTACAGCTGTCCGTACAACTGTACCTGCAACAGAACCTGCAGCAGCAGCTCTGTACCTGTGCGTAGCCTGTACCATTCGATGTACCTGCAGCAGCAGAAGACAGCCGCCTGTCCTGCAGCAGCCGTACACTTGCACACGTGGACTGTACGGGCAGGTTTGCACAGAAAACAGCAGCCAAAAACCCCAAAACAGCAGTCGACCAGCTTCCACGTTTCTTCTCCTCTTCTCCACGCTTGAGCTTGCACGACCCCCAAAAGCAAGAGAGAGGGAGAGGTGAGAGAGGCATGCAACTCCAAAAGTGGAGTGGCCTCTCTCCAAACTTATCCTAGGGCCCCAACTTTAATAATCATTAAAGTTCCCTAGGGGCCACTAAGGCCTAGGGACAACCATACATAAAACATTAAAATATTAATGTTCTACTTCCCCCCTTCACACCTGGAGATGTCCACACATCATTATCTCTGTCCGGGCATCCCAAATGTGAATCATTTAATATTTTGGCTCAGCAACCACCATGCCCACACTTGTGCTGTTCCATTTTCACAGGGCCATGACATACCCCCTCTTGAAAAATGGCAAGCGTCCTCGATTGCATTCTGATGATACAGCAAAATATCCAAAGTGAAAAATACAATATGGCAAGATCAGCGTCCCAATCTCTCTAAGCCATGCACATGTATCAATATTCACTGCAAACCAATGGCGTAGTAGTAGTCCAAGTTGTATACCACTGTGAACCATACACAACCACAATATCCCATGTGACTAGTACACATATATCATAGAAGTTCCATAAACAGATGTACTGTCAGCCATCAATACCTTTGGGTGAGATAAAAACTGCACCAAGCGACCTCTAGATGTCATCTGAGCCTGTCTGTATCAAGGGAGTGGAGGTGCTACCCCCCCTCTTGAGCATCAGGTAATGCTCTAGACCCATGCTCTGCTGAACCTGAATGAGCCACAACAAGAGTCGGCTCTAACTCAAAGGCATCGAGATAAAGCTGCAAAACCTGAGGTGAATCTGTTAAGTCACCTTCCTCCATCCACTTCGCATCCATCGGTGAATAGTTCTTGAACTTCACAAGATAGCGATGGGAAACTATACCTCGTACCTTTCTTTCCTTATGTGCCAGTATCTGCTCTGGAATAAGAACCTCATCAAGTTCCTCAACTTCCGGCTGAGCCTCATCTGATACATCCTCAGGCACATCCCCACGGAGAGGTCTAAGGAGACTCACGTGAAAAGCATTGTGAATCCTCCAGTGATCTGGTAGCTTCAAGCGATAGGCTACCTCACCAATCTTTTCCAATACCTGAAAAGGCCCATAATAACACATGCTCAACTTAGGGAATAAGCGCTCTTCATCTTCTTGAGTCTAGCCTTTTCAAATCGCAAAAGAACCCAATCACCCAATGCAAACTCTAATGCACGTATGTGACGGTCTGCTGCTTTCTTTTGCTTCTGTTGAGTTTTCTGGAGTGCCAACTTAACTCTCTGATAAGCTTCATCCATACTCTCCACATACTGATCAGCCTCAAAAATCTTATCCTTTGTATGCAAAATGGGTGGTACCTTCTTCCCTCCTTCCACAATCTCAAAAGGCGCCTTGCCTGTCGAGGTATGAACAGTGTTGTTATATGCAAACTCCACCAAAGGAAGAAACTTTTCCCATTGTTGCTTGTGCTCTGACACATAACACTTAAGAAGATCCAACACTGTAGAGTTAGCCTCTTCTGACTGACCATCTGTTTGTGGATGAAATGACGGTGAAAACTGGAGAGTTGTACCCATGTTGTCAAACAACCCTCTCCAGAACAAACTCGTCATCCGTGGATCACGGTAACTAATGATAGACGTAGGCAAGCCATGATACTTGAAGATGTTCGCCATGAACAACTTCACCATATGATCCACTTTGATCGTCTTACGCACGGGAATGAAATGAGCCTGCTTACTGAACCTGCATATGATAGTCCAAATGCCATCATTGCCCGTTTGTGTCCGTGGAAGATCAAATATAAAATCCATGGCAATGCTCTCCCAAGGTCTATCTGGAATAGGTAAAGGCTGTAATAACCCTGGTGTCTTTTGACGGTCAAACTTTACCTTCTGACATACGATGCATTGCCTCACAAAGGCATCAACATCTCTTCTCAAGGTTGGCCAATAAAAGAAAGTCTCCACTGCTTTTACCGTGGCGTCAATACCTCTATGGCCTGCATACGGTGGAGCATGACTTTCAATCATAACCTTGAGTTGCAATGGCCTGGTAACACACAGTCTGCCATGCATCAATAAAAATCCATCTCTGAGAGTGTAATGCTCATGCCGCTGACCCTCAGACATCTGATCATATACCCTGCCAAAGTCCTCATCATGGGCATACTGTTCTTTCATTTCATCAAGCTCATGATGATAAGCAAGTGAAACTGCAGAGACCTGTGGCTTGCGTGACAAAGCATCTGCCACTACATTCTTTTTGCCTTCCACATGCACAATCTGGAAGTGAAACATAGACAAAAAGTTTGCCCAACGCATATGCTTCTCTGAAAGCTTAGTTTGCGTGAGGAAATAACGCAAGGTCTGATGATCTGTCTGCACAGTGAAATCAGCCCCAAGCAAGTAGTGTTTCCATGTAGAAAGAGCATGAATTACAGCCAACATCTCTTTCTCATAAACATGTAAATGCTTCTCGGCATCTTGCAATATTCTACTCTCATATGCTATCACATGTCCCTCCTGCATGAGAACTGCTCCAATGCTACTTCCACATGCATCACACTGGACAACAAAAGCCTTTCGGAGGTCCGGCAACACCAATACTGGATCCGAAGTAAGCTTTTCTTTGAGCTTTTTGAATGCTGTAATTTCCCGATCAACCCATCTAAACGGAGTTGCCTTCTTTGTCAAGGCATGAAGGGGCGAAGCAATTTCAGCAAAGTACCGTATGTACCGCCTGTAATAGGAACACAATCCCAAAAAGCTGCGTACATCATGCACGGTCCTCAAATCTGGCCAATTAAGAATTGCTTCCACCTTCACTGGATCCATACGGACTCCATACTTAGACACAATATGTCCCAAGAAATGTATCTCTTGCAAAAAGAACTCACTGTTCTTGCCATTAATAACCAAAGAGTTCTGCAAACACAATGGCCAAATGCCTTCTATGCTCTTTCTCAGTTTGTGAATGCACAATCATATCATCAAAGAATGTGCCCACAAACGCTCTATGAGGCCGGAAAATCCTGTCCATCATTCTGTTAAATGTGGCAGGTGCATTTGTCAAACCAAAGGGCATAACCAAGAACTCATACAACCCAAACGTGGTTCGGAATGCTGTCTTATGCACATCCTCGGGTCTAATACGTATCTGATGATACCCGCTTTTCAAGTCAATGCGACTAAAAACTGTGGAGCCCTGTAAGCGGTCCAAAATGTCATCGATCCTCGGTATGGGGAATCGATTCTTGATGGTATTCTCGTTCAGCGCCCTGTAATCAATACACATGCGCCAAGAACCATCCTTCTTTTGCACTAAGAGTACAGGTGAGCAAAAGGGTGATGAGCTAGGCTGTATCAACCCTTTATTCAAAAGCTCCTGTACCTGACTCATAATTTTTTCTTGTTGGGCTGCACTAACACGGTATGGCGGTCTATTTGGTGGAGTACTACCAGGAATTAGATCAATGGCATGATCTTCGGGCCTCTCCGGAGGAAGTTCCCCTGGCAATGACTCGAAAAAACAATCTTGGAACCCACATAAGAATTCAGTCCTGTCCTTATCTAACATAGACAAATTAGACTTAGACTCATCATCTTGTGCATCCTTTACATAAATCAAGTACGCAGAAAGATGCTTTTTCATTACTGATGAAATTGCTGAAGCGGATACAATAGGAACAGATTTCCCTTTGAGTTTCACATCCAATACATGTTCTTTCCCTCTATGAGTCAGAGTGATTTTCCTATTGTATGTATCCACCACCGCATGTACTCTGTGGCACCATGGCATACCCAACAAAACATCACAGCCATCAAGTGGCATGATGAAAAACTCTTCGCTGTCCATATAACCCTGCAAATGAAGCCTAAGCTTCCCAATGATAGGAGTAATGGGTTCTGCATACCCTGGACAAGCCATGTTAGCCTCATATAACGGCCCCATCTCCTCTGCACAAATCCCTAATCGGCCAGCCAAATCTGGTGAAATGAAGTTGGCTCTAGCACTTGTGTCAAAGAATATCAAGGCATTCTGATCTCTCACTTTGCCCCATGCCCTGCACAACTCTGTCTCTTCACCACCTGGCTGTTCCCCCACAAGATCAGGAACTAACCCTGCAGAAGGTTTTGGTTTCTTTGACTTGGGCTCTCCTTTATTGTCAGAGTCCTTTTGGGACTTTCTCTTGGGACAATTAAATGACATATGTCCCTCTTCTGTACAGTAAAAACATTTCCGAGCATCTCTCAAAGCCTGTCTCTCCTCAGAAGTTCTCTTGGGCATTGGCAACTTCTTATACCGCGTCTCTGAAGACCCTTTAGCATCACGCGAAGCATGCCTAGATTTTTCAGCTTTCTTGCTCGAGTTCTTACTTCCTTTAAACCCAGATGAACCTCCAGTGAGTAACGCATTAGCTGTCATAGCATTCTCTATCATCTGTGACATGTTCGTTACTCGAGTCTTGATACAATAATCACGCACCTCTTTGGGCAGCCCACAACAATACTTCTCTACCTGCTCAGACAAAGGCACTGCACGGTAAGAAGTCACTGGGAGTAAAGCTTCCCAAAACTTCTTATTATAATCTTCCAAATTTTCACATATTGAAGCATCCAACTTGTGCCATGCAGTCATAACATCCACCTCAAATGTAGATGTGAGCCATACGGAAGAGAAAACCTGTTTAAATTGTACCCAAGTAGTGGGTGCTATGCCCTGCAGAAGAAGAGTAGACCACCACTGCAAAGCATTGCCTTTGAGAAAAGTGGCAGCTTTCCTCACTCTTGTGTAATTCCCACCAGAAAAAGCTGCATCAAACTGCTGTAAAAAAGTAAGTGCTTTTAGTTTATCTTTGGCTCCACTGAATGTATCAAACTTCACAGCAGCTCCCCCTTCCTTATAATCTTTCGCCTTACCCATAGGCGTTAGATTATCATATGGAAGTGGCTTCGCAAGATCGCTGCCCCCAACATTCATGCCCATCATAGGGTCAACATTGCCCATTCCCACACCTGGCATACCATACATTCGAGCCATGTTTCCAAACATACCATTATGCATACCTGGCTGCATACCACCATACATATTTGCTTGCATTCTAGGTTGCATGCCCCCAAACATATTTCCTTGCATACCGGACTGCATACCACCATACATATTCCCCTGCATACCAGGCTGAAAATTAGCTCCAAAAGGCCCTGGCATACCCATGCCTCTTTGAGGATAACCCCCAGTCATAGATTGAAACACAGAGCCACCACCAAAATAACCTGGATGCATAGTCTGCTGAGGAATAGATGGCTGTCCAAAGAAGGAACTCTGAGGGTTAGCACCATAAGCATGCTGCATGTTCGGAAACTGTCCAAAAGATGGTTCCTGTGGGATGGCACCACTATGACCCTGAGGAAGGTTCTTAGAACGCACCTTCTTCTTCTTCTTTTCGGGCTCTGTACGGGATCTCATAAATTCAGCAAACTTCTCGCTTTGTGTGAGCTGCATAAACACATCCATAACACCAGCCAAACGATCTTTAAACCGAGCATCATCATCCTCTTTACCAGGCACATCTTCTGGCTGTGTTACATCCTCATAATGCTCATCATCTGCAGCCTGTTCTCCTGCAAAAATATCCTCAGATGCATTTCTCTCAAGAGAGGTCTCTTGCTCTTCCTCTTCATGATAAAAGTACTCATCTTATGTATCAGACATGTTGCTGAATTTTTTTTTTTTCAGCGATGACTTTCCTCCAGGCAACCACGAGCTCACCCCCTTAAGAAAGTTGATGATTGGTCCCGACAACGGAACCTTGAAACCGGCCTCTGGTAGAAACCAAAGTGCGGTAGACTAGCAGTCACCCTTCCACTTGTAGTCTAGATATGAAAACAAATTAGTTTGGAGCTAGAGTGCCCCAAATCTGAAAATAGAACGACACCTGTTGGCCCCAAAGCTGGGCGCCCCTTGCGGTATTTCTTTATTCAATTTCAAAAATATGTAAGGTTGAGTACAACAAAACCAGCCAAGAGATTACACATGTATGTCCAATCTGGCAGCCTACAATACCTCTTAGCGCAGAGGATTCACATACACAGATCTGTGTCTCAAAGCAACACTCTGTGCTTCCCTCTGATCAGCCAAGACCATTCAGCAGGACAGCCTTGAGCATACATCTGGCATATCTCATGCACATGATTCAACAACTCAGCACAAACATACATTCACTGTCCAATCTCTCTGTTTCCACCCTTTTCAATATGCCATAACCCTCCTCTCACAAGGGGCCAGATAGCACAAATCTGCAGCAGACATAAGCCAATGGAAAGAAAGATAGATGAACAAGCTCAGAGCTTACCAAGTTAGCACGTGGTTCTGCACCCGTGGAGCAGTTCGTACCAGTCTGCACTTGACAACGACTGTCTGTACTGTTTCCCCTGCAACCACTTGACTGTCGCACCAACCAAGTTTTGGAAAAGCTCTGCCTGCAAACTGGGAGTGCTGTACCTGTCTGTACAGACCAGAAAATCAAAACTGTACCGGTCCGTACAGCCCGTACCAGCAGTCCACGTGGCACTGTACCTGCTTGCGCTGCCTGAAACCAGTCTCTGTACCCGATTGTACCTGCTCAGCCAGTCAGCGCCGCCTGTACCAGTTCTGTCTAGCGGCGCCGCTAGCACCTACCCTGTCCAGCACCGCCAGCTCCTGCTCTGTCCGTACAGCTGTCCGTACAACTGTACCTGCAGCAGTAGCTCTTTACCTGTGCGTAGCCTGTACCAGTAGATGTACCTGAAGCAGCAGAAGACAGCCGCCTGTCCTGCAGCAGCCGTACACTTGCACGTGGACTGTACGGGCAGGTTTGCACAGAAAACAGCAGCCAAAAACCCCAAAACAGCAGTCGACCAGCTTCCACGTTTCTTCTCCTCTTCTCCACGCTTGAGCTTGCACGACCCCCAAAAGCAAGAGAGAGGGAGAGGTGAGAGAGGCATGCAACTCTAAAAGTGGAGTGGCCTCTCTCCAAACTTATCCTAGGGCCCCAACTTTAATAATCATTAAAGTTCCCTAGGGGCCACTAAGGCCTAGGGGCAACCATACATAAAATATTAAAATATTGATGTTCTACTTCCCCCCTTCACACCTGGAGATGTCCACACATCATTATCTCTGTCCGGGCATCCCAAATGTGAATCATTTAATATTTTGGCTCAGCAACCACCATGCCCACACTTGTGCTATTCCATTTTCATAGGGCCATGACATTGGAAACATTTTCTTTATGGCCGTGGCTTTGAGGTTCGCATTGACCATCATGCATTACGCTGGATTCAGGCAATGCCAAGTGCACAATGGAGTGATCGACAACACTGCTGGAGTCGGATATTCCAGCAATTCGGTGGTATGATTGAGTACCTTCCAGGAAAGGCCAATCCAGTGGTGGCCGATGCTTTGAGCAGGAAGGGACAAGTGACTTCGATTCAGACCACTAGACTCGATCTTGTTGGTACAGGACTAGATGACATGAAGCACATGTACACGGATTCCGAGGAATTCGGAACACAGTGGGAACAGGCATTGGATGCCACAGGACCATGCCACTTTCTGATACGCGGTGGTTGGCTTTTCTACAAAGGCCGACCGTGTGTCATGAAGTCGTTCAGGGTAGCTCTTCTCCATGATGCCCATGAGGCCATTACTGGTGGTCATAGGGGCATGAATTTGACTCTGGAGAAATTGAAACGGCAATATTATTGGCCAAAGATGAGGGGAGATGTGTTTACATATTTACAACGCTGATAATTGTCAAAAGGTGAAAGCTCCTTGTGGAAAGAAGATAGGGTTGTTACAGCCCTTGCTAATTCCCTAAGGGTCCTTTCCAAGATATTTCAATGGACTTTGTCACGAATCTACCTCCCAGTCCGAGTAAGCGTAATACGCAGTGCTTAACTATTGTTGATAGATGTAGCAAATTTGTTATGCTTATTCCTTGCAGGGTCAATGTGACCGCCAAGGATGTTGCCTAGTTGTTCATTCGGCATTGGTACCTGATTGGCGGGATTCCTAGGACCATAGTGTCAGACCGCGATGTCAAGTTTACCAGTTATTTTTGGAGGGCATTGTTTGATAACTTTGATACTAAATTGAATTTTTCTAGTCCATTTCACCCACAGACGGACGGTTAGACAGAGATATACAACCAGTTGGCCTTTGATGTGCTGAAGTGTTATGTCCACGATCAGCAAGGTAAGTGGGAATCTTATTTGCCTTTAGTTCAAACTGTTTTGAATGATTCTTTTTCTTCAGCTATTGGCAGGACTCCATATGAGGCAGCATTTGGAAGACCTTTCCAGTCATTGTTGACCAGGACCTCGTCTTTAGTACCTGAAGCGAACAGAGTGACGGAGTCTTACCAGGAGATTTTAGAGTCAGTAAAAGACAGGTTGGCTAAAGCGCAAGAGACCTACACTCGATATGCCAATAAAGACCGAAGGGATATGAAGTTTTCGGAAGGGGATTGGGTTTATCTTCGGATTATGAAGCAAAGGTTGAAACAGGTGGGCAAGCAATGCCCAAAGTTGTCTTTTAGGAGCTTCGGACCTTTTCCCATCCAGAAGAAGATTAATGAGGTGTTTATGCAGTTAAAGCTACCTCCGAGTTGGACTATGCATGATGTGTTTCACGTGAGTTGGTTAAAGCCATATGCAAGTCCAATCCCTTCAGAAGTTAAAGACGAGGCGGAACCAGATATTGTTGATGAAGCAGAAGTTATGATTCCAGAACAGATCCTCTTGCACCGTTTCAGGCATGGCTCAGGCCGAAGACAAAGATAGTTCCTCACGAAGTTTCAGGACTGAGGGACCCACGAAGTGGTATGGCTTGACAAAGATTTCTTCGACGACTATCCGGCGTTATTGGCGGATTATTTAGAGGCTATGCAGCTTCCGTCAAGTTAAGCAGAAGGTGATGTCACGTGCATCCCGCACTTGGATGCCACATAGACATATCTGTACAGAAGGTGTAGGACCTGGGATGGTGAACTGGTCCCATGTGAGCCCAGTCCGGGACGAGTCAGCTAGGGATCCATCCCAGTCATCTGAGGTCAGGTGTGCATTGTCCTGCGCAGGAGTCCAAGGTCAGGTGTGCACTGTTCTGCGCATGAAACAGTGCTAGTCCGCGCTGTGAGTCTTTCTCTGGAATGATGTCAGTGATTCTGTGTATCTGGTATGGTAGTGGATGCCAGATCATTGTTAGGGTTTGCTTTTAGGAAAAGGGGCCAGCCCATAGGGCTACCCCGAGTCTTTGTGTGGGCATGAGGATAGTGTAAAACCACCGCCATGAGGGCCAGGAAGGCCCAGGCTGAACCCACCAGCCATGGAGGGTCTGTAGGACAGCCCTAGCAAGGGAAGCATACAGGCTATACAGCCTAGTTATGGCTGTAAGGGCAAGTTTGGGGCAGCCCATATAGGCTGCCCAGTCCCCAAACAGCCTAGAAACAGTGCCCAGCCCCACTTTACATAGGCGCCTAATGCCCAGCCAGCCATGAGAGAGTGCGCAGCAATTAATGGGAATTTTCCAGCATTTAATGCTGAATTTACAGTCGTGGGATAGAATATTGTTGGCCGCCTGGATTTAGAGCTGGCCGATTGCTTAATAGGAGTAGTATAAATAGGAGAGCCATAAACCATTTGTGTTATCTCACAATTCACCAAGTGCTCAAGCATACAAGGGCTAGGACACCCAAGAAGATTGCTCAAGCAAAGGGGTGGAGGACTGCAGGTCAAGTGCATAGATTTCTCAGCCAAGAAAGGTCAAGATTTTTGTATTTTCTTTTCAGATTTACATCATTCTAATAAAGCAAATACACCATTCGTGGTGGGGGCCCTACAGAGGGTATTTGGGACCCAATACTGTGTCCTCTCCTCTCTCCCTCTCTCTCTCTAATTTCTGCACATCTTCATTCAGTTTTGTGCGTTAATTCCGTCCCGAAAAGAGTGCTGATTTCTGAGCATTGAAGTTACCGATCTTCTTCGAAGCTTCCGCATGTTACAGTGGTATCAGAGAATCAGGCTCAGCAAGGCTAAACATTGATTCAGTCCCATATGATGGTGTACAGGTCCAAGGTACAGGAAAGTGCACGGATACGAAGCCCAAGGCAAGGAAAACACAGAATCGGGAAGAGCTCCCAGGAGGTTTGTTGGTGGTGTTCCACAAAGCCAGAGGGGATGGCAGTCTTGTGAGCCAGATAGGTTCTCGGGCAACGGTCCCAAGGGAGGATTATCCTCCAAGGGGTGATGTGAGTGCCAGACTCATTTCTCAGGAATGAAGACCAAGATAGTGTTCAGAGTCAGGGCAGGAATGGATTGGGAACTAGAGGGAACAGATGCATAGATATTATTGAGAGTCAGAGTGGTTTTAGAGACAAGGCCGGGTTTTCAGTAAAAAGGGTTGCGAGAGTTGGATGGATGACAGAGGAACTCCGAGAATAGAGTGGGATGATGACAGTCATCCAAGAACAGGTTGGAGTCCCGTCATCAAGTTTAGCAGAGGGAGATGTCATGTGCATATAATGCCATGGACATTCTCAGAGCTAATCCAGAAGGGGCAGCGAAGAAAAAGACCATTAGAACCAGAAATTGGAGCATAAGGTGCTCAAGAGACTAGTTTGGACTTGGAGCAAGGACATGAAAGGATGGGAAGTGCTGTCGGCTGAGACAGGAGACTGTTGGCCGTACCAGTTCAGAGGCGGGCAGCAGGCGCTTCAGTTTATGGAGAAAACGCAGCCCGACCATCATTTATTGGAGATCATGCCTAGTCGGCTGGTATGACAGCAGTCGGCCAGCGTTTCATTTGTCCAGCATGCCTATAAAAGGGCAAGTTTGCTCATTGTGTAGCTCATTCATTCCTTTATGGAATGGGTCGTTAGGGTCCTTAGAGTAGGACTAGATTTTGGTGTTTATCACCTTTTGTATGAAGGCAGCCTAGGGCTATAGAAAAGTACCTTTTTGTACTATATGAAATATACTGAATTTCCAGCATCTCTCTCTCTCTCTCTCTCTCTCTCTCTCTCTCTCTCCTTCTGTCTACGTTATATATCAGCATGTTGTCAGTGGTGTTTAGGGCTGAAAGAACTCTCAGAGCTTCCGCGTGTTACATTGGTATCAGAGCATCAGGCTGAGCAATGCTAAACACTGATTCAGTCCCATATGATGGTGTACAGGTCCAAGGTACAGGAAAGTGCACAGATACGAAGCCCAAGGCAAGGAAAACACAGAATCGGGAAGAGCTCCCAGGAGGTTTGTTGGTGGTGTTCCACAAAGCCAGAGGGGATGGCAGTCTTGTGAGCCAGATATGTTCTTGGGCAACGGTCCCAAGGGAGGATTATCCTCCAAGCGGTGATGTGAGAGTGCCAGACTCATTTCTCAAGAATGAAGTCCAAGACAGTGTTCAGAGTCAGGGCAGGAATGGATTGGGGACTGGAGGGAACAGATATTATTCAAAGTCAGAGTGGTTTTGGAGACCAGGTCGGGTTTTCAGTAAAAGGGGTTGCCAGAGTTGGATGGATGACAGAGGAACTTCGGGAATAGAGTGGGATGATGACAGTCATCCAAGAATAGGTTGGATTCCTGTCATCAAGTTTAGCAGAGGGGGATGTCATGTGCATAAAATGCCATGGACATTCTCAGAGCTAATCCAGAAGGGGTAGCCAAGAAAAAGACCATTAGAACCAGAAATTGGAGCATAAGGTGCTGAAGAGACTCATTTGGACTTGGAGCAAGGGCATGGAAAACATGGGAAGTGTTGTCGGCTGAGACAGGAGACTGTTGGCCGTACGAGTTCAGAGGCGGGCAGCAGGCGCTTCAGTTTATGGAGAAAACTCTGCCTGCCCAGCATTTATTGGAGATCATGCCCAGTTGGCCAGCGTTTCATTTGTCCAGCATGCCTATAAAAGGGCAAGTTTGCTCATTGTGTAACTCATTCATTCCTTTATGGAATGGGTCGTTAGGGTCCTTAGAGTAGGACTAGATTTTGGTGTTTATCACCTTTTGTATAAAGGCAGCCTAGGGCTGTAGAAAAGTACCTTTTTGTACTATGTATCAGCATGTTGTCAGTGGTGTTTAGGGCTGAAAGAACTCTCAGAGCTTCCGCGTGTTACATTGGTATCAAAGCATCAGGCTCAGCAATGCTAAACACTGATTCAGTCCCATATGGTGGTGTACAGGTCCAAGGTACAGGTACGAAGCCCAAGGCAAGGAAAACACAGAATCGGGAAGAGCTCCCAGGAGGTTTGTTGGTGGTGTTCCACAAAGCCAGAGGGGATGGCAGTCTTGTGAGCCAGATAGGTTCTTGGGCAACGGTCCCAAGGGAGGATTATCCTCCAAGGGGTGATGTGAGAGTGCCATACTCATTTCTCAGGAATGAAGTCCAAGATAGTGTTCAGAGTCAAGGCAGGAATGGATTGGGGACTGGAAGGAACAGATATTATTCAGAGTCAGAGTGGTTTTGGAGACCAGGTCGGGTTTTCAGTAAAAGGGGTTGCCAGCGTTGGATGGATGACAGAGGAACTCCGGGAATAGAGTGGGATGATGACAGTCATCCAAGAATAGGTTGAAATCCTGTCATCAAGTTTAGCAGAGGGGGATGTCATGTGCATAAAATGCCATGGACATTCTCAGAGCTAATCCAGAAGGGGCAGCCAAGAAAAAGACCATTAGAACTAGAAATTGGAGCATAAGGTGCTGAAGAGACGCGTTTGGACTTGGAGCAAGGGCATGGAAAACATGGGAAGTGTTGTCGGTTGAGACAGGAGACTGTTGGCCGTACGAGTTCAGAGGCGGGTAGCAGGCGCTTCAGTTTATGGAGAAAACTCTGCCCGACCAGCATTTATTGGAGATCATGCCCAGTTGGCTGGTCCGACAGCAGTCGGACCAGCGTTTCATTTGTCAAGCATGCCTATAAAAGGGCAAGTTTGCTCATTGTGTAACTCATTCATTCCTTTATGGAATGGGTGTTAGGGTCCTTAGAGAGTAGGACTAGATTTTGGTGTTTATCACCTTTTGTATGAAGGCAGCCTAGGGCTGTAGAAAAGTACCTTTTTGTACTATATGAAATATACTGAATTTCCAGCATTTCTCTCTCCCTCTACTCTCCCTTCTGTCTGCGTTATGTATCAGCATGTTCTCGGTGGTGTTTAGGGCTGAAAGAAGACTCTCAGAGCTTCCGCGTGTTACATTGGTATCAGAGCTTAGGTCATCCTAGGACAGCCCTTAGCTTATGTTTGGTGCATGCTGAATTTTGGTTTGCGTTTTAGGGTTTACGAGCAAGATTAGGGTTTGTGTTTTTGCGTTAAATCTGTGTTTTTGCATCAGCTTTTTGCTCATTTTCAGCATAGTATAGTGCTAGAAAGTCTAGTTTTCAGCCTAGCATGATCCTAGGGAGTTTAGAAAGCATGTACAACTCTTGATTTAGGGTTTTTGGGCTGATTACAACAGAAAAAACAGCAAAATAATATCATGAGTTCAGAGGCAATGGACGATGACTTTCTTAAGACTTTGCAGAGTCGTCGGGGACAGGAAGATGAAGAACGATACAAAAGGGAACAAGAACGCTATGCTGAGTATGAACAAATCATCGTTGGGGCGAGGTTTAGGCAACAACTCATAGAAGAGCTTCTAGAAGAGGCGCGTCAAGGCCAACTTCTATACGAGCAAAGATGGACACAGCTCAAGGAGACATGGGCACAATTCATGGCAGCATCAACAAAGGCCAAGAAGGAATCACCTAGGGTTGTGAAGCAGCCCATGACCGAGAGCGTTTACCCAACGAAAAGAGAGCTTCTAAGACAAGTGTTCTCGGGAGACGTGATCACAGAAAGAGGTGTTTCCGAGGAGGTGCCATTACCCGGGATGCACAAGCCAGAAACCAGAACCAAAGCCAAAGCTAGACCCAGAAGCCAAACCAGAACCAGAACCACAAATCGAGCAAGTGGATCTTTCCAACCTATTTGGAGGAGGATGAGGTCAACCCGATAGCTCCCAAGGAGGTGGATCTCTCCAAATCCTATTTGGAGGAGGATGAGGTCATCTCAACAGTTTCAGAGGAGTTTTGAGAAGATCCAAAGACCAAGCCAGAGAACTTGAAGACCAAGTCAGAGAGCTTGGGGATTGAGCCGATGGATATGAAGCGCAATCTTCAATTGGACCAGAACGGAATCGGAGCAAAGGTGTATGGATTACCCCAGTGCTCCTAGCTTAGCAAGAGGGGATGTCATGTGCATCCGTTCATCCCAATGCTCATAGACATGCATATTCTCATTAGCAAATATATGGGCAGATTCTGGGACAGATTTAGAGCAGATTTTGCAGCCCTACAAGCTCTCGGAAGTGCCCAAGACATAGCCCAATGGTTGGGACACCTTTTGGGTATAGTTTCGACACAAAATATGACTTTTTGGACAATGTATTGTGGGAAAAATAGGCATAACCGACTTGATTACGAATTCATTCCTTTTTCCTATAAATAGGATCATTAGGCATTCATTAGAATCATCATTCAAAGATCAAGAGAATCCATTTGTCAGAGTCTGCAAGGCAGCAAGGACACAGTGGTGGATCAAGCAGGAGCTTCCGCAATCATGAACACGCTTCCGTAATACATGTTACATTGGTATTAGAGCATCAGGCTCAGCAAAGCTAAACACTGAATCAATCCCATATGATGGTGTACAGGTCCAAGGTACAGGAAAGTACACGGATACGAAGCCCAAGGCAAGGAACACATGAACGAGAAGAGCTCCCAGGAGGTTTGTTGGTGGTGTTCCACAAAGCTAGAGGGGATGGCAGTCCTGTGAGAGCCAGATAGGTTCTCGGGCAACGGTCACAAGGGAGGATTATCCTCCAAGGGGTGATGTGAGAGTGCCAGACTCATTTCTCAGGAATGAAGACCAAGACAGTGTTCAGAGTTAGGGCAAGAATGGAATTGGGATTGGAGGGAACAGATGCATAGATCTTATTCAAAGGCAGAGTTATTTTGGAAGCTCTGAGAGTCTTCTTTCAGCCCTAAACACCACTGAGAACATGCTGATACATAATGCAGACAGAAGGGAGAGTAGAGAGAGAGAGAGATGCTAGAAATTCAGTATATTTCATATAGTACAAGAAGGTACTTTTCTACAGCCCTTGGTTGCCTTCATACAAAAGGTGATAAACACCAAAATCTAGTCCTACTCTAAGGACCCTAAGGATCCATTCCATAAAGGAATGAATGAGTTACACAATGAGCAAACTTGCCCTTTTATAGGCATGCTGGACGGATGAAACGCTGGCCGACTGCTGTCGGACCAACCGACTGGGCATGATCTCCCATAAATGCTGGTCGGGCTGCGTTTTCTCCATAAACTGAAGCGCCTGTTGCCCGTCTCTAAACTCGTACGGCCGACAGTCTCCTGTCTCTCAGCTGACAGCACTTCCCATGCTTTCCATGCCCTTGCTCCAAGTCCAAACTAGTCTCTTGAGCACCTTATGCTCCAATTTCTGGTTCTAATGGTCTTTTTCTTGGCTGCCCCTTCTGGATTAGCTTTGAGAATGTCCATGGTATTTTATGCACATGACATCCCCCTCTGCTAAACTTGATGACGGGATTCCAACCTGTTTTTGGATGACTGTCATCCTCCCACTCTATTCCCGGAGTTCCTCTGTCATCCATCCAACTCTAGCAACCCTTTTTACTGAAGAGTGAGAGTAAGGATGCATGGAACATTGGTGCTAAGTGCAAGATTGCCATGGTGTTTTTATTCACACCCTAATGTTGCCTAAACCTGGCCCCAACGTTGATTTATTCATACTCAGCATAGCGTTCTTGTTCCCTTTTGTATCGTTCTTCATCTTCCCGTCCCTGACTCTGCAAAGTCTTGAGAAAGTCATTGTTCATTGCCTCTGAACTCATGATATTATTTAGCTGTTTTTTCTGTTGTAATCAGCCCAAAAACCCTAAATCTAGAGTTCTACATGCTTTCTAAACTCCCTAGGATCATGCTAGGCTGAAAACTAGACTTTCTAGCACTATACTATGCTGAAAATGAGCAAAAAGCTGATGCAAAAACATAGATTTAACGCAAAAACGCAAACCCTAATCTTGCTTGTAAACCCTAAAACGCAAACCCAAATTCAGCAGGCACCAAACATAAGCTAAGGGCTGTCCTAGGATGACCTAAGCTCTGATACCAATGTAACACGCGGAAGCTCTGAGAGTCTTCTTTCAGCCCTAAACACCATTGAGAACATGCTGATACATAACGCAGACAGAAGGGAGAGTAGAGAACGAGAGAAATGCTGGAAATTCAGTATTTTTCACATAGTACAAAAAGGTACTTTTCTACAGCCCTAGGCTGCCTTCATACAAAAGGTGATAAACACCAAAATCTAGTTCTACTCTAAGGACCCTAAGGACCCATTCCATAAAGGAATGAATGATCTAACACATTGAGCACCTTGGCCTTTTATAGCCTCTTGGACTACTTGGAGTGCTGGCCGACCAGTAGTCGGCCAGCCCACTGGACAAAATAATCATAAAATCCATAAACGTAAAGGCGCCTGCAGCGGCCTCAGCCGCCGACAGCTCCTGGAGTCTTATCTGGTTCAGCCGACAGCTCTGTCATGCAGCCGACAATGCCTCCTAGTCCTTCTCCAAGTCCACACTAGCTAATTTGCACGTTGTGCTCATAAATCCTGGTTCTATCCGATTCTCATACTCTTTATCTGGCTGCCTCTTCTGGACCAGCATCTGAGGATGTCCATGGCATCTTTCATGCACATGACACCTCTGCACCTTCATCTGGGACTGAATCAGTGTTTAGCCTTGCTGTGCCTGATGCTATGATACCAAGGTTACATGCGGAAGCTCTGAGAGTCTTTTTTCAGCCCTAAACACCATATGCTGATGCAAAACGCATGCAGAGAGAGAAAGAGAGAGAGAGAGAGAGAGAGAGAGAGAGAGAGCAGAGTACTCAGTATATTCATATATGTACAAAAAGGTACAACTGTTCTTGCAGCCCTTGGCTGCCTTCCATGAAAAGGTATAACACCTAGTCTAAGCCTATGTCTAGACCCAGCCCCAAGCTAGGACTGAATGAGTCATAACGTTGAGCATCAATGCTATTTATAGGCTGGAAAAAGACAATAAACTGACCGACTGTTGGTTGGCCAGCTAACTGGACAAATATCACAGTATTTGCTGCAGCCGACTGGATTTCCCCCCTGGGTATACTGGCCGACAGCCCTCTATGTCCAGCAACAGTCCATCACCTGCCAAAACTAGCAACAGATGCTCCTAATCTTTGGTTCTGTTCTGTGCTCTCCTCAGTAATAGCTCTAGGCTCAGCCAGTGCATGTCTTGCGCATGACGCATTTGGTTCTGGATTCATGGAAATGGGCCTGGAAGCACTGTATTTTAGGCAAGATAAAGGTGGCTATCCTCTCACTAGATCTGCCTGGGCAGCCGGTCGCATAGTGAGGATTGGGTCAATAAAAGTGATCCCCCCTGTTAGATTTATGACCTTACCAACTCAACCTCATCACCTCTATATGTGAAAGAATAGATGGATGCAGCCTTGTAGGAGGTGCTAAAGAGCATGAATCTTGGTTTACCCAAGATTCACTGGGACATTCCTCTCATCACATGCCTACAAGGCATCCAGGTATAGGTTCTATTGAATATCTATCTTGAAAAAAATTGAGTAATGGATGTGGAACTAAAAGCAGTCAAGCAACAAATAGATGTTTGAGAGAAGGATGATGTGGCATTTGGCATTCTAGTCATTGGATCCCAAGGTATTCACATGGTGTGAAAGAGGAGTGGGCCTATTGAGATTGTGTACAAGGTCGAGGTTGTGGGAAAATTGGGTATAAGAAGCTTTTGAGATTTAACCATAAAGGCTGTCTGAGAGAGTTGATTGAAGCTTGCAAAGACCAAACTTCATTCTTTGTGAAACATTCTTGGGATTAAAAAGTCCACTATTGTATTTATTTATTTCCCCACAAGCATCTGTAAAAGCTTCAACCAAGTTTTTTTTTCTAATGTAGGTCATTTATCAAAATGATTCACGCGGTGCAGAGCTTCTACCTTCGAAACTAGTAGTCCCTGAGACGGACTTCTACATGCGAAGATTGTGGGGTAAGCCTGAAGAGGTGTGTCAGAATTTAAATTTATGCAGACTTGGTTATGTCATTACAAGGGTTATTTATTTTGCAAGTTAAAATCTGTGAGCTACCCTGGAGACTCTACTCTATGATAACCATTTACCATGGAGATTTTTGGATTGTTTAATTGCTTCCCAAGAATTGAGCATCCTGTGAGTAGCAATCGTTTATGATTCAGTATCATCTTTGCCAAAACTTCAAAACTATATATATTTTTTTGCTGCAGAAAGTACATGTTAAAGACATGCGGTTATTTTTTTTTCAGAGAATAGGTAGAATAGTGCTTATACAAGAATGTTAGAAAGTTCTCAGTGCATATGAGACACTTTATTTTCTTCCTAGCATGTGATGTTAGTGTTTGCGTGTGGGGGTTGGGGAGTGAGACCAAAGTGATACAATGCTATCCATAGTATGTCTCATCATGGAAAAGAAAAACAAAACAAGTACAAATAACATAGCTCTCTGAAAGTAGAGGCTGATACAATGATCAGCATGGGGTATAAGCACTAGTACAAGAAACTCTCATCGTGGAGTAAATGAGAATATGAAGAATGTGGGGCACATCATCCTCTGGTAGAGGGTACACGACTCTCAAGTATGTCAAGCATGGGGTTACTGAGTATGGCCGTCCCCTTCTGTCACGGTACGTGGGAAGGTGATGTGATGGTGGTGGAGCATGTCGTGGATCTGGAGCTGATGGGAGGATCGTGGTTGGTGTCCCATGGGCTGGGGACGCTGGGTATGTCGAACTGCGCAAGCTTGTTGTGAAGTGACTCCTCAGGGATGGGGCGGAGCTGAGGTATCCTGTGGTGGATTGATGGGGTCCACTATGCTGATATCCTTTCCATGGGCCAGGAAGAAACAGGTGATGGGTTGGCTGTCGAGGAAGGAGGGGTGGTGGCTGTGGCCGACACTCTTAGGAGTATATCTCTGTGTCTACGAAGCTCTAGCGTAAGAGTCCTAGGCAGCGCTGGTCCGGGAAATCCATGATCCTGGGTAATGGGCCAAAACCCTCACGGAAGAGAGAGTGGTACCTCCAGTGGATCTCATAGTACATTGGGTAGTGATAGTGCTACAGCAGTAGAAATAAGTGCTAGGCTTAGTCTCCAAGATGCAGGTGAACCATTTGATGCATCACTTTATTAGCAGGATGTTGGATGCTGTAATACGAGGCCACACATTCAATTTGGGGTCTCCCAGTTGAGTAGGTTTATGCTGAAGTGGATCGGGTGGATCTGTCAACATGTGCCAGGTGGTGATGCTAATCCATTCACCAAAATATAGGGCCTGTTTCTGTGCGTGTCCTGTATGTACAATGAAATAGGCAGATCCCATCATGTGTTATTCTCCCCATAAACAGTACATAGTATCAATGTCTACCTTCTGTGTCGGTGCCTCGATGGTGCAGGAGTATGTCCTGAATCTGAAGGTGACACATCCCATCATGTGTTATTCTTCCCATAGACATAGTACATAGTATCAATGTCCACCTTTTGTGTCGGTGCCTCAATGGTGCGGGAGTATGTCCTGAATCTGGAGGTGACAGGTCACGGGAAGAGGGTCTGGATCTGGGGGGGCGGGGATGTCTTGTTCTCTTGCGTGGACTGTGCTCCCTCTAGTGACTCCACGTGTACATGGGGCGATCGTATCTTGGGGTCGAGGCTCACTCTCATGTGTATCGTCCATATCTGTCTGCTTCCTCTGGTGGTGCTACGACTGGGTATCTATCATACCCATCTGGTGGCGGCCAAAGAAGTCTGTAATGGAGGTCTCTGTGTTATTCACTTTAACATGAGCTGCTCATTTCATCTGCCTATCCAACAATAGTAGGTGGGGTTGGTGGTGGTGGGGGCTTCCCGTCTGAAGCCACCTCAAATCACTACTTATTCTTTTCCAATTGTGCATAAAAATGTCAGTGGTTTTATGCTTAATTTGTGAAGCCCTCCTATATCCATCTCATATATTTTGAATTTAGAAAAGCGTGTCAGCTAAAGAAACCCATGTATATTTGCGTTGCAGGATTTACCATTCAAATCAAGATATCTGTTGACCTTCACTGTGGGCTTTGATCAAAGGGAAATCATAAACGCTGCAATATCCAAGGTCATAATAACTTTCTTAGCATATGATTACTTCAGAAAGCATGTAAGGTATTTCTTTGAATTGGGCTCATGCCATGAAGTTTTTTTGGTATAGTTTTCAAAGAATTGGACAATTGTGCTCTTCCATTATGATGGGCGTGCAAGTGAATGGGAGCAATACGAGTGGGCCCAACAGGTCATCCACATCAGTGCGCGAAAGCAATCAAAGTGGTTAGCACATCAATGTATCTTATTCATCAGCTCAATAGGTTTCATTGTCATTCCCACTTTCCTTGAGTCATGAATGGTGATACCTGACAGGTGGTTTGCGAAACGTTTTTTACATCCTGATGTTGTGGCACCATTCGAGTATGTCTTCATATGGGATGAAGACCTCGGTGTGGATAATTTTGATGCGGAAGTGTGAGTTTCTTTAAGTTCATCTAAAGGCATGGTGTCCATGGACTGATTGGAGGTATAGAAGGCATCTTAGTATACATTATAAAGTCTTAAAGATCACAAAGACTTTTGTTTCAGGTATATACAGCTGGTGAAAAAACATGGTCTTGAAATCTCTCAACCTGCCTTAGAACCAAGTAAAAAACTGACCTGGAGAATGACAATGCGCCTTGCAAATTCAGAAGTGCACAGGTATGAACAAAGTTTTGGTTTAGTTCTCACTTTTCAGTTTTCAATAGAAGGAAATCTCTGACCCCCAGACTCTGGAGTGGTCTTATTTTTCAGAGAAACTACTGAGAGTTCTGGACGATGTAAGGATCCTAATAAGCCTCCATGTACTGGGTATGTGTTTATCTGTTTGCACAATCATATGCCCACAGCCACACCATGCGCACGTAGTGGGTGCATCACGCATGTATGCATGATTGAATTTTACCTTTCTTGCTTTTTATTTTCAATAATTCTTCAATTTTGAAGTTTAAACTCAAATACTGTTGGGTATTTCGGAGCCTCCTGTGTATAATCATCCTGTGTGTAGAGATAAGATAAGTGTGCCACGCCCCACTTATCTAGTATGTGTGTGATTGTGTTGAGTTAAAAGATAAGATTCCAAACCTACAAAAAGAGCATTGTACTTTGTGATCACTTGAGTCGTGCAATTTGTCCCTCTCTTTGAGCATTGTTACGTCTTCTCTCTCTATCCATAGTTCGCCTCTCTCTCTCTCTCTCTCTCTCTCTCTCTCTCTCCAGACATTGTATCAGATCCACCATGATGTAACTTTTTGGTCTCATAGGTCATTATGGCCTTTTGAAGACGTTAATATAACATTTCATTTCATTTCATTTCCACCATGGAGTTTCATCCCCCTTAGCCTGGAGTGCAACTGCAGCAAACCCTAGGCCCTGGTCTTCAAATACAGAGAATTTTAGAGACTCTCTTCAATCATTTCTTACAGGTTTGTTGAGATCATGGCTCCTGTTTTTTCAAGAACTGCATGGAAATGTGTTTGGCACCTCATTCAGGTAAGATGTTGCTCCTTTCCTTATCATATTCTTCACTGGTGGGGAGATTGATGATGCAGTTACTGATTTTTTTTAGCAAAACGTTTTACTTTATTGTCACGGGATTTTCAGAATGATTTAATCCATGGGTGGGGCCTCGATTTTGCCTTGGGCAGGTGTGTCAAGGTATGTTTACTTGCAATATGTTTTTTTGGTCAAAGTTGTTCCTGGCACTGCTCTTTATGCCACTTGAATCTTACATCACTTTAACTATTGCAAGAGTCTTCCCTTATGTTAGAGGCATTGAATGCTTACTATAACTTTTATATAATCAAGTGTGTACGTATTTTATTTGTGATAAATAGAGAGGCAGCAAGTCCACCTAGAGAACCTTAAAGAGCGTGAGCTGGCCCTATGTGCTAAGCCCTTAGTTGAATGACTACTCTGAGCACATGGATTTATAACTAGAGGATCATTGTACTGAGTAATTTCAGGGAAGATGAAGAAGCAATGGGTGGATTTTTGGTATCATGCATGTTTGTTTTCAAAAACCAGGCTAGTGTAGGGTAACAACAGTTGCTTTCATGACATGAGGAAGTGAGGCAGTCACAGATAATGTATGCCATTTTAGAGTGCAACTTGCAGCAGGTGTGTAAGATTCATGTCCGTGGCTTTGTAATTAGTAGAGTCTTGAACTCTAAAGCGGGGGGCTCGAGTTGGATTCCCACCAACTGCCAAGCCAATGGACATCCAGTCCTTCATCACCTATGGGTGTGCTCCATCCTCTCCTAGCTCCTAAGTCCCAGCAGGGTTGAGCAGGGGGAGGAGCTCTATCGCTTGATGATCAGCAGGATCTCCGCTTGGGAAAAAAAAAGGTGCGAAAGGTTCATGATAGTAGGTTTTAGAAAGCAGACGCTTATTGTAATGTGTCAAGAATAAAGCATGTTAGGGAGTCTGGAAGCATATACTGTGTGTGTGGTAGAAGAAGACATTTGGTGGCAATGGTAGTGATGCTGGAGCCCCCCCCGTTGCGCATCTGCTGACCGACCCATCACTCCCCCCCCCCCTCTGTCCTTCCCTCACCATCACCATCACTTCTTTCTGCCCCTCCCTCTTCACTGCTCCCTGCCGGCGCCCGTCTCAGTCCCGCCTTCCCCTTCCGCTTGCTCTCCCTCCTTAGCCTCAGTCCCCGCCAGTGCTCCACCTCCACCTCTTCCTCTTTGCTGCCAGCTCCCCTTCTCGCCAGCCCTCCCTCTTCCGTCACCCTTTTTCCTCAGCTTAGGTGCTTTGCTTTTGGGGTTATTTTATCGTGGGTGAGAAGGAGCAGACACAGAGAAAAAGTAGGCATTGGCAGCCATTATGTTTTATAGCATAGACCAACGGGAAGCTTAGCTTGCTTTTGTGCTTCATTGCGCCACCAAACCCTTACCTCATCGTGCAAGAAGGCATTAATCCTTCGCCGTCATACTTTATGGGGTAGTTGTTGGGTAGTGACTTGATCCGAGTAGATTTCCATCTTGGAATGGAACAGTTTGAGTTTTCCTTCATGATTCCTTCTAGATACCCGATGGCTCTTTCTCCTCCATTAGACGGTACCGTGGCCTTCACACCTATGAGGAGCAGACATGTGGAGGGAGAGTTGTTTGAGTATGTACCGAGAGTAGATTTCTTGATAGCTTCTTGATTTGTATCCGCTCGAAATGCCTTAGGTAACAACTTGGACCAGAATTCTCCTTGATTACCCGGACTTGTGGTAGACCGGTCTGAAGTGGTAGATCCGGATCATTGCAAGGGTGATTTGAGGGAGGGGACCTAAGAGTGGTTGATCTCTTGGGAGTTTAGATGGAGATACACACCTTGGAGATATACCTTGGTGTCCCATCTGGTATGCGATATTTAACAGACTATTGTTCTCGATATTTGAGAGGGTCCAGTTGTAGAAGGGTGACTTCCTTCTGGGAAACAACTTTGACATTTAGAGAAGAGTTAACTCGGGAGACTAGAGAGCGCTCTTTGGCTAGTCTTGCCAAAGGTAACCTTAAGTTTGTTAGACTCTTGGATGCGGATGTACTTTGGTATTAATTCCGTGACCCGTGTGTTTGAAAGGGGGAACCCATTTCTTTTGTGGGGATCCCAGTGATTGTAGGCTGTACAGTCAATTACACAGTTGTACATTTGATAGATGTTATGGTACAGAAGGAGGATTATATCAAGAGTGTTCTGGTTTGGACACGGTCTTGATGAGAACACTTTTAGAGGTCCTTTATGACGAGAGTGTTCATATATCTGATAGTTATGTGGTTCTCAAAAGAGGGAAAGTATTTTTATCGCCTAGGTGCGAGGAATCACCTTATCCTGACAAGATAGGTACTTATCCGATTCCTCGGGAGTTGGATTGAGGGATTGTTGTGTTCCTCATGGCTCTGGTTTGCGTTGGTTTGTTTATAGTTCCACTGAGATAGTTTTAGGAACAATGGCTGTAGTTTTAACCAATTCCTATGGCAGAGTTATGAGTGGAAAAAGTAGACATGGTGAACCAGATTATGGAGTCATTGTGAGATGTAGTTTGAGTTTCCCCTATTTATTTCAAAGACTAGAAATGTCTTCGACTTGGGAGACGTTTACAACATAAGTTTCCTCGTTTTCTTTCTTAGACATTTTTGTTTCCAAGAGTGGAAACATTTGGGGAGGGGAAGTATGTTACGTACCTAGTACTAATCCTCGGGATTAGCGGCCTAATCCGGAAGGGTTAGGGGAGCCTTGGGATTAGGAGGAAGCAAGCTAATATGGACAGCTAAGGTTATTATTAATAAATCCATGTGTGCTGGCTATTTATAACAGCTTCGTTATTTATAGGAGCAGTGGGCACTATATAAGTGAAACATGGATTATTGTTGTCATAAGCTCACTATTGGTCAAAGTTCGACCAAGACTCTGGCTACGTGTGTGGCAGAGCATGGATCGGCTTGCCAAAGGACTGGCATGGATCTATGGGAGTCAAATCTTAGTCCTTGGCTCGGGGGTGGTTCGAAGCACAGATCCTATGGTTGGGAGGTGAGCTAGCCTGCACCCCTCTTGTACTAATCACTCATGTTATGCATTTAGGAGATCTGTGGGGTTTTAACACCTGCCAAATATGCCATGTAGCTATGCTGCTGAGGATCTCCTATCTTGGGTTGGTGCTTGGAGACCAGGGCTATTGCCGAACTGTGGGGGGGTTGGGAATTGTATCAATGGTGGAGTGAGAGGTTGGAGGGCCTGCCCACCTGTTGTCTCCTCATAGAAAAGAGCGGGGCTGGCCTCAGGCACCCAGGCCACTGCCCCCCATGTGATAGTATGCGGCATGGACCACACTGATGTGTATAGGGGAAGGATTCTTTGCATACCAGTTGCGCTTTGGGACAGTTCCAAAGGCAGTGCCACTGTGACTCCATGGGGTGGCTGCATCACATGCACTGTGCTGGCCATCCGCCAATGGCCAACTAGGTGCCAACATTGAGGCTATGCTGGGCTAACTGCCAAAGAAAGTGTAACCTTCCTAGGCTGATAACTATCCCACAACCACCTCCAAAAATCTCCAAGGAAGTGGGAAGTGATGCCCTGGGATGCCCAATGGTCTGCCGGGTGCCATCAATCTCATGAATCTGGATCCTGCGACTCATCCTTTCTGAGTATTGGAAGAAGGGTGTGGTTGGGCTCTTTGGGCTGAAGGGGTCTTACCACTCCTGCTCGCCAAGATCCCACTAGACGCGAGTTAGAGGTTGGCTCTCTCAGAGCCGTAGGTGCCAAGAACTGTCGCAGGCTACCCTGGCCGGAGGAGGGTCAATGTGACAATCAAGATCATAAAAGCCAAGAATCTGCACTCGCTAAAGAGAGCCACCTTGGCCCTCGTAGCACGGCCGCCTTGTCACGTGCATCCCGCACTTGGATGCCACGTAGACATATCTGTACACAAGGTGCAGGACCTGGAATGGTAAACTGGTCCCATGTGAGCCCAGTTTGGGACGAGTTAGCCAGGGTTCCATCCCAGTTGTCCGAGGTCAGGTGTGCATTGTCTTGCACATGAGTCCAAGGTCAGGTGTGCATTGTCCTGCACATGAAACAGTGCCAATCCGCGCTGGGAGTCTCCCTCTGGAATGATGTCAGTGACTCTGTGTATCCGGTATGATACCGGATGCCAGAACACTGTGTAGACAGTTAGGGTTTGCATTTAGAAAAATGGGTCAGCCCATAGAGCTACCCCAAGAACTCATGTGAGCATGGGGAAAGTACAAGACAATCCCCATAAGGGCCAGGAAGGCCTTGGCTGTACCCACCAGCCATGGGTGGGCCACAGGAGGGCTTTAGGACAGTCCCAAGGCTCTTGCAAGGGTAACCAACTGGTTATCCAGCCCTAGGGGACTGTAGGGCATGTGTGAGGTAGCCCATAGAGGCTGCCCAGCATCCCTTATGTCATGCGCACAGTGCCCAGCAGCCTGTTCACCATGCGCCTAGTGCCCAGCCCAGTATGAAAAGCCATGCGCAGCATTTATTAGGAATTATGCTGTATTTTATCAGTTGTGGAGCACTTTGGAGACAGCCGACTGCAATAAACTGGCCGACTGCTTGTCCTGAGGAGTATAAATACCAAGGCCACAAATCATTTGTGTTATCTCATGATTTGCCAAGTGCTGAAGCTAAAGCAAGGGCCAGGACAACCCAGATCAAGCTAACGCAGAAGGGGTGAAGGATTGCAGGTCAAGGGCAGAGATTCCTCTCAGCCAAGAAAGGTTCAGTTAGTCTTTTATTTCAGTATTTTACATCATTCTAATAAAAACAAATACACCATTCGTGGTGGGGGCCCTACAGAGAGTATTCGAGACCCAATACTGTGTCCTCTTCTCCCTCTCTCTCTCCCTCTATTTTTCTGCACATCTATATTCAGTTTTGTGCGTTAATTTCGTTGCGACAAGTGTGCTGATTTCTGAGCATTGAAGTTACCGATCTCCCCCGAAGCTTCCGCATGTTACAGTGGTATCAAAGCCTACTTCAAGTGTAAAGATTCAGCAAAGAATCCAGAATTTTTTCTCGCTCGTGTGGTTGGTTTTCAGACTCCGGTGGATTACCCCTTTTGGAGTGACTCCTGTCCCTCGAAGGACGGTTGGTTTTCAGCCTCCGGAAGTCTCCCACACACACAGTGGATGGTCAGATTGCGCTCCGGAAAGGAAGTGCGTTTTCTTGCTATGGCGAGCTTCGAGACGACAAGAGAGACCAAGAACCTTGGGATCAGAGTGCACCGGGCAGTCCAGCTAGGGCACCAGGCTTGAGTGTTACAGAGATATTCCAGCAGATGATGCGAGTAATCGCAGACCAGACGACCAAGTTGGAAGAGCAGAAGGCGCAGATCTTGGCTCTCTGGAAGAGCGTACCCATTCTCCAGCGTCGCGTTTTCCATCTCCTCCTCCCTCTTCTTCCGTATCCTAGATTCCAGATCCTCGACACTGGGACCCTATCGCGGGGTCACGACCGCAACTTGAGTTGCAGATGCGTGCATTGGAGATCCGACAACATGAAGACGAAGCCATGTGACGCGTGGAACATGAGCGTTACCTTGCAGCTTTGGACGCTAGATTGACACCAGCGACGCCCTCAAATCATTTTCTCGAGAAAATGAACTTCAGTAAGTATAATGGTAAACTCGACCCCACAACACTTTATTCATGGTTGCACCAGTTTGAAGCTCAACACTTTATTCATGGTTGCACCAGTTTGAAGCTTACTTTGCCGCAGTTAGAAAGACAGATACTACAGAGTGATCTTAGCCAATTGGTACTTGGAAGGTGAGGCCATTCCTTGGTGGACTCAGTGGGCTCATGCCCACACCAGATTAGGTATGGCAGCTTATGTGGGGGACGAGTTTGTCGGTGACTTTAAGCAGCGGTTTCTACCGCCCCACTATCTTGAGTGCTTAACTATTGTTGATAGATTTAGCAAATTTGTTATGCTTATTCCTTGGCAGGGCCAATGTGACCGTCGACGATGCCTAGTTGTTCATTCCGCATTGGTACCCGAGTGGCGGGATTCCTAGGACCATAGTGTCAAACCACGATGCCAAGTTTACCAGTCATTTTTGGAGGGCATTGTTTGATAACTTTGATACTAAATTGAATTTTTCTAGTGCATTTCACCCACAGACGGGCGGTCCGACAGAGATATACAACCAGTTGGCCTTTGATGTGCTGAAGTGTTATGTCCACAATCAGCAAGGTAAGTGAGATCTTATTTGCCTTTAGTTTAAGCTGTTTTGAATGATTTTTTTTCTTCAGCTATTGGCAGGACTCCGTATGAGGCAGCGTTTGGAAGACCTTTCCAGTCATTGTTGACCAGGACCTCGTCTTCAGTACTTGAAGCGAACAGAGTGACGGAGTCTTACTAGGAGATTTTAGAGTCAGTAAAAGACAGGTTGGCTAAAGCGCAAGAGGCCTACACTCGACAGGCCAATAAAGACCGAAGGGATATGAAGTTGGGTTTATCTTCGAATTATGAAGCAAAGGTTGAAACAGGTGGGCAAGCGATGCTCAAAGTTGTCTTTCAGGAGCTTCGGACCCTTTTCCATCCAAAAAAAGATTAATGAGGTTTCCATGCAGTTGAAGCTACCTCCGAGTTGGACTATGCACGATGTGTTTCATGTCAGTGGTTAAAGCCATATGTAGGTACGATCCCTTCAGAAGTTAAAGACGAGATGGAACCAGATATTATTGATGAAGCAGAAGTTATAGTTCCCGAACAGATCCTTTTGCACCGTTTCAAGCATGGCTCAGGCCGAAGGCAAAGACAGTTTCTCACGAAGTTTCAGGACCGAGGAACCCACGAAGCGGTATGGCTTGATAGAGAGTTTTTCAAGGACTATCCGGCGTTATTGATGGATTATTTGGAGGCTATGCAGCTTCCGTCAAGTTAAGCAAAAGGGGATGTCATGTGCATCCCGCACTTGGATGCCACGTAGACATATATGTACACAAGGTGCAGGACCTGGGATGGTAAATTGGTCCCATGTGAGCCCAGTCTAGGATGAGTCAGCCAGGGTTCCATCCCAGTCGTCTGAGGTCAGGTGTGCATTGTCCTGCACATGAGTCCAAGGTCAGGTGTGCATTGTCCTGCACATGAAATAGTGCCAGTCCGCGCTAGGAGTCTCCCTCTGGAATGATGTTAGTGACTCTGTGTATCCGGTATGATACTGGATGCCAGAACAATGTGTAGACAGTTAGGGTTTGCATTTAGAAAAAGGGGTCAGCCCATAGGGCTACCCCAGGAACTCATGTGGGCATGGGGAAAGTACAAGACAATCCCCATAAGGGCTTGGAAGGCCCTGGCTGTAGCCATCAGCCATGGGTGGGCCATAGGAGGGCTTTAGGACAGTCCTAGGGCTCTTGCAAGGGTAACCAACTGGTTATCCAGCCCTAGGGGACTGTAGGGCATGTGTGGGGCAGCCATTAGAGGCTGCCCAGCATCCCTTATGTCATGCGCACAGTGCCCAGCAGCCTGTTCACCATGCGCCTAGTGCCCAGCCTAGTATGAAAGCCATGCGCAGCATTTATTAGGAATTATGCTGTATTTTATCAGTCGTGGAGCACTTTGGGGACAGCCGACTGCAGTAAACTGGCCGATTGCTTGTCCTGAGGAGTATAAATACCAAGGCCACAAATCAGTTGTGTTATCTCATCATTTGCCAGATACTGAAGCTAAAGGAAGGGCCAGGACAGCCCAGATCAAGCTAATACAGAAGGGGTGAAGGATTGCAGGTCAAGGGCACAGATTCCTCTCAGCCAAGAAAGGTTCAGTTAGTCTTTTATTTCAGTATTTTACATCATTCTATAAAAGCAAATACACCATTCGTGGTGGGGGCCCTACAGAGGGTATTCGGGACCCAATACTGTGTCCTCTTCTCCCTCTCTCTCTCTCTCTATTTTTCTGCACATCTATATTCAGATTTGTCCGTTAATTTCGTCGCGACAAGTGTGCTGATTTCTGAGCATTGAAGTTTCCTATCTCCCCCGAAGCTTCCGCATCTTACACGCCTGTCCTTGCCCAGAGAGAATTCGGGGTCAGCCTCTACACCTATCCGAGGCATGCCTGGGAGAATGCCCAGCAAGAGGTTATGTACCACATTGCGGCCATGAGCACCTGGTTGGCCACCACCACTCGTCGGCTCGCGAGGGAAAGCCATGCGGTGCTCCAGTAAAGAAGCTTCTTCCAATGCTCAGAAGAAAAAGGGCAAGCGGCTTTGGCGAAATATCAATCCCCACCTGACATCCCAAATATCTAACCGGGGTGCCGTGGGAAATCCACTGAGAAGACTCAACTGGTCTCCAAGCCGGGGTGGGTGATGATCCAACCCAAAAACCACATGACTCGTGCCAGTTGATCTGAGCTCCTGACGCTATGCAGATGACCTCAATGGCCACCACTTATTTCCTTGGACGGGACTGAATAATAACCCTACAGGCCAGCTTGGCCCTCGCAAGACGGTCGTCTCTGTCTCGCTGCCTAGAGAAAATCCTGGATCAGCCTGTGCACTTGTTCGAGGTATGCCTGGGAGAACGCCCAGTAATAGGTGATGTACCACATGGTGGCCATGAGCATCTGGTTGGCCACCACCACTTGGCCAGCAAGGGGGAGAGCCATGCGGTGTTCCAGTAAAGAAGCTTCTTCCAAATGCTTAGAAGAAGAGGGACAAGCTGCTCTGCTGAAATGTCAATCCCCACTTGACATCCCAAATATCTGACCGGGGTGCCGCAGGGAATCCACTATAACGACTCAACTGGTCTCCAAGCTGGGGTGGGTGAGGATCCAACCCAAAAACCACATGACTTGTGCTAGTTGATCTGAGCTCTTGATGCCATGATGAAGACCTCGATGGCCTGCGCGAATCTCTGAAGATTCCCCTCCTGTCCTGAGAGGTAGGCGGAAGTATCATCTGCAAACTTGAAGTCTAGAAGCTCCTGCTGAGAGTGGATGGGGAGGTGGAGACCCTGTAGCCCGCTCATGGCTCTTTCTTTATTCCTTATTATGTTGGTAGCATAACTCTAATTCCTTTGACATGCATTCCTTAGGTGAGTTTTGGAATTTGTTAGACTCCCTGATGGTTCTAGGTTTATTAGTCTTCCTTAATCCTTATCTGCTACAGAGTCGATATTTGGTGTGATGGATAGTAGTGTTTATGCTTGACTCGTCCCAAAAGTATTTTCCTACGAGGAACATTGACTACACACTAGGGATTAAGGTTTAGCAGTCCACACGCTAGATGTCCTACAAAGATCTTACAATTAGCTTTGCCTGCAAACTTGAATTGAATTCTTTATTAGCTCCTTATACCTTATTGGAGGAGCTGCAAGCTCACCTTCCAACTAGAACTCCCCAGGGGAGAGTTGCTGAGCCCAAGGTCAGACTGACACCTACTGGCATCCCATACCACTGAAGCCCACCCTCCTGGTGTAAGGCTCAAGCATAGCAATGGCCTAATCTAGGTCGTGGGTCCAAGGTCTCCCACCTGTGGGAACCTCCATTGATGAGCCTATATTTTAAGTATATAGAATCTAGGTGGAGTGTCCTTAATGTCACAATACACTCTTATCAATTATTAACTCTTGAGACATGTTTAGTCCTTCAGCATAAGACTAATCAATAAAATGCCAGCTTAGTTATCTTCCACGCACCCCTAGTCAAACACCTCTACCACTTGAGCTATTACCTCATTTGCAGCTTAGTTATCTTTTGATGACATAAGAGTTGAACATCACCTCTTGATATGATAAAAGTATATTGGGCCTACATGATACTCTTAGCTTCAAACATGCAAATACACAGGAAAGGAGGCTCGAAGACAAGTGACATGCCCTCATTGTTTGTAGGATCTCCATCTCATCATTTTACCATCCAAGGGTGGTTTCTTTTCTTTCTTTAGCAGGTCTATACAGAAGCTCATGTGCACCAACACATCCGAATGCCAGTTAAATGCACCAGGACCAAGAGAGTTTTGCTGATGGCTGGACTAGTATTTCAATTTTTTTGTATGTAAGATGGGAAATTAAGTGTAAAGGATCACATGCTGTCTACAATCAGTTAATTTCCCTTTTTTTTCAGTTAATTTCTTGTGTAATATATCATCAACAAATAAGGGTTTTCCTGCTGAACAGCCTGCACACAAGAAGGTTGGGGTGGTGGATGCTCAATGGATAGTTCACAAATTTCTTCCCTCTTTAGGTTCTCAGGTAGATTCAACCAAAAACAAATTGTAACTTTCTTTTGATTGACATGCTTATGTAATTTTTTCATTATTCTTTACATAAGAAATACACTCTCTAGGAAAGAGTGATGTATGCAGTTTTTGGTCTAGGGTATTAAAAATTGAATTGAGATGCTAAGTTAAAAGATGTGGCAGTCATGGGAATAGAAATGAGAAAACCATGCTTGTGCTTGTAGGGAGAATCCTCCAATGGCAGAGCTCCTTGGGAAGGGGTATGATAATTTTTTGATACTAAGTCATCATAAATCACATCACCTTAACAAACAACCACATCATGAAAGGAGGATGTTAATTGAAAATTCTTTGAAAATAGTACATGAAATATTCAGGTGAGAGAGAGATGCAACTATGAATGGAATTTGTTTCAAGAACGGATGGCGGCAGCTGATGATGAAGCCTTAAGGGAGGAAAGGAGGCAACCATCTGTTTAGCTATGTATCTGTACTTCTGGCATTGATCCCAGGTCTTTTAGATAAACTCCAACCTTCCTTGAAGTCTAAACAAATCCCTTACTTTTTTTTTCCCTTTGAGTAGATCCTTTTCTGTAGTAGCAACTTGAGTGCCCAGTTTGGTCTCCCACCCGAAGATGGTACAATTATGGCCACAAACGGCCCTGATGCCTCTAAGGGAGCCTACGGGGATTTGAACTTGGGACTTCCCCGTTCCCAGTCACAAACCCACATCGCTAGGCTACACAACCATTGGGAAATAAATCCCTTAGTAATAAGAAGTCTAAAAGACAAGTCAAGTTCACAATTTTTTACTTAAAAACTCCTGGTGATTGCAAAACTGATGTGAGAAAATTAGATATTTATACCAACAACCCTGTACCATACTTCTTTTTGGCGCTTCGTCATACAAGCCCCTTACACATCTTTATAAGACTATGAAGGTAGACCATAATTGGCTATGAATTGTTCATGCAATAGCCACTCCATCCACTAAGTGTGCAAAAAATTGTGTTTGCATGTTTGGAATAATTTTAGGAAGTGATTTTCAAAAGGGCACACATGAAGTCAATGCTTGCTTGCTTAATAGATAAAAATGTGGTCTCCTTTCAAGAAATCTATTGCACCATGATGATCATATATACATGCAGCAAAGTTTTAATCACATTAGATAAAAATTAAAACTGGCATGGTAGAACTCCTCACCTTACTAAAATGCTCAACTTGTAGAAGAAGTCCCCTAATATGTGTTGGTATGTCTCCATCCTTAACAATCTGCCAAGTCTTAAGGTCCCATTTGCTAAACAATAGGGGGCATTGCATCTCATGAGTTTGGCAATTGACTTACTCTTAAATATTTTCTCTATGCAAAGTATGACGGTGGCCCGTGCATGCCCTCATGCTGCTGCTTGTCACTGCTTGACATGTCGCGGGCTGCTGGCCCTATTCGATGGACTGCTCAGTTGGTTGCTTTGTTCTCCTCAATGGAAAAATGTCTAATATCCCCTTGCTAGTCTTGGGTCTGTTATAATAAGAGACATTGTGTTGTAGATAAAACGGCGTGTTCTTGCACACCTCCGTAAAGAATACAATTGTTGGGACAAGAATAGATATAATTGTACACCTGTGGTGTCTTCCTTGCCTTATGTTGTGACCATTGCATGGAGTTTTCTAGAGAAAGCAACTTTTGAAGCAACCCACCATAAAATGGACAAATGATTAGTAGACACCATTGGTGAGTACAAGATTGCAAGTGTAAGTATGGTCACTCGCGCAAAAAGAGAGTCCATATCATTATCCAAAATTGATTGCAAGTTCAACAATAGGAGATACGCTCTAACCTCAAGATTGTCACACCTTTGCACAAGGGAGTGGACGCATCTTGTTGAAGAAAGTGCCTCATTAATTATGTTGGACCTTGAATCCACATCAAACAAAGCTTCCATTATCTCAGTCATCTCCTCCTCCACATTATGTTATTCTTATGTTGATACCAAAAGCTCATCCTCAAAGTGCATGTGGGGAAGTTGGGCCTTGCTCTAGTATGGATGCATGATTGGAGAGAGTAAGGAGGTTGCAAACTCAAATCTCTTATAAGGCCGGCACATGTGACTCTTCTAAAAAATCATGTTCATAGTCATGCACACTTGGAAAGTAGTAGTGACTCGACATTCTCTCCAAGTATTTTTCTTGCATTAGACATATGGGCATGGTACTATTTTGAAAAACCATGCAACACTACCCTAAGTGTCGTGTGGGAGAGTTCCCATTTGATGCCATCTACCTGTACTATGAAAATGAGGATTAGGAGTTTATTAATTTGGAAAAAAAAGATTAAAAAAATACCTTCCCCATGCAAAGCCTTGCAATACCCTTTTATTTTTCCCCAAACCAAGGCAAAACCCATATACCCATGCTCTCGAAAAAATTGTGGGAGAAACTTCAAGGGTCTAATTTTTAAACAATTTGGTTGATAGCATTTCATGCTTGAAACACCACATATAAGGACAAATCTCCATCTTGTATATCCTTGTCCTTGAGATTATTGTCAAACCACTCCTTCCTCCACAGCTTCTTAACCATCATCCCATGGATAGATCACACCCTTGTTGCATCAAGCTTTTCCAAGTTTTGGTGAGGGCATGTTTAGCCAATGTTTATTGGATTGCCATTGAGAGGTTCACCACTCTCAAATTGGGAACTAGATAATCCAATGACATTACTTCTTCTAGAGAATCCAATGGAATGCCACTTGCACATTCACTGGCAAGTTGGGCACTAGACTCCAATGGCATTACCGCTTCTAGCCCAAAGTTCAAACAAAATGTTGTGTATGCCATAGCAATGGTATAGGATGTATGATAGGTGGATAGAGAAATTGTGAGCTTGTGCTCTCAATGAGTTTCTCGTATCATTCAACTGTCTGTTGTTGTATGAATCTTGATTGGTAAAAAATACAAGCTTTATTGCAAGTTTTTGGTCAAATAGTTGCATGTTGCTTACTTTTGACTAAAATTAAATTTAGGTTTTTAAAGTTTTTTTTTTGACAAAAAAGGAACAAAACAAGAAATCGATGCTCTGCTAAAACAATGCAGCCCATTGACAAGGCTTCCCTATGGTTCACAAATTGTTGCTATGGTAAAATAATGTAGCCCATTGACAAGGCTTCCCTATGGTTTCACAAATTATTGTTATGCTAAAACAATGTAGCCCATTGAGACAAGGCTTCCCTATGGTTTCACAAATTGTTGTTATGCTAAAACAATGTAGCCCATTGACAAGGATTTCCTATGGTTTCACAAATTCACAACCATTCAATGTAATGAAAATTTCTTTTTATCTTATGGTAGTCGCTACCATAGCCAAGGAGGGCTCCTAGCTCTTGTCACCACCCAACCATAGAGGAATGTGGATTAGCGTCCACACTGCCGGGCTTATTTAAGCAATAGTGGTATTACTTGTAATTGCCACACTCAAAGTTGAGAGTTGTCTAAGTGTTTCAACTGCTTGATGATGATTGTGTTTGTAACTACTATGACTTGAAAGTAGTCACAAAACTGTCAGTACTCACAAGGCAGTATTTGCAAGACTTACACAACTCTTCTCAATTTGCAAATAGAAGCACTACTGCTCATCTCACAAACATGGAAAAAGCAATCACAAGCTTCTTCAACTAGAGTTGTAACTGCTAAATTTTGACTTGAGATCTGTCACAAAGCACTCAAAAAGTAGTCATATAGTAGTTACACTATCTACACTAAAATGTAGTATATCTAAGTACTAAGATGCAGTAAAGTAGTATTCAAACTAGTTAAACCATGCATAAGTAAGCTTTATATTGCTAAAAAGCATGCATAAGTAAGCTTTATATTGCTAAAAAGCAGTCAAAATTAGACCATGAAGAACGTAACTGTAAGAAATGATTTGCATTATATTAATTGTTGGGTAAGTGTGTACATGACGTGAGGTTCCTCAAGAAGATGAAGAGAATGTGTTACAAAGCATTTTCTACCTATCCTCTTATGATAAACATCTTTCTTGTTTGGGGACACCCGTGTCTTTGTTGTCCAAAACTAAAATACAATATCCTTAACCTCTTGTGTGAGGGTGCAAGTGTGTTATTTTCTTCAACATGACAATAATGGCAGCAATATTGAATTCTTGAGATCCGCTACCTCACAATTCAATAGCATCATCATGGCAGATCTTTTCAAGAAGAGCTCATTAGACGATCGTGGGTGCTTCACTTCGATAAGGTGTTCCTGATGTTGGATAAAATTTTCTTCAACGTCAACTTCTTTTCTTGAATCCTGCACATCCTTAAGGGAGGAGTGAAGGCAGAACTGTCGGAAGATGTCCTTTCTTTTGTAGTGGAGTCCATCCCCTTTTTTGTCGATCAAAGTAATGAGCTAATTAATTAACCACCTTGCATCTTGCTTGCACATCTACACCTTGCACCCCATATGCAATAGATTATATAGTCCTTGCTTTTTGTCATTGCACACTTTTCCTCTCAAACACACGGTAGTCCTTGATAATATGTGATGTACGGATTGCACAAGAGTTGCATGGTGCAACTGTAGGTATAGGAAGCTTACCACCAGCGAACCTATTTACTTCCAAGAGCATTGTTATCTCTTCACGTGCACTGTCAAATGTTGAGGCCATCTCCATATTCAATATGACCTACAAATAAAACTACTAAAGTGGAATTGAATAAGAACGAGTCATAGGTAGAAATAATAAACTCTCTTGTATCATAATTCTTCTTATATTGGAGGAGAGCCCAAAGGGCTATGAGGTGTGAGTGTGTGGTGGGGGGATTTTGAGGCTATTATTCATTAATTTTGTGTGTGTGTGTGTGTGGGGGGGGGGGGGGGTTGTTTTGAGGCTATTAATAATGAACTACCTATGTCATTTCCATCCTACAGAGGCTCATAGCTACAAAAGGGATGGAGACCATGAAGGTATATTATGCATGAGAAAGCAGACTGTGTCCATGCTGATGCATGTTGATGGTGACCATTATTTCATACCAGGTTGTTCATGTATGTATTGTTTATTCATGGGACTTCAAAGTCTGCATTGGTACATTCTTTGGCAAGAGATGGAGAATCTTATCAGCAGATTGTAGCTCAAGTAGAGAGGATAGAAAATTTCTAATCTTTTCATGCATGGTAGCAATTTGTAGAGTTACGCATGGATAGATATGAGTAAGGACATGGGTGCATAGTAAAGTATTGAAACAAAAGAAACTACTTATATATATATATATATATATATATATATATACATATACATATGCATATATATACATATACATATGCATATATATACATATACATACATATATATATATATACATATACATACATATATATATATATATATATATATATATATATATATATATATATATATATATATATATATATAGTAGCAATTTGTAGAGTTACACATGGATAGATTCGAGTAAGGACATGGGTGCATAGTGAAGTATTGAAACAAAAGAAACTACTTATATTTCAAATATAAGTACATGAAAATATAAGTATTTAAAATGAGAAAATGTTACCCTAAGAAAGACTATTCTTGCACTACTACATGTGCTTTTTTTATGTGGACATCAGTAGGTATGATGTAGCAATCAGAGGCTCCAAGTGAATAAAAATGAATACATGTTTGTTATTGCTAAAAATAACAAAAAGACTCAATAGAAACAATGTACCAACCTTTAAGACAAGTTGTTCAACAATATAACTTGTAATAGTAGCTTAAATCACACAAATCTTCTTGAACCTTATACCATAGGTGTTATCCTACCCTCCATTTGCCTCAAAGTTTGATGGACTATGAGGGATGAAACAAACTTCAATAAAGATAAAGAAATCACCAAACTTCAAGAAAGAACCAAGGGAAGACTGGGTTTTATTATTACGAGAAAAGCCCTAATACTACCGTGGTTCTGATTATAATGCGGGTGTGGAATCTTGGTGAGGAAACATATGTATTAAAATTGTGACAAAAGGAGGGCATGTGAATATGGCCTTATCGAAGACCCTCCACATGGGAAAATAAGGTTGTAATAAAGTAAAAAGGCTATTAACCTTATTACTTCATTATGAAAGACCCTTTACATAGTGAAGTAATAAGGTTATTAACCTTATCTTCCTTTTCTCTACTTCACCGTCGTGAATCGCCTCCCATGAAAAGCATGGCATGTATGAGAAAGATCAACATTGATATCTACAAGGGGGGCGAGAATCAAATTAAATCTAAAGCTGCACGCTGCAGCCGACAAGAGGAGGAGGAAGAGCCCGAGAGAGAGAGAGAGAGAGAGAGACACAAATGAATGCCCTCACCAAACAGGGTTGCCCTTAACCTACAGTTAAGTCACTGGTGTAGAGCTAAGATAGGGAGGTTGTTTGCTGCTTGAGTGTTCCTTCTTCTCTATTGTTCTTAACTATTCGCTACAATAGTGTATGAGGTTGACAAAAGTTGTTCTCTAATTCTTGCTACAGTCTTATACTCCCTATGCTCCAACAACAGAGCCAATAGTTTAAGCACACTTATGATAACCTAAATGTTACTATAAACCAGCAAGATAGCTTCAAACCTTTAGCAGCTATGAGAGAGAGAGAGAGAGAGAGAGAGAGAGAGAGAGAGGTTCATGAAATTGTGGGGGACCCATGAACGTAGAAGATAGAGTGGGGGAGTTACAAAAAGTTGGCAAGTACTTCTTTATTTTGAATAAGAGGGGTAGTTAGTTACTTTTCAAATTTAAGGTGCTTTTCAAGTAGCCAAAATGCAATGTCATGGATACTACTTTATTTTGAATAAGAGAGGTAGTTACTCTTCAAATTTAAGGTGCTTTTCAAGTAGCCAAAAAGCAATGTCATGGACATTACTTTTGTTTTGACTTGGTTTTCCCATCTAACCTATGTCTAGTCCTTTTAGTTTCTTGCTACTATGTACCTACTATTATGTAAATGCATACATATACTGTGATCTACATGTATATTGTCATCTACATGTATATTATATATATATATATATATAATCGTGTACATTTACTTAAATTATTTATTTAAATTGATTACTTGTTTCATCTCTATAATATAGGTATAATCTCTATATATGTAATATGTTTGTATCTTAGTTGGTTGCTTCTTCTTCTAATCTTAGTTTGTATATCATGTATATATGATTTACTTACATTATTTCATCTTTGATTACTTGTTTCATCTCTATAATCTATCTATATATAATATGTATGTAGCTTACTTGGTTGCTCCTTCTGATCGTAGTTTGTGTATCATGTGCGTTCTTACTTGGTTTTATGCATCTCCATATACTACTATGTATGCATCTCCATATACTACTATGTATGTATACTATTGTGTGTATCTTCCTTGGTTTGGTCTTGATGTATAGCTACTTGCTTTGATGCATCTTCCTATACTACTTACTATGTATATATAGTATTGTGTGTATTTTGCTTTGATGCATCTTCCTTACCTACTTTACTATGTAGTAAGTAATCTTTGTATGTATAATGTACATCTTGCTTAGTTCAATCTTTGTACGTATACAATGTATCTACATGTTAACACGTTCTTGTTCCATGAAATTTTCTTTGATCATTTGTACATTAACTCTATTCAAATGCATCATGTTGTCAGAATTTATTTGGTGATCATTTTTCATGTTATTGTTTGGCTTATATCTATTTGGTTTTATACATGATATTTTGTCATGTATAAGACTCGATCATTAAAGTTTTGAAGGAGTGTGAGACTTGGATCGTTAAAGTTTGGCTTCAGATTTTTCTTACATGTAGTCCTTTAGAGCCCATATTATTTTTCTTATAGGTTTCTTTTTCTAGTTGTATCCAATGGATCCTTTAGAGCCCATGTGTCATATTTTTCTTATAGGTTTCTTTTTCTAGTTGTGTCAAATGGATCCTTTATAGCCCATGTGTTGGGGATCTAGCAATATAATATAAGAAACATGCTCTCTTGCAGGAGGGAGACCTCTTCCTATAGTGTTCTCCTTTCTCCCTCTCCCTCTCTCTCTCTCTCATCCATTTGACCTCTTCCTATAGTGTCCTCCTTACGCAACTCAAGCACACTAATTACTTGCATAGCCATGACAATTACTATGCTCCATCCTTGACACCATGAATGCTAACAATTTCTAATCTTTAATAATAGTGAAAAGCTAAGCAAGCTTTTCCCATGCCCCCCCCCTTCCTTCCCCTCATTTGAGTGAGGAAGCACAAGTACTGTGTGCTAGCTGCTTCTCCTCTTGCTGAAGGTGAAACACAAGTTCCTCCTCCTCCTCAAGGTGAAACATAGGAGATTAAAAGATGATAAGAAGAATAGCCTTATCAAAAACTTAGCCTTCAATTTATGTATATTTATGGTCACTTTTGTCTTTGGTACCAATTATGCGTAATCAAACCTAGTTCCTGATTAGTATGATCCATTAGCCCTAGTTCCTGATTAGCATGATCCATTAGCCCTAGTCAAAATTAGGAACTGCACTTACAAGATCAAAGGCCGAAATTAACGACAATGTGGAGGTAATAAAATTGATATGTTGCAGCAGAGCTTTTGGGATTGGTTCATATAATACAAAGGTTGGGCAGCAGCACCCTAGGCTTAATGCTGCTGCCTCGGCGGCCATGGGTGTTAAGAAGGCAAGCCCCTTCAAGAAGGAAGAAGCTCTGATATCAAGCTTGGCGCGATCATCATCATATTAAGGCAATTGAGCTGATCATAAGCTATTCTGATGAGTGCTGCAGGTCTTGTTGTTGTTGTTGTTGTTGTTGTTGGGGGCATGAAGCCTGCATCTGAAGGAGCCTGTGTGGGTTGTGGGGGGACAGAGGCATGCTTTCACATGCGTCTCCCTCTTAGGCATGGCCTTACTGTACTGATTGGTGGGCGCTGGGCGGCGGCTGGCGGCACTAGCTGGAGAAGCGAGTGCTGTGCGTTCATGCTGAGCTCTTCCGAGTGATTTCCATTGTGGGTCTGCTTTCATGATGGCCTGCCTGCATGACTGGCAGGGTGAGGCGGAAGCCTTGTTGAGGGGGCAGTGCACATGCTTGCTGCTTGCAGAGAGGATTTGCAAGTTCTCGTGTGTGCTTGCTTTACACTTCTTATATGTAGAAACTGCGTGGCTCGCGGTTTTGGCAAACCGAAGGGGGTCGCATGCTTGCAGCGGGCTGCTGTCGAGCTTTCTGAGTGTGCCAGAGAGCACGCAGATTTGCCCAGCCCACGGTATCCTTATAAAACTCGTTCCACGCCCCCAAACTTGATGAAAATTTTGTTTTCTTTTCTGAACGTGAAAAACCACGGCAATGCTTGGCTTTTGGCTTACATGCATTGATGCCTCCACATGCAAATTTATTTCACATTTGTCAATCTGTTATTTAGCTCTCACCAATTCACACCTGGCCACCTACTAGAGGTCGAAAGTGGCACTGACCAGGTGATTATATGCTTTTCAAGCTCGCAAACCTAGTGTTATCATCTACAACCGCATGCCTTCATAGACATGCGAACAAAATAACTTTAAAGGACAAATTAATAACCTCTTTTCTTTGGAGTTGATGTACATAGTGATTGAGCTCAAGAAACACCAAAACTTCTACTTAAATCCAATGCTTAAGCTATGCTTTTGAAAAGAGATTGAGCGTTCTAGGTTTACACCCCCATTGTAGTTTAGCTTACATGGTATTTGGGCTCTAGGTTATGTATGTAACTTCTTTGCATGTCATGTGGGGGAGAGGGAGAGCTTGAGTTCCTTGCAAGCAAAAACACACACACACACACACACATACACATACACATACACACACACACAAGAGAGCAAGACACAAGAGAGATGGATGGCTGAATTTTCTTCTATCTTCTTCTCTTCTCCACAGCCACATAACTAAAAGATAAGAGTACTTACTATAGGGGAAAGTACTTACTTCTTCTCTTCTCTAGAACCATATAACTAAAAGATAAGAGTACTTACTATATGGGATTGTGCTCTCCTACAATGACATACAATGGTCAGTCCATAGTGTAAACTCGACTATATGAGCTGGCGCTATAACTATTCCACAACTCTAGTACTCCAAAGTGGCCGTCCACAGCCTGTCATCCTCATTGGTGGCATATCCACCATAATCTCACCAACTATGCCAGTAGTACAATTGTAGAAGCTATTACTGAGGCGGGTCATCAATGTCCGTCGTCGTAGTACTTGATATCTCAAAAGTCCCCCTCGAGCTCAACTCCACACACTGCACTTTAGGTAAGTGTTGGCTTTCATGGTGGATCAAAGAAGATGATGAAGGTAACATTAAGCTAAACCAAAAAGGTTAAGATTAATCACATGAGATTAGAGTTAATGGCAACATAATGATGAGAAAGTGAAAGTGAGTGTTATGCTCTTCCATTAGATATGACCTCTTATATAGGCTGGAGTACAAGATATTAGAGCATGATTAAACCTTAAGTGAAACCCTAAGAAAGTCTTGAAGAGAGCACCCATTTCTTAGATTTGAGAGGGAAAGCAAGATCCTCCTCCATTTGAGCTAGGCGTGTAGAATATGCTAGTTTAGATCCTCATTTGACCATAGTCCACCAAATTTAAGATGGCTACTATAAGACCTATGAAACATATGCCCTTTTTCCCAATGTCACATGTATGATATTTTGGTGTATTGTTTTCAGAACCCTCCCTCAACAAAATATCCATGGCTACTACGATGACAATGCTGGTTCTAGTTACTGTTTACAACTTTGGTTATGAAGACCATCCCCAAGTGCCCGTAGGTCTTGCTCATGGTGGTTTACAATGCCAAAAGTTGATGAAAAATGCTAGGATTCTAGTTATGTTTACATTTCGCTTAGGATAGAGAGGTGACTACAAGTAAGCAAGACCTAGCTGGTCTACAAAGCCTGTTTGTTCTTATTGTAGATGGCCTAGGGTGAGTCTTCTTCTTCCTTGCTCGAAGATGCTTCCTCCTTGGTCTTGATCTTGTCGATGTATCTCTTGATCTTCTTTATGTCAATGTAGCTCTTGATCTTATCAATATAGCTCTTGATCTTCTTCATGTTGATGTAGAACTTGATTAGATGTAGCTTTTGATCTTCTTCATGTAGCTCTTGGTCTTCATCCTTGATTTCATTGTGTTATGAAATCTATGTAGCTCTTGATCTTATCCATATAACTCTTGATCTTCTTCATGTCATTGTAGCTCTTGATCTTCTTCATGTTGATGTAGATCTTGATTAGATATAGCTTTTGATCTTCTTCATGTAGCTCTTGGTCTTCATCCTTGATTTCATTGTGTTATGAAATCTATGTAGCTCTTGATCTTATCCATATAACTCTTGATCTTCTTCATGTCATTGTAGCTCTTGATCTTCTTCATGTTGATGCAGATCTTGATTAGATATAGCTTTTGATCTTCTTCATGTAGCTCTTGGTCTTCATCCTTGATTTCATTGTGTTATGAAATCCATGTAGGCAAAGATAAAAACATTTTCTCAATGTGTTCATAAAGCCTTACATGATGATGTCCATAACTTTCAAAAGATACTGCACTGAATATGCATAAGGGGGTCTTAGTCTTATCCATGACTAGTGTTTTGCCCTTGTATAATTGACTAGTGTTTTGCCCTTGTATAATTGATTAATGAGCATGATCAATGATTTACATGATGCATGTGAGCTCATAAATCCCATTGTTCCAAACAATGCTAATGCAGATTTTTACCCTGTTTTGGATTACAAATTGACCACTCAAATCAAGGGAAAAATTTGATTTGATGCTTTACAGAGGTTTAGTAACATCCAAATATATAGATTCAAGCATTTCCAAAAAACCTCAGATCATTAGCACCAATCAAGGTATTACTGAGAGAGATTTTTTGTGTAGAAAATACCCTAATTTGTAGAGCATCGTCGGAGGGGAAAATCAAGGGGCTTTCTCAAGATGAAGCTTTGGGAGGCTATAGAAAGTCCCCAATGGTCAAAAATCACCTCAATAATTAGCATTAATCACTTGATTAGCAGAGGTAATTAACCGTTTGTAGTGCTAAGAATGGGTTAACTTGAAGTGATGATTTTGAGTAGATTAGCTTATGAGAGAGCTGAAAATCCTTTTGGGCCTTGAATAGGAATGTCTCTACATGAGATTAGCCACATTAAACATGTCTTTAAGCAATATAACCGTGGATTAATCACAATATTACCAAAGAGGGTTTGTGCAAGTACCTAGGCGAACATCTCCTACAAGGATTAGATTTCTGCAAAACCCAGCACCATCACTGTGTTGGGAAGATCCAAAAACCCCCACGTCCAACAGGATTGATGCCAATTTGTCTTGGTGGATAGCCCAGGATCTAAAAAAATCGTAGATTTCAAGCTTTTTGGAAAATGGTGATGGCGGCTGCCTCTATGCACGTGATTCGGTGTAGATGATGCTTCTGCGGGTTGCGCCTTTGAGATGTTGTGAGGCTCCAAGCGATGGTTTGAGCAATGGCTGGCTGTAGCTCTTGATTTAAAGCCTCCAATGAGCAGTAGTGAATGGAGAAGATGAAGTTTTGAAAAGATGAGATTACAGCTTAATTGATGAGATTACAGCTTAATGAGATTACAGCTTAATTGATAATAAGAATAAGTGCTAATGAGATTAACTATGAGCTAAACCATGAGCTAATAGAGATAAGGGTGAGTTAGATCTAAGATCTGATACCATGTTGGCTTTCATGGTGGATCAAAGAAGATAAAGCTCATGATGAAGCCAACATTAAGCTAAACTAGAAAGGTTAAGACTAATCACATGAGATTAAGATTAATAGCAACATAAGGGTGAGTTAGATCTAAGGTCTGATACCATGTTGGCTTTCATGGTGGATCAAAGAAGATAAAGCTCATGATGAAGCCAACATTAAGCTAAACTAGAAAGGTTAAGACTAATCACATGAGATTAAGATTAATAGCAACATAATGATGTGAAAGTAAAAGGGAGTGTTATGCTCTTCCATTAGATATGAGCCTCTTATATAGGCTGGAGTATAAGAGATTAGGACATGATTAATCCTTAAGCAAAACCCTAAGAAAGTCTTGAAGAGAGTACCTATTGCCTAGATTTGAGAAAAAGTAAGATCCTTCTCCACTTGACCTAGGTGTGTAGAATATGCTAGTTTAGATCCTCATTTGACCATAGTCCACCAGATATAAGATGTCTATAAGACGTATGGACCATATGCCCTTTTGCCTAATGTCACATGTATGATATTTTGGTGTATTGTTTTCAACAGTAAGCTCCTGAACCTGTGGAGCTTCTTTATGCTCAATGCTTTCGTGTAGATGTCAGCCACCTGATCCTCTATGCTGACATATGCCAGATCTATATCAATTATCATATTGGAGAATTTGGGAAAATCCCAAGACTTAAGGAATTTTGTTTTCCATCTACTTTTTGGTGTGCCTTAAGCATACAAACTTGAAAGTTGTCAGAGTATATAGAACCTACTCTTTAAGCTCTTTCCAATGATATGAGGGAGTTTTGAGAAAGGCTTAAAAGAGGTTCACCAATGGTCCCTTTTTTACAATATTATAAAATAGAAATTGGGAGTTTTCCAAATTCTCTAATATGGTATTATCACCTGCTAGAATCTTATCCCTCACAAAGTGATAATACACCTCAAAGTGTTTTGTTCTTGCATACTACACTTAGTTTATTGGAACAATTGTATGCTACTGATGTTGTCATAATAAATGACAACTGTCCTATCCACCACGTGGACTCACCCATATTACCTAGCAGCTTCTGAAACCAAGCTACCTCACAAGCTGCCATAGTAGCACCGCTGTAGTTTTCCTCTATACTCGATAAGGCAACTGTTGCCTGCTTCTTACCTTTCCAACTCACAATAGAACTCCCTACTGACAACATAAAACCACTGGTAGAAAATACCTTAGGTCCAATACAATTAGAGAATACCTTAGGCCCACACAGACTCATAGCCATGGCTTCACCATTTCCAACAATAGGTTTGCTACTACCCTTGAGCATATGGAGATGAGCAAACGACACAAGGCCGTGCGCCATGATACTTGCCAATTGATTATAAGCCTCCTAATTCAGTTTGCTCTATTTATTAGGCCAAGTATGATCCATTATCCCTAGTCAAAATTAGGAACTGCACTTAAAAGAACAAGGGCCGAAATTAACGACAATGTGGAGGGAGTAATAAAATTGATATGTTGCAGAACTTTTGGGATTGGTCCATACAAAGGTTGGGCAGCAGCACCCTGAAAGCATGGTAGGCTTTGCGGCCATGGGTGTGAAGAAGGCAAGCCCCTTCAAGAAGGAAGAAGCTCTGATATCAAGCTTGGCGCGATCATCATCATATTGAGGCAATTGAGCTGATCGTAAGCTATTCTGATGAGTGCTGCAGGTGGGCGCAGCTCTTGTTGTTGTTGTTGTTGTTGTTGGGGGCACCAGATGCCTATGAAGCCTGCATCTGAAGGAGCCTGTGTGGGTTGTGGGGGCACAGATGCATGCTTTCACATCCGTCCCCCTCTTAGGCATGGCGTTACTGTACTGATTGGGCGCTGGGTGGCTGGCGGCACTAGCTGGAGAAGCGAGTGCTGTGCGTTCATGCTGAGCTTTTTTGAGTGATTTCCATTGTGTGTCTGCTTTCATGATGGCCTGCCTGCATGACTGACAGGGTGAGGCGGAAGCCTTGTTGAGGGAGAGATTGGCAGTGCACATGCTTGCTGTTTGCAGAGATGATTTGCAAGTTCTCGTGTGTGCTTGCTTTTGTGTAGCAGCTGTGCGAGGAGCACACTTCTTATATGTAGAAACTGCGTGGCTCGCGGTTTTGGCAAACCGAAGGGGGTCGCATGCTTGCAGCGGGCTGCTGTCGAGCTTTCTGAGTGTGCCAGAGAGCACGCAGATTTGCCCAGCCCACGGTATCCTTATAAAACTCGTTCCACGCCCCCAAAATTGATGAAATTTTTATTTTCTTTTAGCAAACTATTGACTGTGACAACGTTTGGCTTTTGGCTTACATCTCCACATAGAAATTTTGATCTCAACATTTATTTCACATTTGTCAATCTGTTATTTAGCTCTCACCAATTTACACCTGGCCTTCCTTTAGATCTTCTTGGTGTGGATCTTCTTCTTGGAAAGAGATATTCTTCTTCTTTCATGGCTGGGGCCATGAGCTTGTCCGTCAGGTCTTTTTGCTCCATATGAGCAACATGTTTCAATGTTTTGCTGACAGTTTCTTTGGGATTTTGATGTTCATCTTGTGTCATTATGCAATGCAAACCCAAATTTATGCGGGAGGTCTTACCTCTTGCCTTATTCTGGACAAGGACAGTGTCTGTTCCCATTTTTACACTGATGTAATATGCCCAATACATAATGCATATAGCATTCATTCTCATGCACATTCCAAATGCAACTCTGGCTATGAATAATCTTGAATTTGAGTGAGATTTACAGGCATTAACCAAAGGTTAAATGCAAAATGATGATTATCACAATTTTATCAGTACAATTTTACCAGAAATTACATTAAATCAAGGGTAACCAATTTGTACGGGATGGTTGGAGTATCAAACCAACTCCGAATTGCAATCTGAAGTTATAGAGATCTGTATCAGATACCTAATGGTTAATTTGAATCCTCAATTGCACCAAAATACAGTGATTAGTACTGATTAATCACTGATTAGCAAATTAATGCTCTGTTTTGTGTGCAAAAACAGAGTATGCGGGGAGTCCAGATCTGGTGCCTTACACTTCAAATGAGCTCAAATTCTTTCAAAGGCATCAATAGCAATAAGTCTAGTAGAGGATTAAGCCAAGAAACACAAGATTTGACCAAATATTGAAAGCTTAATCTCTGTTTTACCAAAGTCACCTGCAGATTTGATGAAGAGCTTGGATCTCACTGTAGACTTGATGAAACTGAATTCTGTCTTCACCAGCTTGTAGAGCATGCTTGAATACACCTTGGGCTAAGAGGAATTAGAGAGATTTGACTTGATGAAGCAGCAATGGTAGAAACTTCTCAGAAAATTGGCGTCAGCGAAAAACGCGATTCCTCCTTCGTTGCTTGGCGGTTTGCTGCGCCGTTTTGATGAGCTTGAAGCCAAGTGTGTTGGCTACCATATGCTAGAAGCTTTTGCCCTAATTATGAGTGTGCAAGCTGAATGGACTCCTCCACTGGCTGGGGGTGAAGGGGTGAAGTGAAAAATAACTAAAATTTGGATTATTTTCTAATTATCTACTAATCTTAATTAATTAACTAATGGGCTCATAAACCTGATGGATTCTAGGCATGGCTCTGATACCATGTTGAATTTTGAGCATTGTGATGAGCTATGGTGGATCAAACACTAGAATCAACATCATTAACAAAGTGATTAGCAAATAATTAAGACGTAATTAGTGGGTAATTAACAAATAGATTAATGTAGGCATGGATACTCAAAAACCAGCAAACTCTCATTAGGGCTATGCCTCAATTTATAGAGTTTACATCAAGCATCAAATCCCATTGATTTCTCCATGATTCACTCCACCTCTTTTCCCTGATTCTCTCTACCTCTTCACTTTTCCCAGAATATCTCCACACTTCCCAGAATATCTCCACACTTCCTAAATCTTCTCATGCTACCCTTTATTCTCTCCTAGTAGATTCTTCTCATCTTTTCACAGGTTCTTTCACATTTACTCATCTTCTTTTACAGCCTCTATCCAAGGGCTTGTTCCCGCACACACCCTATTCACTTGTATTTTCAACACCTCCCCTCAAGTGAATACTCCTAGTACACCTAGACCTTATACCAAGTTTGCCTCCCCTTACTTGATAGTCCGCGACTAGTGCCTACACCTCCCCTCAAGTTATCTTAGTACACCTGGACCCTATATCAAGTTTCTCTCTTACTTGATAGCCTGCGACCAGTGTCTCGAGTCCCTAAACTCCATAGTCCTTGACACTCTCTCTCTCTCTCTATGTGTCCAAGGCTACTATAAGTGCATGCGACCTTGACTAAAGTGCTCACACATACATCTACCACGTGGCCTAATGAGAATTTGCTGGTTTTTGAGTATCCATGCCTACATTAATCTATTTGTTAATTACCCATTAATTACATCTTAATTATTTACTAATCACTTTGTTAATGATATTGATTCTAGTGTTTGATCCACCATAGCTCATCACAATGCTCAAATTTCAACAGCTATGCCATAGGATTAGCAAAAACAGACTCTTTGTCAGAGCTATGCCATAGGATTAGCACTCTTTTCCAAGGAGCACATCGAAGGCTTCATTGGCAATGAAGTCCAACTTAATGAGATCATAAGGGAGATAGGAAAATCCACAAAGATACTTTTTCATATAGAAGATGATTCCTAGGATGAGAAGATGCACCATCTCCCCCTTCCCAACCACAAAGATACTTTTTCATAACATCATAGGGGATGTACAAAAATGTGCAACAAATTTGTGTGACCCCCTTCCTCGAGGGGTAAACACGCAGAGGGTACAATTCTGGGATGAAAAGTAGAAATTAGAGAAAGCAATAAGCAAAAGAGAAAAGGAGGTGAATTCCCAACACATGCTCTCAAAGCGCTTATGCCTATAGCAAGCGGCCTATGGGAAGGTTCCACAAAGCGGGGAGTCTTCTTGTGTCCATAAGAAGGTTGCATCAAGTAGTGTGGGCACACTTTTAGAAATGCACAATGCTCCCACTTGATAGGGGTACCTCATGAGGCCTTTCAGTACATGAGCAAGATTGGAGCAAGATCTTTCAGAGAGTGCTAGAGGGTGCGATTCAAAGGCACATATTTTTTTCCTCCTCACATTACTTATGTTGCAAAGAAATAAAAAGGCACTTTTCTTCAAAAGCACAAGTCCTTCACGAAGGAGCATGAAATGTAGATCATGCACTATGGACTTTTCATATGGACTTTTCACGTGCATTGGCTTTACCTGCCACCACTGACCCCTTGGGTTACTACCTTTCCTTACTACAACAAGGGCATATTGGGTAATGATGAGCCTCCCCTATAGATATGGCACATTCTGGCATGTAGTCACCAAGCAATAGCAGCAAATAAGGTGTAGTGAGAGACTTAGGGGAGGAGCCTATTTAGATACAACGAATGGTTGTTGTTTTAGAAAAATTTTGCATTTGGATATTCTTAACTCTAGATCTTGCACTTAGACGCTTACGGCCTGTCCCATATACCTTCTGCTTATGCTTCTATTGTGATGCCCCCTGAAACAAATTGGATTAGGTGGTCTTGGGCATATCTTGGCTCATAGTAGGCCCTTTTCCTACTACTCTCCCATGCGTTGCCCACTTCGATTCTTTCGTGCGACTGTTGGAACTACATGTCTATGGGATGTGCCTCTAGATACCTTGCCCTGGTCCTTTTCATTGCATCCACAGCCATGCCTACTAACAAAGGCATGGGGCTTTGTTTGCTCTCGGGTGATGGCGTTGTGTGGACAAAAAAAGAGACTGATGATGTGTACATAATGTGCAGAGTACTAAGAGTTTCAGGAAATATGTAATTAGTTTGGGTCAGCTTTGAGTTTTGGTTGAGATTAAATTTGCTGAGCAGGAGGAGTAGAGGTATAACCATCAAGCCTTGCATCCTCATGATGTGATGATCTTGTTTCTTTTGTTGGCGAGCCTTCGGGTGTGTGTGTGTGTGTGTCAGTGCCTGCATAAGTGCTGATCGTTCGTATTTGGGCATGCCCTTTGTAGCATGGATGGAGATGGCGGATGCGGGTGCTAATGGCATCATGTGGGCAAAGGATGGAAGGCATAAGTGGTATGGGGATGTGGTTTAAGGGGCTGCACAGTGTGAACAGCCTTTGATAATAAAAATTTAATATGAGAATAGAGGCTTCAAGTTTCCAGAAATAATCAAAGTGGCGGCTGCCAACGGGATCCCGACAGGTTTGCCCTCACCACGTGCGCTAAAGGATGGAAGGAGCCACATGGCAATGGGAGATGAGCTTGCTGTATTGGAGTAGGGGATCCCTGAGAGGAGCCGAAAGAGAGTCACCAAGGTAGAGAGCATGTCGACAACAGAGGGGGGGGGGAAAGGCATCCACTGCAGAGAAATAGAGAGGAGAAGACGGCGGCGGGAACTGCAGAGAACAAGGGAAGGAGAGAAGGGCGTCGACTGTAAAAAAACAGTGAAGGAAGAGAGCAAGGCGTCGACTGCAGAGGGAGAGAGAGAGAGCATCAACTGCAGCAAAAGTCGAAGAAGAAGAGGGTGGCGTCAATTGCAGCGAACCACAGTGAAGGAAAAAAGGTGGCGGCAACTGTAGGCCAAAGGCGAGAGGAGGATGTCGCTGGGCTGGCGCGTGAGAAAGGAAAAAGGAAGGTGACGAAGGGGAGCCTTGGAGATAGGGGAGTGGTTGCTGCTGTGGGCCTGTGTCGAGCTAGCTGAATCCAGAGAGGTGGCGTCGACTGTGCTGAAAAAGAATAGAAGACAAGAGGGGTGCCTTGTTCAAGATATGGTGTTATAATGCCTTGGTTTTGAAAAGGACGTTTGTGTTATTTTCTTTGAAGTCTACAGTTTGGATTTGTGGGAGGATGTAGTGAAGCGATTTTGTTGAAGCTCAAAATAGGGAAGGGAACCGCATGGCTGAGCTGTGCTACTGCTATTTTTTTCTTAGAGAACGACAATCTGGTTCTCTTGGAGCTATGTGGCCAAAAGGCAATGTGTATGGAAGCAAAGGGAATTGAAGACCAAGAAGATGCCTTTTGGTGAGGTGGTCGTCTACTGCTGAGTTGGCTGGGAAACACCCTTCTTAAAGTCAGAGCTAAAGAGCTTTGGGACCTGCTCATTGCTGCACTAAAATGGTGGAAGGGTCGGCTGCATAAGGTGTTGATGTTTTTTTCTAGGCTTGGAGTTTTCTGGGAAGTTTTATGTAGAGTCAAAGCCTTGTATGCATACTTGTAATAGTTTTTGTCCTGAAAATACAGTCTTGTAAACCTGAAGTAAAGCTTTGAGGGTAGCCCACCTCAGATATGTATCTTATCCTGGAGCTTGGTCCGGATATCGAAGAACTATACTTTGAAGATGCTTCCATGTTTAAGGTTGTTTACTCTGATAGTGATGCAGGGTACTGGTCAGGCCTAGTTCATATCGATGAAGGGGAGTGGGCTGATTGTGAATGGGTGCTAGATGAAGATGGTTCTGAGGATGTAATGGATGTCCAACTTTGTAAAGACGAAGACTTGTATTGAAATAAAGTTTTGTTCATGCTCTTGGATCTGGTGTTTTGGGTGTGTTTGTATCAGTGTGTGGAAGTGTGACACTCTATAAAGGCATATACAGCTATACCGCTTCTGTGTCATCACTTTTTGGTGCCTCCACAGAGGAAGAAATTTCCTGTGGTTTGTGAAAGAAGATAAGGGTTTGTGTGAAGAAAGATTAGGGAGATGTCTCAGGACTTTCCACCAGTGTATTGGGGATTACCACTGAGAGTGCATTTAGGTTTCTGGAAAAGACGAATTTACAACTTTGATGAAAGATAGGGCAACCTCGGAGATCCTCTCTCAAATTTTGACTTATTACTTACAGGGTGATGCAAAAGCATGGCTACAGATGTTTGTGATTACACACAAGAATGCTCATCAACAGGATCCTGAGTACCATGTAGCTAGAGCTGCATTTTTGGCACAGTTTGCCCGTGTAAGAAGTCCGAATGATGTGTGGAAAGAGTTGTGTAAAATTCAGCTTCAGCAGAAGGATGGACAGGATGTGGATCAGTATCTGATAGATTTTGGTAGACTGTGGAGTCTATGGTGTGAGGCTTTGATTCTTGAAGTACCCCTGTAGATAATAAAAAGAGACCGGTTTGTGGCTGGTCTGGAGCCTACCCTCCGTCTGAAGGTGGAGCTGTAGAATCTGGATAGCTTTGAGGAAGCTGTCAGAGTTGCTCAAGAGAAGGAGTGGAAGGTGAAGCGTCTGAGGCAGATGGGAATACATGAAGAGCCAAAGAAGTTTGTGAAGATGCCAGAGATTGAGAGTGTGCATCCTGAAAAAGAAGCTGCTGTTGTTTCCTGAATAGGAGGATACTTTGAAGAGAGACATTCATGATGCAGTGGAACTCATGAAGTCTTTAAGTTTGAATTGGATGGAAGCAGGTGGAAGGGGAAGAAGTCGAGGTGCTCCAAATAATAGGAGAGATATTATGCCAACAGGTGAAGGAAATATGGGAGGATCAGGGAGAGGACGGGGCTATTATTTAAGCAATGTCCAATGCTGGAACTGTGGGGAGCGGGGACATATCAGCCCTCAATGTGATAAACCGCCCAGGGCAGGTGGTGGAATGTATCCCGTGATGCAATGAACTAATGATAGATCAGGAGATCACAGTGTTGAGGTAAAAGATCCAAATCAGCCCTCTACCAGTGGAGTTAAATGGGAAGATAAAGGAAAGGGACCGGCTCTTCGCTTGATAGGAGTGGAGACTATTCCAGAGATCATGCCTGTGGCCAAAAGAACAAGAAGTACAATGGCGGAAGCTGAACCGTCTTCTAAGAAAGGAAAACATGTCCAATTTGACATAAGCCCTCAACCAGAGAAGAAGAAAAGGAAGCCAAGAAGACACTATAAAACTTCAGATTTGCGTATCGGGGTCAAGGTCAGGAAGAATACACCCTGATGGGTGATTTGAAGGGAAGGGCAGCCAATATAACTTTTGCCCAATTGCTTGGATTGTGTCCGAAGCTCAAGAGAGAGTGGAAGAGGTTGGCAAATCCGAGGAAAGCAAATGAGCAGGAGCCCACACAAGGTGAGATGGAGTTGATGTCTGTGGAAGACCTTCCTAATATCTGTCCGTCGGTTGATGTCTGTGGAAGACCTTCCTAATATCTGTCCGTTGGTTGATGCTTGGTGTGGAGGTGTGAGTGTTGGAGAGGCATATGTAGATGGTGGTGCACAAATCAGTGTAATGACTTAGTCCTGCATGGAGAGATTGGGGTTAAAGCTGAATGCTAATTCAGATTTTAGACTCCGATTGGCAAATCATGCAAAAGTGAAGTGTTTGGGTATATGTACAAGGGTGCCAGTGACTGCTTTTGGTGTGATTTGTAGCATAAATTGCCATATTATGCCAGGTGGTTTGGGAGCTTATCCGCTGATTTTAGGTAGGCCTTGGCTCAGACAAGTGGGTGCCATCCAAAATCGGAGGAGGGGGACTATAACTGTACATAATAAGAGAGGAAGAGCCAGGAGGTTCAATATGAGTAGCAAGCTGGAAATGAAGAGTGAGCCTGAAGAAACAAGTGTTTATGAATATACAGATAGTGAAACTGAGGAAGAAAGTTCTACTTCTGAGATGATGAAGGTCAGGTATCATTTCTAGTGAAGGAAGAAGATGAGCATGTAATGCAAGCTGAAGAGATGTTAAAGGAAGAAGAAGAGAGTAGACTTGAAGATATGGACAGTCTGATGCAGCCTCCATCACCCAGTGTAGAGAAAGAGAAGCTGTTGTTACAGGGTATGCTCAATCCCAAATTACATCCAGTGGAAAAAGAGGAGTATATGAATGTAATACATAAATTTCCAGATTTGTTCATTACCTCATATGAAGAGATCCGAGGATTCAAATGTGAACCAATGCCTATAGTATTGAAAGAGGGTGTGAAGCCAGTGTTTCAAAAGTTGAGAAGAATAAATAGAGAGCTATTGCCTATGTTGAGGGAAGAGTTGAGTAAGTTATTAAGGGCAAGATTAATTTATCCAGTAGATCACTCAGATTGGGCAAATCCAGTGGTCATTACTCCAAAGCATACAGGTGGGTGGAGAGTCTATATTGATTATAAGCCTCTAAATGCTGCAACAAGAAGCAATCACTATCCTCTACCATTTATTGATGATATTTTAGACAGGGTGGCTGGATACGAAAGGTATAGTGTATGTGATGGTTTCTCTGGGTATTTTTAGATTTCAATTGTTGAGGACCAAGCTAAAACCACTATCATTACGCCGTGGGGTTGCTTTTGTTATCGAGTAGTACCATTTGGTTTGAAAAATGCGCCCCCATGGTATCAGAGGAATGCTGATAGAGTACTTGCACCTCTTACATATGATTTTGTGAGAGCTTTTTTGGATGATATATGTGTATATAGTTCTCAAAGGGAGCATGGTGATAAATTGGATCAAGTATTTTCTAAATGGATGATGCAAGTGGACAGCTAAATCCTAAAAAGTGTCATTTAGGATGTTCAAAAGTGAAGCTCTTGGGTCATATGATATCTCAAAATGGAATTGAACCTGATCCAGAGAAAATAAAGGCTCTTATCTTATTATCTACACCATCAACATCCAGGCAACTGCAGACTTTTGTCCAGAAGGTAAAGTATATGGCAAGATTTATTCATTTAGTATCTCAATTGCTTTATCCTCTTCAACAGGCCATGAAGAAAGAACCATTGTAATGGAATGAAGAATGCAAGGAAGTGTTTGAGAAAGTGAAGGAGGTATTGGGAGGTATTTCCAGTGTAAAAGCCCCAGATTTCTCTCAGGTCTTTTATGTGAATCCATCTTTTGGTCCGGATGTGGTTGGAGCAATCTTAATGCAGAGAGGAGATGGGTCCAGATATATGAAACATGTATATTATGCAAGTAGGGTGAAGACGGAAGCAGAAAGGAAATATACAGAGGCTGAATTGGTCTTGTCAAGTCTGGTGGTGTATGCTTGCAGGAAATTCAGGCCATATCTCCTGATGAGACCATTTGTGGTTCTGACGAACTATACTCTTCTCCCTCAACTGGTGAATGGTACTTCGCTCTCAAAAGGTATGATGCAATGGTTAGTGGAGCTTCAAGAATATGATTTCTCATTTTTGATTGAAGATACTTGCAAGAAGGCAACTCTAGCAGATCTTCTGACATATAAGGAAGGCCCGATCTTGGTGAAGGAAGTGGATTCAAAGATAGAAAAAGAGGAACAAATTATCATTCTCAGAGCTCATGTCTTGTTCTTTGATGGTTCGTATAAGAGGAGTATACATTAGGCCACCGGGGGTTATATAATCCAGGATTCAGAAGGCGAGCTGATTCTAAAGGATGGAATACGTCTGAAAGCCGAAAGTAATAATGAGGCTGAGTACACAACATTGTTTCAGGGGCTGCAGGCTGCTCTAAAATAGAAAATTCAGAAGCTAATCATAAAAGGAGATTCCTTGTTAGTCGTAAAGCATGTCTTGGGTAGCTGGCGGGCAAAGAATCCGAGACTAAAAGGATGTCTGGCTGATGTTAGAAGGCTGCTACATCAATTTACAGCATGGAGTATTCAACATGTGCGGCGGGAGGACAATCACATTGCACATGAGTTAGCCCAGGAGGTAATTGATCTTCTGGACTCAGTAATTACAAAAATTGAAGAGCCATTATACAGAGGGAGAGAATACCTGTCTAAGGTGGTGGATTACTTACTCTCAGGTGGCTTGCCTGAGGAGCTCAAAAAGGGCCAAAAATATCATTTTATCAGGAAGAGTAAGCATTATGTCATGATTGGGGATGAATTGTACATGCAAGGGGCTAATTAGGTATTGAGAAGAATTCCCTGGAGGGAAGAAATATATCATATTCTATCTTCAAATCATGAGGGAGCTTGTGGAGGTCATTATGCATTTAAGATCACCTCTTGCAGAAGATATTATTGGAGGGTTATGTATGGCCTTCCATCCAGAAGGATATTCAACACTGGTGCAGGTCTTGCCATGAGTGCCAGAGAATGGGGAAGAGAATCTTAAAAATGGAGCCAAGAAATATCATGCTGGTATATGACATTTTTGAGAGGTGGGGGGTGGATGCAGTTGGACCACTTCCCAGGACGGCCAGAGGAAAGTGTTATATGCTTACTGCAGTGGATTACCTATCAAAATGGGCAGAAGTGAAGGCAGTGAAGAGAGTAGATAGTAAGGAAGTGGCTGATTTTGTGTATAAACATATATGCTACAGATTTGGTATTCCTCTGGAGATATTATCAGACAACGGTCCTGAATTTTGAGGAGAGGTAGTTGACCACTTATGCAGAAGACTAAGCATCAACCACAAGTATACCACTCCTTATCACCCTCAATGAAATGGTTTGAATGAAAAATTCAATGGTGAATTTAAGCTGATGATGACTAAAATGACAAAAAGCCATGTCAAAAATTGGGATGTAGAGATGAATCATGTGTTATGGGCATACAGAGTTGCAGTGAAATCTGGTACACAATTCTCACCCTTTCATTTAGTTTATGGGAAAGAAGCACTCATGCCTATTGATGTAGAAATTCCAGCTTTGAAGTTTCTGGTTGAAGAAGGGCATGAACCCATCAATTGTTATAGAGAAAGATTGCTGGCCTTGCAAGCAGTTCAATTAGACAGAGAGCTAGCTTTTGATCACTATGCCGCTATGCAATTGAAAAGACAAGAGAAAGAGAATAAGGAAGTGAAGCAGAAAGAAATCGAAGAAGGTGATCTGGTTCTCAGGTATAATAGCAAGCTGGACAGTACATTTCATACTGCATTCCAGACAAAGTGGGAAGGTCCGTACAAAGTTGAAAAAAATTTGATAATGGAAGCTATCAGCTTACTGATTTAAATGGAAAGAAGCATAAAAGAAGAGTGAATGGTTTGCGACTAAAGAAGTATTTTGCTCGGTTGATGTTAGCCTTGAGAGAAGAAGATCAAGAAGCTTGTGATGCATGTCAGGAGGTCATGGAGAGTACAGAGGAAGATCTAAATATTACATCCCTGTTTGTACAGCTGTTGCTGGACATGAATGTCTCAGCAGAAATAGGGGGTTGCTAAATATGTGTGGACAAAAAAAGAGACTGATGATGTGTACATAATGTGCAGAGTACTAAGAGTTTCAGGAAATATGTAATTAGTTTGGGTCAGCTTTGAGTTTTGGTTGAGATTAAATCTACTGAGCAGGAGGAGTAGAGGCATAACCATCAGGCCTTGCATCCTCATGATGTGGTGATCTTGTTGCTTTTGTTGGCGAGCCTTCGGGTGTGTGTGTGTGTGTGTCAGTGCCTGCATGAGTGCTGACCATTCGTATTTGGGCATGCCCTTTGTAAATATGTAGCATGGATGGAGATGTGGCGGATGCGGGTGCTAATGGCATGTGGGCAAAGGATGGAAGGCATAAGTGGTATGGGGATGTGGTTTAAGGGGCTGCACAATGTGAATAGCCTTTGATAATAAAAATTTAATATGAGAATAGAGGCTTCAAGTTTCCAGAAATAATCAAAGTGGCGGCTGCCGACGGGATCTCGGCAGGTTTGCCCTCACCACGTGCGCTAAAGGATGGAAGGAGCCACATGGCAATGGGAGATGAGCTTGTTGTATTGGAGTAGGGGATCCTTGAGAGGAGCCGAAAGAGAGTTGCCAAGGTAGAGAGCACGTTGACAGCAGAGGGGGGGAGAAAGGCATCCACTACAGAGAAAAAGAGAGGAGAAGACGACGGGCGGGAACTGCAGAGAACCAGGGAAGGAGAGAACGGCGTCGACTGTAAAAAAATAGTGAAGGAAGAGAGCAAGGCGTCGACTGCAGAGGGAGAGAGAGAGCATCAACTGCAGCAAAAGTCGAAGAAGAAGAGGGTGGCATCAACTGCAGCAAACCAGTGAAGGAAAAAAGGTAGCGGTGACTGCAAGCCAAAAGCCAGAGGAGGATATCGCTGGGCTGGCGCGTGAGAAAGGAAAAAGGAAGGTGACGAAGGGGAGCATTGGAGACAGGGGAGTGGTTGCTACTGTGGGCCTGTGTGTCGGGCTAGCTGAATCCAGAGAGGTGGCGTCGGCTCTGCTCTGCAGATACTATGAGCCAGCTTCTGTTGAAAAAGAATAGAAGACAAGAGGGGTGCCTTGTTTTTGTTTCTTTCTAAACACATTGAAATCATCCACAAAGAACCTCATGAAGGTGGTTAAATATTTGTACAATATTTCTTGAACCATCCTTTGGAACATGGTTGGAGCATTCTTCAACCCAAAAGTCATTACATTGGAGGTGAAATCCCCCCATTCTATTCACAAAGGCTATTTTTTCCTTATCCTCTAGAGCCATCCACACTTGGTTGTACCCACTAAACCCGTCCAAGAAAGAGTATGTCTCATGCCCAGCTACCACATCTAGTAGAGAATCTATGTGAATGGTAGCGGGAATGGATTTGATATAGTGAAGGCGTTCAGTTTGTGGCAGTCTATATAAACTCTGAGCTTCTCGTTCTTCTTTGGGATAATGACTATGGGTGATAGCCATAGTCATTACAAACTTTGAGCTTCCCGTCCTTCTTTGGGGCAATGACTATGGGTGATAGCCATTCTACTAGATAGATGAACCCCGCCCTTAATAATAGCTTATCAATCTCTTCTTTCACATGGTTGGCGTAGTTAAGGTTCATTCAATACTTGCTCTGCCTGATAGGAATTACATATTCCTTTAGGTTGATCTTGTGCTGGTAAAATCTAGGATCAATTCTTTTCATGTCCAAATAGTTCCATGCAAACACGTCCTTGTAGAATCTTAATAACTCCAGGAGTCTTCCTTTGAATTCTTGATTCAGTTTTGCAGTGACTCTAATTACTTTGGGCTCTTGATCATCTCCCAGGTTTACTTCCTCAAGCTCATCTTCCTGAACTCTTATGTTCCACCTCCTTAGTTGGTCTTCCTCCTACTTGAGAGAAACCATGGCCTTTTCCTACTCGGCCTATATTTATGCTCTATTGTCCTGACTGGCTTCCTCATCCTCCTTTGTACTTTCTTCATTCATGAGCATCTCAAGATGAGAAACTAGGAATTTTAGGATTGTATCTTTGTACAATTTTCTCAATGTCCACCTCAAAGAACGACCAACAGATCTAGATTTTCTTTCAGGATCTGCTCTTCCTCGTCATCCTCTACCCCTTCTAGGTAGTTTAAGCCTTCTACATATGCAATGGTCTACCGGGCGGATTTCACTTTTCTTTTCCTACGAGATGCATACCTTCTTTTCTCCCTTCGAATCGCGATTCTGTCCATATCTAGTTGTGCTTTATTCTTCCACTTCTTCTGAGCCACGGTCTTCCCAATAGTATGGGATATGCGCTCACTATCTTAGTCATTTTCAGGACTATGAACACGGCAGTGAACATGCATTCTGCCACTCCTATTTGTTCTCCCCTGATGATTCCAACTGGTCGGACTCTTCTCTGGTTAGCCATCTGGATCTGGAATGGACCAGGCTACATATCCGTGATTCATAGCTTTTTAACCACGCTGTCTACTATTATGTTCACTCTTGATCTTCCATCCAGAGTGACCCTTAACACACTATTTCCTCTCTGGTTTTATGGTCACCACTAGAATGGATGTGTCACAGTCCTGGATTGTCTCCACATTCCTGCATTCAAGATTCAAATTTTCCATTTCCTACACAGGCATCTGCACTAATCTTTCATTTGGCACTATGGCTTAACGCAGCTTTTGCCTGTAATTGTTGGGAACTAGATTCAGCATTTGATCCAATGTGATGTTCAACTTCATCTTGCCGAGATCCTCCCATAGATCATATTCTTTCACGGAGTTGCTACTTTTCTCCTTGTCAACATGGGCATACTCTAGCCTCTATATATTCTTTCTTCTTCCTCCTTTGCTTCTCTTTCTTTTCCCTGACCTTCCCTTATCAGTTTTCTTGTCTGAACATCCTTTGAATTTCTTTCCATTTCCCTCTTCAGAACACTTTCACTTCTCTAGGCTGTAATGGACTCCGACTGGCGCTTCAACATCCTTTCTTTAATTGCTCTCTCATTGCATAGTGGCTTCTTACCTACTCCCTCTTTCTGTTCAGGCTTATCTTGTCGAATCCTCATTCGCATGCTCTCCCAAGAGCGGGCTTTCCTACATTGTCTGCACCATCCCTTGTGCACTCTGCACAACCACCAACTTGGTGATTTTCTCATGAACTATCTACTGGCCCTGCCTATTGTTCTAGCTTTTTCTTCTATTCTAGCTTGAGATTCCTTCCTATCACCGTCTTGACAAGTCCTTGTGATCTTATCACTGCCATCACCTCTGGTGGCTTTTCTTATTGTTTTCCTACCCACCATTGGTCCACTTTTACCATATTCACTCTATTGCATCAGTTGCTGCTAGGTTTACCTCCCTTTGTGGCCTTTTCTCTTGCAATTCTTGCTGATAGCACTGTAATATGGGGTAGTCATTTTATCTATGCTTTGGGGCATTGCAGTAGAAGCATATTAGCCCAACTCCCCTTTGCCCAAATCTTTCACCTCCTCTTTCATATGGTCTGTTGTTTTGAGGCCCTGTGGGGGCAACTTGGTTGACAATTGCTTGGACTTGTTGTGGGCGGCTGACGCTATTGCCTTTCCACCACTCTCGGATTCCTATTTTTGAGTGTTGTAAAAACATGTGTCAATGGTCTAGTTGCTCTTCCCATAAATAACGCATGGATGGTGCGTGCTTTTCAATTGTGCACTCTTCCTTTGTATGACCCTGATTGTTACACTTTGTGCACCAGACGTCCTATATTAGTCTGGATCCTGTGTGTCCTTTAGCAAGCTTAGCCAAGGTGGCTTTTAGTCCTTCTTGAACATCCACTGACTGCTTCCTGCCTTTCTTCATCTAGGGCTTTCTCTCTTCGGCATTCGACTCTTGACTGGAATCTAATTCTAAGGTGTCTTCTTCAAAATCTGATTCATAAGTTTCTTCCTCCTTCTTCTTCCTTTTATCCTTCTTTTTCTTCTTGGGGTCTTTGCTTGTTTTCTTCAAGATTCCCTCGGCTCTAGTTGTTCCCACCACCACTTGTTCGAAGGTGAGGGTATCCAAATCATATGAGGCCACCGCTGTCTAGAGATTTTCCCTTAGTCCTCTCATGGACCACTGACTCAGTGTGGCTGGGGCAGATCCATTGTGCTTATCTAGACACATTAGCAGTGCTCAAAATTCTACTGCATAATCTTATGTTGGCCTCTTCTTTTAAATTAGCCTCTGCATAATCTTCTATTGGCCTCTTCTTTTGACTTAGCCTCTGCATCTTTTCTAGTACTTCTATGATGGTCTTGTCTTTCTTGAATCTTTTCAGGAAGGATTTCTTCAATTCTTCAAACATCTGGAAGTGCTCCAAACCATATTGTGCATACGAGCTGGTGACCTTGCCACCCAAAGTTGTCGCAAAGTACTCTGTCTTTTGTAGCAATGGAGCTTAGGTGGCCATGAATGTGGTTTCAAAGGCGAAGATGTGAGCATTTGGATCGTCCTCACTCTTAACCTTGAACTTCAAGTACTTTTTGAGAGACATTCTTCCACAATTACTGGTTCTTCTTCTTCTTGAACTTCCTCCCTCTTGTTTTGAAGCTCTTGGTGCTCTCTTCTTGGTTCCTCAATGGTTTCTGAATCTATCATTCTTGTTGGCCACGGAATCCCTTCTGGAAATCTTCTTAAACGATGCAGTTGCCCTTCATTTCCTACATCCTCAGACTATCTATGGTGGTAGTGCATTGCTCTATTTGAGCTCCCTTCATTCTCCATACACTCTCCATTTCACTCCTATGACTTCCTTGTGAACATTCCCAACATCACTTTGTGCGCACTTCCTTTATAGATATACTCCAACTAGATTTTCTATATGGACTTACTATACAAGATTGACCTTAGAACTAGCCTCTATCTTTCTACTCCCCTACTTGGTGTATCACTTCCCCAACAGGATCGTTGTCGCCAGTGTTGGTATTCATCGGTCAAGACCCGGCACTTCTATGGTTCGAGACTACCTAGTCAGCTCTTGAAGAGCACGACTAATGCATCTATGACCAATGCAATAAGCCAATGTTGACATGTTAAACTACCCGCGTTTGCTTAATCTAGAGGAGTTAATCATGTCTACATGTAGGCTAGTTCCCAGGCCTGTCATGATTCCAAATAGGAGTTCTCATCTAGTCAGGAATGCATTTAACATGGAATGATGTAGAATGGATAGAATAATGTAAGGGAGAGTAGAGACAAGTGAGAGACCAACCCTAACAACATTCTTCAGTATTAGCTTTAATAGATACAAAAAGCGGTACAATGGTAAAAGCTCAAATCATCCACTTAGTACTCAACTATCCTCTATTCCTTATCCTCTAATCCACACATATCCGGCTAATCCCCCCTTTGCTGCTTACATCCATATGGGGACTACCCGTTTTCCAAATAGGAGTTCTCATCTAGTCAGGAATGCATTTAACATGGAATGATGTAGAATGGATAGAATAATGTAAGGGAGAGTAGAGACAAGTGAGAGACCAACCCCAACAACATTCTTCAGTATTAGCTTTAATAGATACAAAAAGCGGTACAATGGTAAAAGCTCAAATCATCCACTTAGTACTCAACTATCGTCTATTCCTTATCCTCTAATCCACACATATCCGGCTAATCCCCCCTTTGCTCTTTTTTGCAACAAAGAGTTGGTGCTTCCTTAGAATCTCAAGAACTTTTCGAACATGTGCTTCATGGTCAGGTGCATTCTTTGAGTAAATCAGAATATCATCAAAGAAAACAAGAACAAAATCATCCAAGTATTCTCTGAGAATGTCCTACATTAGGCGATTGAATGTAGCTGGGACATTTGTCAATCCAAACGGCATGACAGTGAATTCATAATGCCCATAGCGAGTATTGATGGCTGTCTTTGGGATATCTTGATCATTAATCCTGATCTGGTAATACCTTGATTTGAGATCTATCTTTGTGAAGATCTGGGCTCCATTTAGCCTGTCGTCCACCAGAAGCTCATCAATTCTGGGATAGGATATTTATTCTAAACTATTAGCTGGTTGAGACCTCTGTAATCTACACAGAGTCTTAACATTCCATCCTTCTTTTTTTGAAAGAGAACTGGCGCTCCCCAAGGTGAAACACTGGGTCTTACAAACCCTCTTTTCTAACAACTGTCTAAGCTGTTCCTTGAGTTCAATGGCTTCAGGAACTGGCATTTTGTACGTGCGCTGGGGTACTAGCTAAGCTCCGGGGGTCAATTCTATCACATGATCTACTTCCCAAATTGGAGGCATTTCTGTTAGCTCTGCTGGGAATAAATCATCATATTCACTTAACCATTCAGGTTCTTTAGCTTTTAACTTTGTGTCTATTGGATTCATTTTGAAAACATAAATGAGTTGCTTCTTTCTAAGTCCTTTCAGTAATCTATAAGCTTTTACTAATTGCAGACTTGGGGATCCTGAGATTGCGGTTCCTTGAACTTTCCTTCCGTGAAGGTCACAGAAGGAAATGGTTCCATTATGACAGTGAATGTCAGTTTGATTTTTGTAGAGCCAATCCATTCCAAGGATCTCGTACTGCCCGTTTTCCAAGAAATCGTTTACAAGTTTATTACAAAACAAGAAGGCTCAGTTTGTTACACACAATGGGTCAGTCTGGGCAACGATGTGGGCGGTGGCCAAACGGGATGGTTGGCCACCAACATGGAATGGTGGGAATGTGGATAAAGAAGTGTCAAAGGAAGCATTGGTTTGATGCCAATGTGAAGAAACACAAGTTTCATATGGGTGACCTAGTATAACATCAAGAAAGGAAACAATACACTAAAACTTCATGGACTTTGACCTTAAAATATCTCTGCATATCCTAGACCATCCACGCCTCTCCAACCCAATAGCACGCAATCACCATTAGAAAGGGGGAAAGTTAACCGCTTTGCTGGTTAACATGGTTTCACTTGCCCATCCTACCATAAGGCTTTTTTCCATCTTACCTACTCAAAAATGGGCACACATATCTTTTGTAAGATGGTAAATTTTGGTTGGCCTAATAATGTGAACTAGTCACTTGTATTATAAGTCAATTTTGATACTAAGCCAACGTTGGAACAGATAAAGAGGCCATTTATTCCCTTGTAGAATACTTGACCTCGTCTCTTTCTCTACTCATGCTTGCTTGTGCTCTATTGAATCTTAAATTCGTGATGATGGATTCTTGCTAAATAGGTTAGATCATAGGTTTCTCTCTTCCATTAGCTACTTCCCTATTCCACCTTTTGTGAGAGAGAACCACCATGAAGGAAATTCTCTTCTTGCCTCCATCTAGGCATAGATAGACCTACACTCCCATGGTCATGGAGCATTCTAGTATGACAATGGAGTGAGGATCTAATGGTTGACATCAAGCATCAGTTTATTGTGGCTCAAAAGCAAGACCCAATGACACTTGATTCGATAGGCTAAGATAATCTCTTGACTTGACCATGTACTATTTATTATGAATGCTTGAAATAGTAATTCTTTTGTTACACACACATTCACTAATTAAAATTTGAATGTTACACACACACACACACACACATTCTTTTGTTACACACACACACACATTCACTAATTAAAATTTGAAATGTCCCTTTTTCCAAATGGAGGACTTGTTATTATTATCTTACTTTTATAAGGACTTTTCAGAAAGGAGAGGATCGTCACTTATCAAAATTAATATTGCTAAGGACACATAAGAAGAAACCTGGGGTTGTGTGGGGATAGTGATGGGGTGTGTGAGTGGACAATAAAAGAAATATGCTCTTTGTCTAAAGGAAGAACCATGTGTTAAAAGTGTATAAGTGATTTAATTTATAGGGATGGAGGATAATATTTTGCCTTTATGGGAGGTAGTACCTACCAGACATTAGGGAAGTACATGTCATACATCAGGGAAGGTCTCAAAGGGTTATTTGAAAGTATATAAGATAACTTTGATTGAGGATAGGCATTAAAAATCAAGAGAATTTCTTAGATGTATATTAATGTGTACTTGAACCAAAAAATATAGGTGGTTGATATCCTAGCAAGATGCATGTAATGATGTAGGGTAATTATAATATTTTTTTCCTAGGTATGTTTGATATATAGAATTCTAGTATTATTTAGGATAATAAATAAAGACCATAACACTAGCTCTATATTTGAGCCACAAAAGTGGCTTCAACCATCCATAAAAGTGGCTTCAACCATCCATAAAAGTGGCTTCAACAAACCATAAAAGTGGCTTCAACTAGCCATAAAAGTGGCTTCAACCAAGCATAAAAGTGGCTTCAACCAAGCATAAAAGTGGCTTAAGATTGGTTTATGGATTTTTAAGAAATAAAAAGGTAGATCAACTTAGAATTCCGTGAAACAATTTGAGAATATTTGTCATACATCTGCCTGTGGTAAAAGTGCTAAAAAAATCATGTACCTAGTAAATTTACAAATTTGAGAATGACCAAAATATCATAAAAGTACTATGATAGCCTCATATTCAAGGAGACTTATATAAAATTGTGTATTTTTAGTTGATATAAGGTGTATGCTAATGGATCAAATACATCACTAATAGTTTTTGTATTGTATTTGTAGTGTGGTTTAAAACTTATCTAAGGTATTTTCAAAGTAAAGTAAAAAATTAGATCCATTTTACAAAAAGTGCCTAAATGATGACCATGGAAGACTATGTTTTAAGAATTTTTGCTATTTATTTTTTTATTATATTGAGAGTATTTTCCTAGTATGAATTTCTTTGAAACAATATTGAAACAGTATACTTGATGAGGAATGAGTTTTTTTACAAAAGACACAAAGTGATTTTTTTAACAAGACTAAACTAGAAACATAAGTATGCTCATTTAATATTCTTAAATGTAAATATCTATTTTAATACAAGGTGAGTTATTATATATATATATATATATATACATACATACATACATACATATATACATATATAAATATATATGTATTTTTAAAATTCAATTAAAATGATAAATAGATGCAACTCTACTCAACTCTTTTGTATAATCTTTAAATGTTAATAACTCAAATGTATGTAAACATGGTAGCCACCCACATTAAAGGGAATATATATATACATATATATATACATGTATATATATATATACATGTATATACATGTATATATATATATATATATATATATACATGTATATACATGTATATATATATATACATGTATATACATGTATATATATATATATACATGTATGTATACATATATATATATGTATATATACATATATATATATATATATATACATGTATATACATATATATACATGTATATATATATATATATATACATGTATATATACATATATATATATATATATATATATATATATATATATATATATATATATATATACATGTATATATACATATATATATATATGTATACACATATATATATATATATATATATATATATATATATATATATATATATATATATGTATACATATATATATACATATATATATATATATATATATATATATATATGTATACATATATATATATATGTATACATATATATATATGTGTATACATATATATATATATATATATATACATATATATATATGTGTATACATATATATATATATATATATATATACATGTATACATGTATATATATATATATATATATATGTATACACATATATATATATGTATACATATATATATATATATATATATATATATATATATATATATATATACATGTATATATATATATATATACATGTATATACATGCATATATATATATATATATACATGTATATACATGTATATATATATATATACATGTATATACATGTATATATATATATATGTATACATGTATATACATATATATATATATATATATACATGTATATACATATATATATATATATATATATATATATATATATATATATATATATATATATACATGTATACATGTATATATATATATGTATACATGTGTATATATATATATATGTATACATGTATATATATATATATATATATATATATATATATATATATATATACATGTATACATGTATATATATATATATATATATATATATATATACATGTATACATATATATATATATACACATGTATACATGTATATATATATATATTCATGTATATATATATACATGTATACATGTATATATATATACACACATGTATATATATATATATGTATGTATATATATATATACACATGTATATATATATATATATATATATATATATATATATATATATATATATACATGTGTATATATATATATACATACATGTATATATATATATATACATGTATACATGTATATATATATACATGTGAAGAGAGTCAGAATGTAATATCTATCACAGATAGAATCCCTCTCAACACTAGATTGTGAGAAGTTATCCGTCACAGATAAGTATCACTTAGATTATCCATCACGTACATCAAAAGAGTATGCTTCACAGACACGTGTGATGCGTGTGAGGACATTGGGAGTGAATCCACCCAATGTGGGAATGATTAACGTGTTTGATCACTCGTGTGTGGTGCTGATAGTTACAACCGAGGACGGTTGTTTTCTCAAATGGGAGTACGGGAGTGAAATTTTTTAAAATATTTTACCACATGGGAGTGAATCCAATTAATTAATTTGTGATGCATGGTTTATGTGTGAAGCATGGTAGTAAATGATTTCCATTTGTTAGAATTATTTTTGTGAGTGATTCCAGATCTAGCATTGTGGACTATGTTGAGTATAGATCATGAGTTCGGAACAACCAAGGTGGACATTGGACGAGATTATCTAGCCAAGCACATGTGTGCTAAATATTTGATTTTGTATGGACTGGCCCATTATACATATGTTGGGTAAGGTTTATTTTTTATGAGATACTTTAAAAGTATTGGACTATGGTTAAATTTTGAAAAAGCCCAATTTTGGAAAAGCTATGCTATTTATGGCTCCAAGGTCTAAATTTATGATAATATGATTCAAATACCGCATGTGGGAGTGGAGCCACACACGTCGGGGGGAGATTGCACCCAATCTTGTCTTCTTTAATTTTTATGCTCTTGATTTATGCTATGGTGTTTATGGTTTATTTATTCTATTATTTAATTTGTGGAATATTCTAATCTCCATGTACCATGGTCCTGTAACGCAATCGCCAACCTACTAGTAAAAAACCTTGGAGGCCCCATCACAACAAAAATCAATCCAAACCACAAGTTACCTCTTGATGGATTCCAACTCGTCTTCTCAAAGCTCAAGACTACTATGAGGATAACACATGGATTTGGGTGCCTAAGAGGATGCACATGTCTATAGCCTCAACAGTCACAGACACATAAATTGGTCAATCAATGGTCTCAATTCTAATGCCAGAGCAAACAAGGAAAAGAAATTGATATACCTCCATTGCCAACATCCCACAAGATTTGGATTCCAAAAGCTATTCAAAAGATGGCATGTCCCTCAAGTTTCCATGAGGCCTTTACAAGTTCTTCAATGCCTACTTAGCCTCCCTTTTCAAAAGTATTTCAAGAGAACCTGGTACTTGAGTAAAGGCCTACTACTCAACAAGTTCTTGCATCAATGTCAACACCTCTCCAAGGACCCATTAGCTTCATTCGATCTTATGATATCCCTTTACCGCCATTAAAATTGGAAATTGACATGCCACAACAAGTAACAAAAGATGCTTCTAGCCAACATACACTGATGGACCATAGTTGGAAGGGATGGTTACAAAAAACCTACAATAACTTTGCGAGGTCAAGGTATGATAGAAAGCAGGAAGGGGGGACTTATGCTAATATCATTACTTTTACCCTCCATGTTTTCCTCCCTAATAAAGTTCATGTCCGTATCTGTCAACACCTCTCCAAGGACACATTAGCTTCATCCAGTCTTATGAGATCCCTTTACCACCATTAAAATTGGAAATTGGACAACAAGTAACAAAGGATGCTTCTAGCCAACAAACACTAATGGAGCATAGCTGGAAGGGATGGCTACAAAAAACCTACAATAACTTCTGTGAGGTCAAGGTATGATAGAAAGCAGGAAGAGGGGACTTATGCTAATATCATTACTTTTACCCTCCATGTTTTCCTCCCCAATAAAGTTCATGTCCATATCAAGAGGGAGCATGTTGGAAAAAGCTACCCCCCATGACAATATAGCTTGCACCAACATGTATAACACATTAGGGAGAAAATTGACTATAAAATGGGCCCTTTACTAATCAAAGAATTAGTGCTAAAAATTAGTGTTTTCCTCCCCAATAAAGTTCATGTCCATATCAAGAGGGAGCATGTTGGAAAAAGCTACCCCATGACAATATAGCTTGCACCAACATGTATAACACATTAGGGAGAAAATTGACTATAAAATGGGCCCTTTACTAATCAAAAAATTAGTGCTAAAATCAAGATATCCACCAATGGGAAGGGGGGGGAGGGGAGTGCACATTCTATCCACTAGCTTTAGCTATAAAATATAGGGTGGTTATTACATTTCTTACTCTTATCCCCCTATCTTCCACCTCTCTGTGAGGTCACACCAAAGTTCAAGGCAAGGGTCAAATCTCCTTTTTGAAATGACATGGGCCAACATTTTTAAACAAAAAGGTGCAGCTCGGCCAAAAAAAACCCTTAAAAATTAAAATTTTGGGTTTTCCCCTCCAAAAAGGTGTTTTTACCTCAAAAAAGGCTATCTAATCATATTCTATGGTGGAAAATCCATTTTTCAAGCTCATTTCAGCTCTCTAAGCTCTTAATCTCTCTCTAATCCTCTTCCACAAGATTCTTTAATCTTCTATTATTGCATAATAATCTCTAAAGCTACTGTACTCTCCCTAATCTCATCTTGCTTTCTCTTCCTCACCCATACCAAACTTTAATCTTCTATTTCTTCATAATCTTCTATTTCTTTAATCATTTCTTAAGCTGTTGTGCCCTCTCTTTTCCTCACTCTTCTTCACCCATACATCTCATTATGCCTACCTCCTCTAGTCAGAGACCAAGTGATTCCATCTTTGAATACCTTCTCTACAACACTACAGATGATGAAGGTGAGTGGATCGGGCATCCATTTAGGGTGAAAGATTGAATTTATATGCAACCAAGTTCCACAGGTCCACATCGAGTTCTTAACCGTGGTGTTTTGGAACACCATTGGAAGGGAAGGATTCTTCATTTCAAGAAGGATAAGAATGGAGAAATCAAGGCAATAATACAACATGTCTACATGGCTATAGACATGTATCTTCCTCCTTCCATGGAGAGGAATAGGCTCCCTTGCAACTGTAAGTATGTGGTTGTAATTTTTTTTGGAAATGGCTTGTTTTGTTTTACTAATTATGGTATGTGGGTTGCAGACATTTTTCCATCAAGCTATATTGAAGAACAACCTTTGAAAAGCCTCGCTGGTGTGTTTAGTGCTTTTCATAGTATAATAGGTGAACTTATGTTTCCAGGTGAGAATCATAGAGCCCTCTTCAACAAAAATATATTCTTTTACATACACTCTTACAAAGTCCCTTCTCAGCCTACATAATATGGTAGCCTTGAGGAGATCCATATGGACTCTTTACATAGTGTAGAGTGGCTAGTTTCGGATAGGTGGAGTGTTAATGCTTTCAAAAACAAGATGTATTCTGACATACACTCCTCCTTAAAATTCTATAAGGCCTCTAAGTCTGTGGAGCTTGAATGGTTTGCCCCAATCCATCTATTTGTATTTATGTTCTCTAAGCTTTCTCCACAACCCACCCCAACAATGTTCATTTGCAAGAAATTGCAAATTGAATAAATTAACAATGTCTTGGGATATGGATGGAATATTGTGGAGGGGTTTCACAAAGGGGACATCTACTCGTGTAAAGTGGTGCCTTCAAGTGTGACCTTTTGATGCTTGAAGACTCGTCAGAGCTTATCCATTTGATTTTTCTATGGATGAAGAAGAATGGGAAGTGGGTTCCCTTGCAATCAAGTGAGGGTGTGGATACACCCATAGATTTATCTGTGAATCTTCCTGATGGTTCAATTGAGGTGGTGAATACAAGAAATGAATCAATCTTAGGAGATGTTCGAGAGCATTTGCTCATTCTGGGATTTCAAGATGTCCAAGAAGCAAGCATCAAGATTGACCGACAAAAGGTGAGCTTTGATATTTGTAAATTTACATTGCTTTGTGTTTTTTGAATATGTTGCTTTATTTATAACACTTGAATTTCCTTGTTTAGATTGGAAGACGTTTGGAGAAGAGCTTAAAGGTTTGCAAAGACTAGAGTAACGGTGGATGCAAATTTCAACTTCAGAATTAGTGTCGCAAGTCGTCGAGGGGCTATTTGTCTTTTTTTTTTAAATTAAGATGGTAAGGTATCAAACCTATTATAAAATGATGGTTCCTTGTGAATGACCACTTATGTTATGTCTTGTCAATTTAATTTATATGTTTATATAAATTTGGGGTTATTTACTAGTCACTTATGTTATAGTCTAAAATGCCCAATGTTTAATTTTGAGGTCTATAAATATAGGACCTCTCTCATTTCCTAACACTTTGTTTTGAATTTCCTCTCTCTCACCACTCATCTCTCCATTTCTAGTATTCGTCAATCCCTTCCAGCATGGACCCAAACATGGCATACAAGAGGTTTCTTGAGTTCTTGAAGAGGACGGAGTGGCATGACAGAGAGGAACTTTTCTTCATCTTCTCTCGCGAGATTGACTTTGGAACAACCATCCTCTTGGCAGAAGAGGACTACAGAGGTACTCTTGACTACATGGAGGAGTACATGAGGCCCTGGACTGTTAAGCTACCACAAGAGGATGGTGATTGGGTGCCATGCGATCTCCTATGATATATCAACAAGAATGCCCTCAAGAGGTTGCAAAAATTCTAAGATATTGTGCTCCTTGATGGTCACTACAAGCAGATCACCAAGGAGGAGATGCATTCACTTCAGAGAGGGGGAAGATTGGCCTTGATTTCCTCTCTTGGGTTGCCACCTTCATATACATTTATGGTGAGCAAGACTCTGATGAAGAGGTAGAGGTGGAGGATGTCTCAATTGGATGCATGGTACAAGGCAAGGAGGAGGAACCTAAACATGAGATCCTCAACCAGCTTGTTGAGGTCGTTATGGCCAAAGATTTCCTCCTCCAAATTGAGGCACCTCAATCTCGTGAAGCATCCTCGTCAAAGGCATTGGTGCCATACTCTGGAGAGACAAGTGCCTCAGCCACAACAGAGGGTGGAGAAGAGGTGGGGGAGGGTCCTATAGAGGATACCCTAGATGTACCAGATGTGGGCAAGGGAAAGGAGGCTACACATGAGATGCCAGAGCTTGAGCTTAGTAAGCTCAGCTCTGTGGTGATTGAAGGGGAGGAATTCCTCTTTTTACATGACCTAGAAAAGGTCTACAAACTCAACCAAGCCGAGTGCCTCTCCTTGTTAGCTGTGAATGATGAATTTCCCATCGACAACAAGGGCTCGGAGGCTTTGCAAACAAGGGCTTGTTCTAGTGCAGGGTGGTGTGCATGAGTCGATGACGATCCTGAAATCAGCAATTACAGAGGCTGATCAAAGCCTTATGTGACTAAGGAGGAGTTTAGAAAAGCTCAAGAACAATTGTAGCCGACCAGAGAGTCTAAGGACGCTACATTAGTGTCATTGGAGGAACACAAGTCCTCCATTGACATTTGCAAGCCTGAGGTGGTTAGCTCTGATTTCAAACACACGGTAAGATAAATTATGTATGAATCTAATTAATATAATTGATAATACTACTAGAATTCCACTAATCCTCTTTCTTGTGTGTAGCATGTAGTCTCTGTAGATGCTTGGGCTCAACGTAAAGGTGGCACACGTGAGGGTTTTGGAAGAGATGTTGTGTTGGTCCATTACATGGGTCGTACTGCACCTCAACACCTTGTTGTGGTGCACAATGCATTCAACCCCATGGCAAGCTTCTACATGTTAGCCCTCAAAGTACTTAGCAAGGTCCTATGCTTGTCAATGATTCCAAGAAACGCTGACAAGATAGTGCTCATTAACAAGGCTGCAGCGTACGCTGCCTTCCAAGGGGGTTATGCTTCTAAAGTGCTCGCACACACTACATTTGCGGAGAGTATTGGCGAGAAGGACCCAGATTGTGTCGTCAATGCCATATTGTCGGGGACCCTTCCACTTAGCAAGAAGAGGCACAAGACTGTAGCTAGGCGTCTCAAGAACATTATGAGTTAGCTTGAAAATTTATCGTAGATACTGTGTTCGACAATTAATGTAAATCCTTTTTATTAATACAAGTGGGTTTTTTATACATAAAGTTTTAATAATGTAAGTTTTCATGATATGAGAGAGAGAGAGAGAGAGAGAGAGAGTGAGAGACATTGTGGATAACACTGGATTGCATGAATGTTTAGTTTGTGGTATCAATAATGATTAATTTGGGCCAACTTTCCATGATGTCCCCCCTATCCTCTCTGACCACAATGAGTGTGTAGTTCTATCTGATTTAGCCAACACCTAGCTCTAATTGATAGCAAGGCCTATGTGTATGTGTATGTGAATGAGTGTGTAGTTCTATCTGATTTAGCCAACACCTAGCTCTAATTGATAGCAAGGCCTAAGTGTATGTGAATGTGACTACTTATAAATGCTTGTACATGACAATTGGAGGCCACCAAATACAAAAATAGCCCCAACCTGAACAGGGCAACTTTGCCCAGATAGGCTTGTTGTCTGGGCAAAAGTCGCCTTGTTCAGGTTGGGGCTCCTTTTGTATTTTTTAGCCTTCAGTTGTCATGTATAAGCATTCATATAAGATTTTCTATAAACTAGGTGCTTAAAATTAAAGATATATAGTGCCTTACACATGCAATCAAGGCCTTGATGGACAACTTGAGAAGCACTGAAAAGAGAATATATTAAGTGAAGTTTTACATTGTCCAATCATGTACATCATAAGGGAAATATTCAGAGGTTATCACGTCTCGCAAATGGTGTGTGCCAGCTTCATATCTTTACACATGATTGTGACCCGCTTTGTGTGGATTGCACACAGGTAAGAATCTTCAAACGTGGTGACCAAAAATACCTCCACTGCTTCTTGTATTACAGCCAAGGCAAGGCTTTGCATACTCTTATCTCAGCTTCCTAAATCATATAGTATCTCTTTGATGACAAGATGTGCAAAAGGAGCTCTCGGGATGAGGAGGTCGACACTCTTCTGGAACCTCTGAATCTCCTTTAGGGTTGCCATGCCATTGCATTGTTTCCTCCTAGGGGCACAAGGAGGAGGGTTTTTTGCAGGTGGTCGAGGAGGACGTGCATGAGCACTCCAATCTTATGCACGTTTACGCGAGGATGATGGAGCTCCTTCAGCTGTTGTTGCTTCTGTTGCTGTTGCTTCCGTTGTTGCTGTTGCTACCACCTCTTCTCGTGTTGGCAATGGACCCATGCCTCGATGCAAGCTCTTCCCCCCAATTGTGGAACGTATTGGGGGGATAGGAATATCAGCCCATGGCACTCCATCAAGGTCAACATCACTCCCTGCCTTGATCAGGGGGGGTCAGTGGTGTCTGGATGAGGTGGAGGTGGAGGTGGAGGTGGAGGTGAAGGTGGAGGTGGAGGTGGAGGTGGCGGTGGAGGACGATGAGGTGATGGTGGATGCTTACGTGCAGTTTGTTTCGTATGAGCCATGGCAAAAAAGTGAAGTCAAAATATAGAAATGAGAATGAATGACACTATTACACCTTTATATAAAGTCATTTATAATATGTCCAGATAGTCTGAAACCGGCCAAAAATTACAAAACCACCAAATTAGACACGTTTAACCGAACGTCCGCCATGTCTTGCCATTGTGGCATGCCATCATGTGACATGGCCTGCTCTTGAACTTCCATTCCACTTCTCTATGTTTGCCTCCTTCCTTTTGAGTTGTGCTCGACTTTAGCAATTTGCTGACATTCGAGCCTTTTCCCTAGTAACATTTCTTGCAAGATTGTTGCGATAGAACCAATTAAACATCTCCACAAGATAATTGCTACATGTCTTCCCTCCACCATGTTGAGTATTCTTGAAGTACACTCCTTTGGCTGTGTAATGTAATTTTTCCATGCCTTGTGGGTGTGTGCTGAACATATCCAAGGACCCGTATTTTTGTAGAAAATACGGTCCATGTGCATATACAATGTGCTATGAAAAAATGTCCAAGTAAGAAATTATGAAGACAAATGTTTATGGAATTTTAGTAAGCGATTGCAATGGTAATTAATGAACGACGATAGTTAAGATGAGAATATCTTACCATGTAATATGTAATGGAGGTATCTTCCCAACTCTCACTAACAAGCTTGATGAATTCTGTCACATCTATTTTGAACATGGTTTGTTCTTCTTGAGTTGTGCTCTTTAACATAGTTGTCACAACCTTGTCAAAGTAAGCCCACACCTTCTTTCGCTTGTTTTGTAGAGTTGGATCCTTGTCAAGATCTGTGGTGCACTTGCAAAGATCTTTCCAATGCTCCCATCGATCGCAGGCTCCTCCCTCGATCGTTCATAGGATGCAAGAATCACCTTGCCTTTACACCACTCATTGACACTTGTTGAGCAACAATATGATGTGCTCCAGACTTCTTAAGATCTTTCACAATCTTTACATTCCCACCATGCACTCCTAGAGAGTTGAGGAGCTCCTCCACTTGCTTTATTGCTTGGGCTGAGAGCGTGAGGCCGGCTCCGTAGTGAATGCATAGTCAATGTGAAACTTAAGCAACCTATCAAAAATCCTCATCATGGCATGCAATGTGCAAAAGTGTATACTTTTCATTGGGAAAGGAATAATTGGTGCCCAATTTGGATCCTTTGTGTCCCTATTAGGTGTTGCATCTAAATCGGAAGATAAGATCCCCTCCACCCATCGGAGCTCATCCTCGCTCTTTGGCTTGAGAATTGACCGCTTCATGCACAATGGACACGGATGGAGGCATTGTGCACTATTGTCACAATTACACATGCATTTTATGGTCTTCAAATCACCACCTTGATGCCAATCCACACGAAAGGAGACCACACCATCTATTGTTTGATGACTTCTAGAATTTGAGGGCATCATTGAAGCATCCAATTCAACACCTCAATGTTCTCCTTTGGAACCTCAAAGGCTCAAAGCCACCAATTATCCTTCTCAGATTGAACACTGAAAGAAGGGATTTTATCCTTATCCTTTGAATATGCCATTGCTTCATTCATATATGTAACTCCCATTCGCTCTAATCTTTTCCCTTTTACTAGCTGAGCCTCGTCCAACTTTAGTATAAGCGATAGGAATCCCTCCGATTCTACATATCACATAAACCAAGCCAAACAACACATGTAATTCATGTCATTGATAAGGTAAATTTGCAAGTTAAACGATAAATGCTCAAACCTAACCTTGATGTGAAACCTTATAGAATTGGATCATATGTTGTTGAAGGTTCTTTAGGTCCACAAAGAGGTTGTTGTATGTGTTGTACTGTACTTCAAGCCTATCCTTGGACTTAGGATCTAAAACCATTGTTCCTTCTACATGAATATACTCACCAAGGATTGATTTAACATTTGCATTGCTTGCCTTCTGTTCTAATGATACTTTGTAGGAAGCCTGGAAGAAAGTGCCCTCGAATCCCTCAGGTACGAAGAGCTCCTTTGAATGACTCCATAAATTCCCTTGTAACCCTTGCGCGACTGATGCCGGCTTCATCACATGCATCTTGTACATCCCTTGCACTAATAAGCCCCTTGATGTCTTGCACATAATGTCCTTTGTAACCACCTCAACGACTCTCTTGTAATTTAGATCACAGATGATTGATGTTATCTCTTTGTTCTTCATGCAGGCTTTGAAAACGTGCATAGTATCTCCCACACCAGATGCATCAGCTAAGAAATTCCTGGGACATAACGAAACCACCATTAAATCTATCAGGAAAAACCTTTAAATCAATACATACATAAAAAATACAAACAAAAAATTTCATGGAAACTTACCTTGTTGCCATGACCCTCCATTTCCTTGCGCCGCCTTACACCAAAAGATTTTGAATATTAGAAAGCTTTTGTTTACGCTCACGTGCACCAATTGGTGTGTGCTTCAACCTCCTTATTTTTCTTTGTAACCTAGACAATTTATCTCTTTGATTATTTATGAGTGTTTCTTGTTCCTTATTTTTCATGTCTAGGTCATGTGAATGTTTTTTCAAATCTTCAATACTTGATTAAAGACTTGAATTAATTGAGTGTAAGTATTGGTTATGAAGACTACCACTAACAGAAAGTCTTTTACAATACCCTAAGAGCCCATTTCCCCCATCACCTACATATCGAACAAAACTAGTCAAATCACAAAATGGTGGACTGTATAAGGTCAAAGGATCATAGGGGAAGAGATTCCCATCCACCCAAAGATCAACATTCTTCTTCCCCTCATTTCTTAGTGTGGACATGGTTGAATTAGGTAATGGTTGCCTAACATATAGACGTTTTGCTACTAGTGCATAATCTTCATCTATACGAATGTGAATGTCTACTTTACGCTTTCTACCATTCGTAATATCATCTAAAGGCATGTCTAATTCAAGATGATAAAAAATTAAGATTGATTAAAAATTTAGAAAAGAGATTTATATTAGATAATAATATTCTAACATTTGGAATGATCCTAGAGAAATATATATGAAGAATATATCTCTCTAAAAAAACCATTTTTGATATTCCAAAAATAAAGATTTCAGTCATGATTAGGAGAGATGATAAGAATGAAAGACCTAAAAAATGTACTTTTATAGTCTATAGTTTTGGAATATTTTAACCCATTACTTTTAGATGCAAGTTGCATCACAAAAGAATGAAGTATGACTCTGCTCTGCTGCTGTGACTATAGACCATGAGTATGGAATTTTTGTGGACCGACATGAGTGATCCTATCTTGGACTTGGATTGCCACATGAATGGTACTATCGAGGGTAGCTAAGTATTCCTTCTTTCCAAACCCACTCACACTATTTTTATGTACCACTAGGAGAGAAATATTGTGGATCCACCTTTGTAGACCTGTTCTACCTACAGTTCCATCCCCTTGCACCATGTATCACCTATGCGCATCGCATGTGGTACGTAGCATCCTACTATGTTGGCACTATAGAACTTATTCTAGGTGCTATGGGATAGGACTACGTAGTCCATGGTAGGAGAGACACCACAACGACACGATCACGTGAGTGTACATTACCAGTGGTGGGAGGACCCTATCAAGATAGAACTACACAAGAACAACTTGTAGATCAGGGGAGGAGGGAAAGAACTTACACTGCCATTTATTGTAGTAATGTTTTGGACTCCTTTTCCTTTCTAGAGCATGGTGGGTGATTTCCTAGACATCTTAGCTCATGGTAGCTACTTGCTCAGGTGTATCCTAACTCACTCTCCACTTTGAAATTGTTCTTGCATATCATTGCATGCATTCATAGAAATAAAAGACCTTATAACTGGGTAAAATTTTCTTTCTAAAGTACCACTTGGAGAAACTTTATATTCTTTCTTAGATTTAGTAATGTTCCTACTTGCCCATGACTGACCTTAAATTATGCCAATGGAGTATGTGAAGTACTCCCAGTCAGATTTTAGTAACCTTTAGCTCAATTGTAGGTGAAAAAATAAACCCCCAAAAAGAAGAAGAAGAAACCAATTAAAAAAAACACAAAAAAGACCAAGAAGATATCTGTCGCTATATTGGATCCTAGTAGGACTCTAGGTTACTAGTGATGGTACCTTGAGACCGATGCCTTGATTCTTATGGCATAGGACCTTGTGTCATGAAAAACCAATAAAAGAGAGGCTAACCGTCTCACTGTCTTAGTAGGAGATTCTTGGTGGTCCTTAGATACTCTTGGTAGAGGTCTCTTGACCATTGCTTTGGTCTCCATGGGGCTGGTGCATTATCCCTTATGATATAATTACTACAAAAAAAAAAAACTTTTGACTTAGCGTTGTTCACTATAGTCTATGTAACTAAGACTAAACCATAACCGTAGGCATATGACTAAGACTAGTTTAGGTATAAATAGGCTTATTACTAACCTCTAAGTTAAATTGTCCCTACCTTCCTCTTTGTAGTACAACTTAATGTTTACCCAATCATTAAAAAAAGAAAAAGGAAAAAAAACAACATGCATATATAACCATGTTTCATCTTATTGTTGCAAAGAACTCTTTACTGGTTGATTTGTTTTTCATGCAGGCATCTAGCACTTAGCCTTTGACTATCATCACCTTCCTATCAACCGCATCGACTCGCCTTCACTAACAAATTCCGAGGATGGAATCTACATGAAGAAGGGGGGCATGTTAACCCTCATTGGACACCTCTCCAGCCTCGACACCATCCATTGGCAATCGTTACTTCATTTGGCTGTTGACATTAAAAATATTAATATTGTATATTTTATGTGTACGATCGTTGCTTGTCAATGATAGGCGTGCCACGAGATTAATTATGGAGATTGCATGCTTAGATTAAGTGTTTGCACAAGCCTAGGTAGTATGGCCAGCCAAGGTGTGAGGGTTAGGGAGCCAATATAAGGGTCAATTTGTATTCTCACCATTCATTCTCTTATGCAACTAATAGAGTGCTCTTCTTCCTACTCTATTGCTCTCTTGTGTATCTTGGCTAATTCAATTAAAGCTATTATATGCTAAGTGTGTGTGTGTGTGTGTGTGTGTGTGTGTGTGTGTGTGTGTGTGTGAGAGAGAGAGAGAGAGAGAGAGAGAGAGAGAGAGAGAGAGAGGAGGGTCGAGCTTCCTTTGGAGTGCGGTAACAGCATTGGAGTGGAGCTTTGCAGTGTGGCTACGCGACAACATTGTCTCTTACGAGAATTTGAGCATAAGCATTCACAAGGTGAGTGACACACCTTGCCCATACAATTGTGAGCTAGGTAATGGAAGATTAGCTTCCGGGTCCGAGTGCGGTTGGGTAAAGCCCCACGACCTTGGTTTGTTCCTGTACTCTTTCTATGATGCAAGGGCTTCCCAGTTGCCTATATGATGCAATAGATAAAACTACATCTTTCACTTCCTTAGTGTAATTATACTTTGTTCCATGAAAAGCAGTCTTAATCTTATACTTTGAAGGAATATCATTCAACTTAAGAGCATGGCAATGAAATCATGCATACTTTCATCATCGTGCAATATATTACTTCCTTATCCTTAATTTTTCCTTTCATTTTTGGAAGCATATGAGGTGAAACTTTCTTTTCAACAGGTTTAAGCATACTGGATCATTGAAAATATCTTCACGTTCGGAATTACCCTCTTGCTCAAGAGAGAAGTCGTCATCCTCCTCTACATCTTCCTCATCATCACATCAATCATATTGACTCGTGCAGCTGGTTGCTTCTTCTTTGGGCAATTGGGCACGACAGTTGTAGCATGAGTGGTTTGATGTCCCTTGGAACTCCATTCTTTCACTCACAATTGTAAGCCAAAGAGATTGCCGTGGATAGAGAATAAGGTTGAAACATACTGATCTTTGCTCTAAGAGTACTAGCAATAAATTCATGCTTTTGGTCCTTCGATCTCACTCTTTTAATGGCTTATAGTTGGATGTTAACTTGACAAAACTTGTCCACATATACGTACATAATCTCTTTGTCAAGTTGATGAAGCATGTCCCATTGTTGACGTGCTCTAGCTTTGTATTGAGGTGGCAAGAAATTCTTTTTAATAAGCTTTTGAAACTCCTTCCAAGTTTTTGGCCTTTCTCACCCTTGTTTAATTGTATTCCACCGTAATAATGTACTTTCGATGAAATGATTTGCACCACACTTAAACCTTATCTTTCTCAAAAAATTCTTTCCCATAAAATAAATCATTAAGCTATCTAATTCATAACAACACTGTCTTTGCATATTTCTTACCATCAAAATTCTAGAATGTGAAATCTTTACTTCTGACTTTATTTCCTTTATGTTGCTCTTACTCCTAGAAAGTCTTCTTAATGTGGTACGTCAAATGTCAAGTTTAGGTTCAATACACTTGAGCTCATTTCTTGCTAGAGATTAGTTTATTCTCTTAGCTCGTTCCTCATTTAATTGAGCTTGAATAGATAGGAGTTGCTCCAAAATAGAAGGTGGTTGTGTGTTTGTCATGCTGAGGAATAGAGAAAGAAAAATAAAATTATAAAAATTTGATAGTAATTAAGATGAGCAAGAAAATAATATGTGCGAAATAATACTTACAACCTTGCTTCAAATTTGATGAAAGTCATATATTATACCAATTTTTGCGAAGTGAGAATTAACAACTTCAAGTGTCAAAAAGCCCATAAGTGGTTTTGTGAGCTTGGGTAAAAGATGTTAAGAAGATCGAAAGGTAGAGATCCTTGATGAGATGAATTGCCCTTAATTGCTTTTAGCCTTGCACTTTAGATGTACCCTTTGTAAACTTTGAATATAGTCTTTTGTAAGCTTGAGTAGTAAGGCTTATGGACCTTATAGCCTTAGCCAACAGATAAGGCTTTGATTTAAGCTTTATAAGTGTAAAGCTTTAAAGCTTTATAAGTGTAAAGCTTTAAAGCTTTTAAAGTATAAATCTTTAAAGGTTTAATAGCTTTGAAACAGTAAAGCTTTGAACGTTTTATGGCTTTGAAATAGTAAAGCTTTAAGCTTTAATAATCAAAGCTTATAGGCTAGCTTGGAGGTGATAGTGGGCAGCCCGGCCCCGATAGTGCAACAACGAAAGAGAAAAAAGAAATCACTAGCAGTGGCAGTGCAAATAGTCAAAGTTTTTTTCAAAAGAAAAGTGTTGAAGAAGAAATCACTTAGTGCCATTGATTTGCCAAGAATCTCAAACTTGAAGCTTTTACAATTCTGAAGAAAGGAAAGTGAAGTTCACTTCTTGTGCTGATTACATCCATGGCCTCTGATTACATCCATCTCAAACTTGAAGCTTTTACAATTCTGAAGAAAGGAAAGTGAAGTTCACTTCTTGTGCTGATTACATCCATGGCCTCTGATTTTGGAGAGCTAAAGAGATGAGGAAGGTGGTTTTTACCTTGTGGGTGGTTTTGAAAATGATTTTGAGGAAGGTGGTAAAGAAAAAGCTTTATCCAATTGTTCAAAACGTGTTGCTATTGTCTAAAGGTTCCCAAAAACATATAACTTGACCTTTCCAATTCACAAGTACCTTTGACAATGCCTTGTAGTCTTTGTCACTTCTTATGCAATGATTTCTTGATTAGTTGAAGTCTTAAAAAATTTTAAAAATATTTTCCTTGGCCTTCTTTTCTCTAAAAGCTTGCGTAAAATTTCATTTTCACTTTTTCTGTAAAAAACTTCTCCTTGAGTGGTCTTGCAAAGCTCTGATACCACCGTTATGACTTTTATAACACTTGAAGAAGAATTCTATTTCTCAGACAAAAAATTAGAGCAAACCATAGACTTGGAACGAATTAAAATCATGAACCTTACATAAAATAAATAAATAAATATGAGAGCTTGAAAATAACAGAGAGATCACCGGTTGACACAAGATTGGGTTGAGTCTCCCTTGGGTGAGTGTGGCCCGTCATGTCACTCATCCATATTTATATGTATTAAAATATTACTTTTTAAAAAGACAACTACAAAATAAAGCTAAAGAGCTTTTGAGTTTTTGAGCATACAAGCTTTACTAAAAAATAGCAAGCTACAATTATTAAGTCTTGGGCCTACCAAAAGTATAAATATTGATTGGTATGTACAAAGGTTTGAGGCCTTAGCCTTCCTAGAATATTAATGCCAAAATATGTAACATAATAATAGGTGTTCACATATCTTCCAAAATATCTCATTGTGGTCCAACAAATGTTCCACCTGCTCGACGACTAACAAAATAGTCTGCCACTCAATTATCACCTATATCCAAAATAATATTAGTCAGCACACAAAGCTGATTAAACACATTAATCCTGACTATATCATACCAGTGCACACATAGTTAATTAAATACATTAATCTTGAAAAATGATATAAATAAAAGGCACATCCCACACATAAAATATCCCTAACACATACACCATAAGTAATGATCACAGAAGCATCCCCATTTGACCATAGAGATTATGATTAACAACACAGCACGTAAAGATTTACAAAGGTGAATGTTAGTGTATAGTGGTTGGTGTGTAGGGGTTGTGTGTTTGTTTTGTAGCTTGTGTGTTTTCTTGTTTACACATCTCCACTTTCATAATAGAGATGAGGCTCGACAGGTGCTTCACACAAGCTTGCAATGTCATGGGGTTAGTGGTCCATGTAGTGTAGCGATCTCTAAATGGGGCTCAAGGTAATTCTAGGTTGGGTCATTTTGTTTGTGGTTAGTGGTTGTGGGTCCCCATAGTGCCATATCACTTTTTTGATGAGTATTCTTGATGCAAAGTGAGAGTATCACTTGACACAAAATGAGCATATATGTGCAACCATGAGCAATTATCCCTACTTCTCCCCCACGAGTTTTGAGCTCGAGTTTTCCTTATTGATCGTGTTTAAAATTTGTAAGATAATGGGTTGATTGAAGCATTTTAATAGTGGTATTAATATGTGTGTATTCACAAATATATATACATACATGTGTGTGTGTGTATATATATATATATATATATATATATATATATATATATATATATATATATATATATATATATATATAATATGCACAGTACATAGATATATAATATGTGCATTACACACACACACACATGCTTCTCATATCTTATAAAACTCACATGAAAATGGATACTTTCTCTCTCTCTCTCTCTCTCTCTCTCTCTCTCTCTCTCTCTCTCTCTCTCATATATCTCTATCTATCTATTAATATGTATGTATTCACAAATATATACACATGTATATATATATATATATATATATATATATATATATATATATATATGTATGTATGTATGTATGTATGTATGTATGTATGTATGTATGTATGTATGTATGTATGTATGTATATATATATATATATATATATATATATATATATATATATATATATATATGTATGTATGTATGTATGTATGTATGTATGTATGTATGTATGTATGTATGTATGTATCTATATATGTATATATATATATATAATATGCACATTACATAGATATATAATATGTGCATTACACACACACACACACACATGCTTCTCATCTATTATAAAACTCACATGAAAATGGATACTTTATCTCTCTCTCTCTCTCTCTCTCTCTCTCTCTCTCTCTCTCTCTCTCTCTCTCTCTCTCTCTCTCTCTATCTATCTACTCTCTCTCTCTCTCTATCTATCTATCTATCTCTCCTCATCTATCATAAAACTCACATGAATAATCTCTCTACTTTTCACTCACACACACACACACACACACACACACTCTTACTCTCATCTAGGGTAAATCTCTTATTATTGGTGTGAACAGGTAGGGTATGGTTTCACACAAACACCTAAAAGTAGGGTATTATTCACACACATACAACTACCTAAATCATATCTCTAACACCCTGCATATGTGATTTCTGCCCGCCTAACATTCATTCACTCTGAGCATTAGCTGGCCATGGCTAATTGTGGATTAACATTCTGTGTATTGGACAATACCTGACATGAAATTCATTCTAGGCATTAACCGGCTATGGTTGGTTGCAATTAATACACTAAGGAGTGGAACGACCTCGATGAAGAGCTTTCATGGCAATAACCAGCTGCATCAGCTTGACTCCACCTATAAAAAGCAACGAATGGAGAGTGCTTCCACACTCACTTAGCCCTTGTATTAGTGTTCGTGCGCTATGTTTATTGTGCTTGCCGACAATAGGGAGTTCTTCTTCCTCTCAAGTAGCTCATAGAAACTTGCTATTGATTTTTAAAATCCCACGATGGATTTCATATTATTGTGCATTTCTAACTCTGCATATGATTAAGGGTTAAGGACTCGATGGAAACCCATAGTATGCTCTGACCATAATATTCATGTTATCAACCTTTGAAGGATGACAGGATACAGACCTCTCGGGGTATCCTATCTGGGATTAATATTTGGATGATGAAAATGTGTTCTCTGGTTTCTTTTGAAATTATTTTAGTTTTGCATGCTACACTCTGATTGTTATGTGCGATTAACACTACACCTACTCTGCTAATATAGGCATATCTTGATGTTATGGATGCCCTAAACCCTCTCACACATGGAGTGATGGATTATTAATGATACATGGCTGCGCTTAATTGGAAATGATATACGATGTCCTTGCTATTTTTAATATACAAATAAGTTTTTAATAATCTCTTTACCTTTGGTCTTGCATAACTATGGATTTTTTATGGTGACTCATCGGGCTTGCTCTGTTGTTGAGATGCTCTCTCTGTCCTATAGGTTCCTACTACGACCGAGTAATCAATGGCTATTTATGAGATTAAAATTTCACTTGAACCTTGCTAGGGTAGAACTAGGATCCTAATCATAACATAGGATGCCCTAATTCCTTATGCACACATATTTTGTGATTATTGAGGATACAGGGTTATGTATAATTTACTTCTGGAACCGATACACGATGTCTCGCAATATGGTTTAATAGCGGCTTACTGCAGTGATACTGTCTAAATGGAATTTTAATGTTTTATTTTCATATGGCTTTACATAATGATTGCATATATTATTGATGATATAGATCCTATTCTAGTATGACAAATGGATGCTTTTACGCGCTATAACACCATGAATGCTCATAACATGACATTTTCAGATCTTAATACTGCCTCTGATGGGCATGCATGCCTCATGGTCTCTTTTTTGAATTTTTCCTAGTAGGATGCTAATATGACAATCATTTGTCTAAATCATTTGTTTATGAGTTAGGGTATTCTGTTGAGATACATGAAATTTTGAAACAAATACATGCTAGTTTCTACTTACATGAGATAGATTGAATATCTACTAGGTTATTGGGATTACTATAAGGCAAATTGTCTTGATAGTATTTAGAAGCCAACTATCTTCCATACTTATAGATGGAGATAGGGTTTAATCCCTTTACTTAGGGATGATACTAGGGTAACAATCCTAATACATATCAAGGTACTAGATCCCATCACCGCATAAATCATTAAATATTATGGGTGACATCTATAACACATGCTAGATCCTATGACACTTGCAAGACACACATGAGCTAACTCTTTGTTTGTCTGTTTGTATGTCTGCAGGTAACATGATCTATTCTCTCAAAATATTTTTTGGTTTATGCTCTACACCAAAAGTTTTTAAATAATGGAGTCACTGGCTCTAGTTACTTGTAACATGATTATTGTATACAAATCTGTTGTTATATAATCATGTTTAAAGTTTTCACACTGGTCAAGTTGGATAAGGTTCTTGGATTTTTCTAACAGCTATTATAGAAGACTGAAAACACACATTGTAACTCCAGTATATATATCTTTTTAAACTGGGAGATATATGGAACCTCTAGCTTGATATTCTTGACCTTAGAAGTCTAGCTCTCCTCACTATCATTATGTTCAATGAGCTAATAGGTTTCAAGTAGGTGGCTTTACTTATGGGGTGAGATCAAGGCTCACAACAATTTTTCTTTGCATGCTGGTTGAAGGTAGTCCTTATCTCATACTTATCTTGTACTCATCTCAAACTCTAATACCTTTCTTTTAATTTTAGATCCTACCATTTCTAAGGGGTGTCGAGATTCCGATGAAACATACCCCGTCAAAAGCTTGCAAACATGTCTTAGCATGCATAAAGGATAAAGAGGCTCAATGCCATACTAGATTGTCTGGCAAACATTGCCAGTAAACTCTAATTGGAGTCTTCACAACTTAATGCAACTACAGATATTGTGCCTCACTTATTTATGGAAAAAATTAAATGGATCCCCAAGAAATGACTGTCAAAAGATGGCTCTTGGATTAATCCTGACTTTTTACACTCAGTAAAAATGTTACTTGATCAATTCATGGTGATTGGGTTGGATAAAGCACCCAACAATGTAACAATGTTGGATAAAGCACCCAACAATGTAACCATCATTTGTAAAAAACTTGCCTACATGATGGCAGGTAGAAGGCAATTAACTGGAGATGTGTTTTACAAACTCATTGACAATCTTTTGAGGTAGTAGGCCCATACTCATGGAGCCTATTTCCTCAAACATTTACGAGTATGATGCTTGGGAATGGGTGGGCACACACACACATACATGCTTCTCATCTATTATAAAACTCACATGAAAATGTATACTTTTTATCTCTATCTCTCTCTCTCTCCCACAAACACTCTCTCTCTCTCTCTCTCTCTCTCTCTCTCTCTCTCTCTCTCTCACGTGATGAAGATGGCAAGGCATTATGTACAAAACTTGGGTACAAAGAAGATGACCCCACCCCCTTTGCCAAGGCATGGCGAGCAGGCACGGACCTTACAAAAGAACGAGCACTTATCCTTCAATTTTAGGATAACACTAAGAGGATCACCTTTCTCAAGAAGAGAGTGATATTGCAGAGCTTAGAAGATGAAACTATCTATCTAGATGATGACCTCACTCAGGCTCAGGTTGTCCATCGTAAGCAGAAACTTATGCCCAAGGTGAAAGCAGCTAGAGAGGCAGGATAAAAAGAGTTCTATAGAGATGGTCATGTCTTTATTGAGGGGAAGATGGTCGCATAGCATCGGGCAACCTATGAGACACAGGATTACGAGTTGCCAAAGCTGGGGATACACATTGCAGTTTGGAACTGCAACGGAGCCATATGGACACATCCAAGACGGCTAGAGGACGTGATGGAGAGACATGACATATTGCTACTCACTGAGACACATCAGAGCCCAGAGAGAGGCTTACCTAGAGTGGAGGGATACCAGTGGGAGTCAGTTTACAAGAGGACCACGAGACAGAGCACTGCATGAGGATCAGGGGGGGTATGCAGAGACAAGTATAGGTGGTAGCACGTGACCCAGAGGCAAAATACATGTGGATTAGATTACAGCTATCCGAGACCCAAGTGCTCTACATTGCACTATGCTACTTCTCGCCCAGAGGATCGAAATATGCCCCACTTGGAGGGGAGGAGGACACAGAGAGTAGTAAGGGAGAGGAGGAGGAGGAGGAGATTGCACCAGCAGGCGACTCCCCCTACTGGGTTCTTTCATAGGACATTATACACTACTCCACACTAGGTGAGGTCCTCTTGATGGGGGATTTTAACGCCAAGACACAGAGTCGACAGCGTGAGATATATGACATGGAGGATCCAGAGATGATGCTTGCCATAAAGGCAGAGGATACAGGTGCCACTCGACTTTTTGCTGACACCACAGAACCAGATAACACCAGATACGGACACCACTTGTTGCTAGAGCTAGGCGCCCGACACCATCTCGTTATTTATAATGGGATGACACAATGGCTTGGTTCCGGTGCACTGACATGCTTCCCACACTGGGAGGAGTAGCGCTAATCATATACACATACCCCACCCAGAGCTACATCTCACACCACTATCTACTTCACACATGAAATGGCTGACATATATGAGCACCATGTTTACAATGGCTTACTTTAGATGGATCCCACAACACCTATGAGTACACTCACTACACAGCTCTCCTCATTAACAGTTTCCCCCACCACACATATACGGGCCACACAGCGAGATCTGGGACTATGCCTCAGAACCGATGGTATGATGATGAGTGTAGGGAGCTTTACAGGCGCCTCCGCACACAACAAGCATTGGGAGAGATCACTCAAAGAGAGGCCAAATGGCAGATGAAGTCCCTTACACGCCGCAAATGGAGGGCATATGAGGAGGCTCAGTACTGGGATCTCGGCTCATCTACGTATGAGCCGAGATGCCGCCATCTTGGCACAGGATTAGGGAGCCTCGCCCCTCTACTCCCATAGAGGGCCCACATATATGGCACACTTATGCCGAGAGTCTCTACCATGTACCTCACCAGCCACCAATACCCCAGCCATCATCAGTATCACGTCCCACTACATCGACCTTCTTTACTGACTCCATGGTAGAGAGAGCCATTCGACGTCTACAGCATGGGAGATCGTCGGATCATACAGGTATACAGAGTGAGCACCTTATATATGCAGTTGACACTCTTGCTCCTTTTATTGCTTGCTTGTTTAGCAAGGCACTAGCAGAGGGTATCCCAGCTGAGTTGGACCATGCACACTAGCGCCTATCCACAAAGCTAGGGACATGACAGATCCCAGCAACTATAGGACGATCATGATTGGCCACACACGGGCCAAACTATATGGAGAAGTGCTGGAGGCAGAGCTGAGTACATATGCGGAGAGCGAGGGGCTACGCACTCGTCGTGGTGGCTAGGTAGACGGGCCTTCTCTACTATTGATCACATCTTCACTATGTGTTGCCTCATTGATCAGGCGAAGGTGCGGAAGAGGAGGCTTTACTGCTGCTGCTTTGTGGATTTCCACAAATCCTTTGACACAGTGCCACGAGAGTGACTCTTCCAGTGACTTCAGTCATTCGGGATACCCACAGAGATGACATGGGACATCTATGCATTATATGACCAGGTGTACTGGGATGGGTACAATTCCCAGGAGGCTTATCTGAGACCATTGCTAGCACCATTGGTGTGAAGCAAGGATGCCCACTCTCCCCTACTCTCTTTGGGCTCTACATCAATGAGGTGGATGATTTCATTCTATGCGGAGGAGGCGATGGGATCGACATCTTAGGTACACTCGTCCACATTATGCTATATGCTAATGACATCATTCTAGTGTCTGAGTCACAGGAGGGACTTTAGCTACATCTACAAGATTTAGATGATTTCTGTACACAGAGAGGGCTAACAGTGAACTTGGGAAAACCAAGGTTATGATATTCCATACGTCAGATCCGACGACGACAGGCGATCTTCACTCTTGCAGGAGGCCAGGTTGAGGTGGTGGACTCATATGTATACTGGGGATTACATTTGCTAGTATAGCAGGGCGCTTCTCTATGGCACGAGCAGCCAGAGATAGATTGGCACGAGGATATGCTACCCTGGCCATGCTTGAGCGACAGTGCCACCAAGCACACTTTTAGGAGCCCCGCACGAAGGGGTGGCTATTCGACACTCTTGTCACACCCGCACTGATGTACGTAGCGGTAGTATGGGCACCTAGACTCTTGGCCTCCTCTTGGACATAGATCGAGAGACCCCAGGTTCTGATGCTCTCACGGGCGGATGATTCGCCAGCAAACCATTTGTACCACATGACATTATTAGAGCAGAGTTTGCTGCACCACCCATGCTAGTAGAGGATCTCTTCCAGGTGGTCTGCTTTATTCATTGAGTGCGGACCATGGCTCCGAACACATTGTCACGTAGAGATTTTGAGGCATTCACACAGTTAGCTGAGGGGCTGGTGACACAAGATCATAGATGATACAGCTATTGACCTAGTGTGGGTGGAACATAGATCACTTACCACCTCTTCAGTATGATCTTAATGCTCCACATATGCAGCTCTCACATAATGAGAAGAACAGAGTTATGCGACAATACTTATTGCAGCGCTATATGAGGTGGACATGGATCACACCCCACCAGCCCCTGCCTACGAAGGTGCTATACTACAGAGATTGTTTTATGAGCATCTCAAAGGATGGATTTATTCAGAGACCTAGATATATGGATGCGTACATGCTTCACGGTGCCCGAGTGGTGATTGCCCAGATCAGAGTGTCATCACACCAGCTTGAGATTTGCAGGTAGGGTAGCACGGATCCCCAGAGTAGAGAGGATATGCAGACTATGCGAGGAGGAGGTTGAGAGTGAGGACCATTATGTATGCAGATGCAAAGCATATAGTGACATTAGAGAGAGATACACCACCATCTTCAGTGGACATGTCTCACTTCGCCAGATCATGGAATCCGTTGACCAGCGCAGATTGGCGAGTTCTTGCTAGAGAGACACAGTGCCATAGAGAGGCACTGCTACAGACTCATACCACAGGGAGAGGTGGGCGGTAACAGCTCCAGCTCACTCATTTCTTCCAGAGATCTACCCCAGTGCCTACCCTGACACAAGAGGGGGTTACACTTTAGTGCATTGCGGCGGACCTCCGAGAGCCAGACGGAGACCGAGAGCACCAGGCTACCAGACTCCCAGACTACATCAGAGGGAGATTACAAAGATACGAGCTCGACATCAGCACCATATGCAGGAGCGGCTAGCTCACTTACACTCACACCCGGAGATCATGGTCCAAGGGATTTTTGCCTCGCCATCTCCTATGTATTGCATATTACACCCCCATTATGGTATTGGTTGGAGGTAGATAGATTTGCATTGCATTCTTGTATACCCTACGCATATAAGTTGCATACTGAGCCTTTAGCCAGTAGTGCTCCATCCATCACACCCCCCCACTAGCTCAGTACTTTCATAGTTTATTTCATGTTTATTTTGTCCTTTTTTTTGGACATCACGAGGACATTGACAATTGTACATTGATTTGTCTCATAGGTCGAGTTCGGCCTCTAGTAGACGTTAATACAGCTTCCTTTCT
>NC_141062.1:12292219-12309719 GCF_041138505.1 Cibotium barometz
AGACCACCTTAGTGTGAATGGGTATAGGAAATGGTAAAAGCTAAATGAAAATAGATATAATGTCTAAAGTTAGTAGCATGCAAGGAGTAGCACCTTCAAGGTGAGAAAGATGAGGGAGAAGTGACCTTTCTAAGGCCTAGGGGTAGTGCCTTGTAAAAGGTGAGAAAGATAAGGGAAAGGTGACCTTTCTAAGGTCTAGGGGTAGTACCTTGGAAAAGTGAGGGAAAGGTGACCTTTCTAAGGTTTATAAAATGATGTAACCTCTTCATTCAATTATAGAAAGTACCTTTTGTCTATCCTTGTGTTGCCTCACATTTATCAAAATGTAGTCCATTAAGCACTAAGTGTGATTAAGAGTAGGATTAGTGATTTTCTTCAATAATTGCTCTCAAATTATCAACAATTATTGCTCTTAAATTTCCAACAAGTACTATATGATATAATATATATCATGCTTCAAGCACATTAAAGGTTTACTATTAATAAAGCCTAATAGCTACCGTATGTTGTTTATACCATGCTAACACTACCTACCCTAGCCTTAACCCTTATAATTACCTACCCTACCCTTAATCCTTACCTTAACATTACCCTACTCTTAATCCTTAATCCTTACCTTAACACTACCCTACTCTTAATTCTAAATCCTTGCCTTAACACTACCCCACCCCACCCAACCCTACCCTTAATCCTTACCATTACAAATATACTCCTTTCTACACCCTACCCTATTATAAACATAGGGCACACGCACACACACTCACACTCACACGCACACACATGCACACATAGAGGCATGTACGTACAAACATACTCCTTTTTAAACCTTACAAACATACTCCTTTTTAAACCTTACAAACATCTAATTTTTGCATCCCTTCCAAAAACATTTAAATTAACAAACATAACCCTAAGGTACCCTTAATCCTTACCATTACAAATATGCTCCTTTCTACACCCTAACCTATTGTAAACATACTCCTTTCTATAACCTTATAAAACATCAATTTTCTACATCCCTTCCAAAAACATTTAAATTAACAAACATGCAAATTCATCTAAAAAATAAACCACCTATCTTTTGACACATGAATATGTTGCTACTCATGGATCCATAATAATGAATGAAGGCATGCCACACGTTATGGTAGTGCTCCATGTCCTAAGTAATATGGATTTAAAAATAAAGTGAAACAAATGTTGCACTCTAAATGAAGATGCATTTACATTTGAATTAGGATTGAATTTAAACTTGCATTTGGGAAGTCATGCTATAAATTTTATATGAAATATTTTTTTAAAAATATAAATAAGTCTTCATGTAGAAAATTTTGGACATAAAAATGAAATAAACTAAGGTCATAGCGGAATGTGGATGTATTCCTCCTTTTCTTTTTGAAATTTATATTTAAAGATACTCATAGACACATCCAACTATAGAGAGAAAACTAAATCACATTGCCTATGTTAACCATATAATCATTGACCACACTAGTTTAGTGAAAAATTTAGCATTTTAACCAAATGTGTGTGCGTGTATGCGTGCATGTGTACGTACGTGCGTGTGCATGCGTGTGTATGCCCGTGTGTATGTACGTGCCTCTATGTGTGCATGTGCATGCATGTGTATGCATGCAGGCACATGTCTATGTATGCATGTGCACATGTGCATGTACTTTTTTTTTTGTGTGCGGATGCGCGCGTGTGTGTATTTGCACATGGGTGTGAAATAAATTAATGCCAAATGGACAAGAGTGGTTCTTAAAGTGAGTGGCTCAATTAGCAAAATTTAGACTTAAAATTGAATCTAGAATAATAATTAAATGATACATAATTGCTTTCTCAAATGGAGTAAAAGCTTGCATAGTTGTTAATTATCAGATGTTATTTTTGTCTTCTCCATAGTTAATGAGTATTAACTATTATCATATTGTGTATAACTGTTATCCTTGTCACTAGTTATATATGCCATAGTTAATAAAATACCTCTTTTGATAAAGTTGGGCTTACGTGGGTGTACAAGCAAGACTAGGAGCAAGAGCAACCATATTGTGTTGGTAAATGTGCAAGCTTTCTTAGCTTGGCATATCTCCTCTCTCTAGGCATTGGGGAAAGTTAGAAGTAGGTTTGTTGTTCCCTCCATCTTAAAGGCTTGGTTTTGGAACTGCATGCACTCTTATGAAACACATAGTGGTATGGTGGAGTAATTGGCTATTTAATCATGAACATTGGCACCGGAGGCACCATGTGTGAGGTAGACATTGGTTGTGTGTGTATTGAAGTTGCATGTCTATGTTTATCATGAAGCTTTTCATTGCTCTTTTTTTAGACACCATCAAACAACACCCTAAAATTTTTTCGATTACAACCATTGGGATAATATTTAGCTTATTCAATAACCATTTTGTTCATGCCAAAATGAAAGATCGCGGTGTGTGTGTGTGTGTGTGTGTGTGTGTGTGTGTGTGTGTGTGTGAGAGAGAGAGAGAGAGAGAGAGAGAGAGAGAGAGAGAGAGAGAAGAAGAAGAAGAAGAAGAAGAAGAAGAAGAGTTAGTTAGCCTACTATAAGGATAAATTACGAGCACCTTACACTTAAGTACACATTAAAAAATAATAATGAAAAGGTCACCTTGATGGGAGTGATATATATATATATATATCTATCTATCTATATATATATATATATATATATATATATATATATATATATATATATATGACTAGTTGAAGGAACACATCCATGGACCATGAATCACATCTGGTATTAATTGCTTCCATGTATACTTTGCCCTTGGCTTTGCCTTTGCATACCTCATTAATATGATACTCATCAATGCAATATGATCCCATGTTGGTAGCTCTTACAAGCTTGCAAGGTTTGACAAATCCCATGCATGGTTTGAGCTCTTTGATGAGGAAGAGGGGTTCTTCAATACCTAGTGTGCCCATGTTTTGGGGCGTGAAGTATCTACATGGAATAGAATTAGATAAATTGTTTGAAGTACGAAGGATCCCTCATTTCTTGAGATTGTGAGAATGATTTGAAAGTAAGCTACACACAATGTTAGAAAACTGGCACATAATGTTTCTCTTCATGTTTCAACATGCTTAAATACATACAATTAATCACAATTCAAATACACATGCTTTTGATAGTTTTTTTTTGGCTTTCACTACACATGCACATAATGTTCCTCTTCATGTTTCAACATGCCTAAATACATACAATTAATCACAATTCAAATACACATGCTTTTGATAGTTTTTTTTGGCTTTCACTACACTCCGTTTGTTGCCAAAAGTTGAAAAGGGCTTACTTTAAAATAAACTTTTGTTCTTTTGCAAAGAAACCCCTTTATTCCCAAATCTGATTTGATACACAATACAAGCTTAAAATTATTCGATGGGGCAAGGTCCAAATCTCATATTTTTTACTTTAGAGTTCGTCCCTAGTTGTGTCAATGTAGCAAAACAATGTATGTCAACATGGATTTGACAAAATATTTCTCATTACTTACAAAATCTATCGACAAAAGATTGGACTTTTTTTTCAAGGTTTGGCCACCATTGGCTACGTCTTATTGAGATGTTGTGTACAAAGTCCCTTAGACTTGTTCACAACACATTTGCATGAGCACGACTCTCAGAAGAGATAACACACGCTTGGTAGTGACACCCTATGTACAAACCCTATGTACAAACCCTATGTAGTGACACCCTATGTACAAACCCTATGTACAAAGTCCCTTAAACTTGTTCACAACACGTTTGCATGAGCACGACTCTCAGAAGAGATAACACACGCTTAGTAGTGACACCCTATGTACAAAGTCCCTTAAACTTGTTCACAACACGTTTGCATGAGCACGACTCTCAGAAGAGATAGCACATGCTCAGTAGTGACACCCTACGTATGCGGTGCAAGAGGATCATGTGTTCAAGTAGGCCATCGTGGATGTGGCTAGTTTACGCAATAAAACTAAGAATGAGGACATGGATGTAAATGAGAGAGAGGGTACAAAGGACAAAAAAGGGGAAGAAAAGATGGTCACGTGAAGAAAAGGATGACCAGTACATGTATGCCATGGATGTAAATGAGAGAGGGAGAGGGTATAAATGACAAAATAGGGGAAGAGAAGATGGTCACATGAAGAAAAGGATGACTGTGACATGTATGCCGATTCTTTTCCATACTTGGAAGATTTAACTCAATATGCACCCACAATGTTTTGTGGGTGCAATTAATTAATTAATTAATTACTTTGATGATTTTTTTAATGACCTTAGCTCATCTGTAAGGTTTTAGTTGCTTGGATTTTTTCTTGCGATATTTTGCAAATAGTAAAGCTAGATTTGTTGCCGATTTTGAACACATGTTAAACTGCATGAACCTCTCTCTCTCTCTCTCTCTCTCTCTCTCTCTCTCTCTCTCTCGTATGCAACAATTTCTTCTTTCTACTCATAATTTTTTGGTGGACTGCTTGTTTGCACTTGCTTGCTTTCTCACTCTCTCGCTCATAATTTTTTGGTGGACTGCTTGTTTGCACTTGCTTGCTTTCTCACTCTCTCGCTCATAATTTTTTGGTGGACTGCTTGCTTGCTTTCTCACTCTCTCGCTCTGTCTCACACAACTCTCTCGCTGTCTCTCGCGATGTGGCTCAAGTTTGAGAGCTATAGCTGTGGTTCATATTTTAGCAGTGGTTCGACAGCCAAGGGGGGGTAGCCTTGTTAGCCAAAGCAAAGGTAAAGGTATAGCCTGTAGAGGCAGTGTATGTGATCATCACCGTTATCCTTTGGCGAGGGGCTTGCATGGACATGTTGCCCCGTAGGACTCTCATGGCGGGGATAGGACGTGCAGGGGGGGTATGGAGGAGTAGGTGGTGGGGGCAAGAGAGAGAGAGAGAGAGAGAGAGAGAGAGAGAGAGAGAGAGAGAGAGAGAGAGAGAGAGAGAGAGAGAGAGAGAGAGAGACGTAGAAACCTTAGGTGAGCCTAAGGTTGTGGGGCATTAAATAATTACTGTGGGGTATTAAATAATTACTGTGGGGCATTAATTATTTAATGCCCACAATAAAAGTGAATATGGAACCAATTTTTTTTGAATAATTAGTACTAGTTTTTAAAAGAATGTCCAAATCAGATGGTTGTAAATAAACATCTGAAGTTGTTTTTTAAATGTTTATTTAAAGAAATGATACCCCTGCCATGTGTGTTGCTATCCACGCATCAAAATTGCTGTCTTTTTCTCGATCTGTCTTTGCCTTTCTTGCATACAGCCCCTCCTCTGTGAAAATATAGCAAAGGCTCGTAGTCTCTCCCTCTCTCTCTTCGTAGTTCAAGGGTGTTTTCTCACTCAGTTCATTTTGCGCTCACTCTCTCTTTGCTCATGCATGTGCACTTGCCAGCATATTATATATGTGTGTGTCGTGGGACAGGTGGAGAGAGGTTACACATAGGGGGTGGAAGCGATGGAGAGGGCGGAGGTTAAACGGAGGGGCTGGAAGGGATGGATGGGAGCTTTCAGTTCGTTTTGCGCTCACTCTCTCTTTGCTCATTCATGCGCACCTACTAGCATATTATATATGTGTGTGTCGTGGGACAATGGAGAGAGGTTACACGTAGGGGGTGGAAGCGATGGAAAGGGCGGAGGTTAAACGCAGGGGCTGGAAGGGATGGATGGGAGTTGTGGAGAGAGGAGAGAGGAAAGGGGGCGATGACCAGAGAGAGGGAAGGGGGCGAGGGTTGCTTTGGGGGTAGTAAGGTGGAAGGATTGGTGCTTGTTGAAGATTAGAAGAGAGTTTAGAAATGACTTAAGGGTTTGTACATCGGAGATGGGAAAAATAAACAAAATTATTATGTATTCTGTATTCATGCATTGGTTTTTTTATAGTGTTATATGGATTTTTACAGTGTTGAAAATTTGTATGAATTTTTACAGTGCCAAAAATTTGGCGTTGATTATTTATTTACAGCGGTGTTCCAGATTTTAAAAATAACAATTTAATTTCACTTCATGCTTTCTAGATGTATGACTGGGTGTTAGCGAGAAGAGGGTAACCACTTTTGATCCTAAAAGTGTTTTTGGACTGCAGCCAAATATGCTCCCACAACATTTCGTTCGTAGCTTTGCTTGCGATGGAGTAGTCTTTCTTATATGGGGATGATTACTGCTTAGTGCTGCTGTCACCAGGGCATAGTGGGTAGGCGAAGTGGCATGATGTTGATGCCAGAAGTAAAGACTTGGGGCTCCTCAGTAGGCGTGACAGAGCCATGGACAAGCATTAATAATTAAATATTAATTCATTTATGTTGTAATTTTAGAATGTTGTAATATTAATTTGTATAAATTAAGATCACAACATACTAATATTAATTTCTTGAATTGTTAATATTATTTTTTAAATTTTCAATATGGTGTAATTTTACTAAGTTGTGATTTTTATTATGTTGCTATTTTTGTATGCTGGTAATATAAAACTCTTCAATTCTTAGTATTTTGTGCGGTGATTTTATTGTAGTTTCACTATTTTATCCTCATTTCTTTCATCTTCAACATTAGAATTTAATAATTGCTATTAATTAAAGAGAAACCTTTGAGAACAAAATATCTAAGCACTAATGTTTCAAACCTTATTGAAGCTAAGGTTTTCGTCCAAAAAATTAAAGAGAAGCACCCACAAAAAATTTAATTAATGCATTTGAGTGAATAATATGCACCCACAATAAAATAAAACAATGGTCCCCAACCTTGTGGTGGACCAGACAAAACCTAAAGTTCAAGGGCACGCGGCCCCCACGCTAACGTAGCCCTTAAGGAGCCTCACGGAGTCACGAGCATCGGCGGCGCGCTCCCGTGCCTTTAAACCTCCCGTCTTCCACATGCTTCGGTTTCATCTCTGCAGCAAGGTTATGTTCTCTTCTACCTTCAACACATAAACTTCTGTTACTCCCTTTCGTGCTTGGCTTTTAACAATGGATTCATGGCGCCGGCATGGCGGCTTGGCGGAGCTTTCCAAGTGGATGGGACTGGTGGCGGCCATCTGGGTGCAGGCGTTTGCGGGCAACACAGCCGCCTACGCCAACTACTCCGCCACTCTCAAGTCAGTGCTGCAGCTGAATCAGGTGCAGCTCAACTACCTTGCCCTTTGCAAGGACTTTGGGGAGAACGTGGGCATTCTGGCTGGCCTCCTCTGCAACAAAGTGCCCCCTTGGGTCATCCTCTCCATCGCCGCCCTCGAAGGCTTCCTGGGCTTCGGCTCTCTGTGGCTCGTCGCCAGCCGCATCATCAACCCTCGCCCCCTCTGGCAGGTCACACAAAACCACAACCCACTATTTTTTTGGTTTTCAAAAGTTTTTTTTTTGGGTTTTTTTGCGCCCATTTTTTAGCATATAAAGCAGACGTCTGCTTAACAAAATGGTCATAAGGAGGCCGTTCTGCATGTGGATCTGACCATTCTGGCCCGTCATGGAAGCTGGGAGCAACACATTAGCAATAAGCTAGGTTCGGCACTGTGCAATTTGATTCTTTGTGATGGTTTTTGTGATGGTTTTAAAAATCACGGCAAATTCGACAACTAGTGTCCATAACGGTACCTGGACCATAGAGTGTTCTACCTTGATTTGAAGGAAATGTTAAAGAGTTTAAGTGTAGATTATACTATACGTGGTTATTCTGCATGTGGAGGTGACCAACGGTTGCTGGGAGCTCCCACTTGCAGAATGAAAATAGCGATCTGGCCATTATGGTCCGTCATGGGAGCTGGGAGCGACACATCAGCAGGCTGTAAGCTAGGTTTGGTGGTATGAGATGGAAAGTTTAATGAAAACGTTGGCCGCGGTTAATAAATCCCAGCAGGCATGGAATTTGACAACCAGTATCCATTACCTCACATGGACCATGGTGTGTTCTAGGCCATTCTCCACTTGCAGAATGGAAATACTGATCTGGTCCATCATGGAAGCTGGGAGCATGTGGTTTAATGAAAATGGTGTTGGTGGTTAAAAAATCACGGCGCACATGGAATTTGACATCCAGCATCCATTACGGTACATGGACCATGGGGTGTTCTACTTTGATTCGAAGGAAATGGAGCTAGAATTTGACATTGAATCCCCTTCACACCCATCAATTTTAAACTCCATTTTTTTTTAAAACACATTCAACCCACTCTAGATTTTGCATTTTTTTAACGGAATCAAGCTATTTAAACAAATCCAATGAGGACAATATCAATCAAATTATATCTGTATCTGAAATACTGTAATTTGAAACCTATAAGCACGAGAGCTTTTGGGTTTTGGATATGTACCCATTACAACGCAAGTAAATTCTACAGGAACTTGCACTCCTCAGCATTTGAGATTCTGACAGGGACATTTGACCTGCAGAAAACAAGGGTATCTGCTCGGCCAGTTACTGGCAGTCTGTCCAGAATCTGACATGATGTACACTGAATTTCTCGCCCGTTGTCATCAGGCAAGGAATGCTGCCTGTACTTCACTGTCATGTCTGAGACGGCCAGGAATATCCCTGGAGGCTGGGTCATCCAGTGCCCAGGAAAGGGCTCCTGGCTTCATTGGTCATCCTTATCTGGAAAACTAGGTTTTGAATGAAGATTAACAGAGAGTTTCTGAATGTCATTCTTAGTTGTCGCATAACCTGACGTAACATTGGCAATTTTCAGATGTGCATTGCAATTTTTGTGGGCGGGAACAGCATGACATGGTTTAACACGGCAGTTTTGGTTACCTGCATGAGGAACTTCCCCAAGAGCAGGGGCACTATTGTCGGGTTTCTTAAGGGTTTCATTGGCCTCAGTGGTGCCATTTTCACACAAATATTCTACTCGCTGCTGGGCAGTGATGCGGTCAGCCTTATCTTTTTCCTGGCTGTAGGGCCAACCCTTGTATGCTTGTTGTGTATGGGCTTCATCCGGCCCGTTAAGGCTTCACCAAATGGGGGGTCTTATTCTGAATTTGAAGAGGAGCAGAGGCAGTTTCGGTTCATATATATTGTCTGCATTGCTCTTGCCATTTATCTGTTTGTTGCCGTTTTCTTGGACGAGTTTGTTTCGAACACTCTTGTCTCATATATAGTTGTGACTGTGATGTTTCTCTTTCTTTTAGCTCCCATTTTTGTTCCTCTAAGGGTGCTCATACGGGGTCTATTGCCCAAGCAAAAGGCCAAACTGGATATTACAGGAGCATTCCCAGCTGATCCCTTACACCAGCCTCCAGAAACTCCCGATGAGACAGGGGATCTAGGTGGTGATAAAGGAGACTTGGCTCTTGAGGGTGAAGAAAAGTTGAGCAAGAGGGGTCCCAAGGTTTTTGAGCGCGAAGAGGAGGAAGCAGATGTCCTGCTGGCCCTTGGTGAAGGAGCTGTAAGGGGGAAGAAGAGGCGCCCAAGGAGGGGTGAGGACTTCAAGCTGAAACAGGCGTTGATCAAGGCTGACTTCTGGCTCCTGTTTTTTACCTTCTTCTGTGGGGTGGGGACGGCTATCACGGCAAGCGACAATTTGAGCCAGCTTGGGGAAGCACAGGGTTACAGTGAAGTCTCAACCTTTGTATTACTTTCAAGCATTTGGGGCTTTCTTGGACGTCTTGGAGGCGGCTCCGTGTCGGAGCATTTCATCAGGTTGGCTTTTCAATCCTCTCTTTATTTCTGCTTCCAATTTTTATTTCCATTAAATTTCATCTGCAAATTGTGTTGGGATGGCCTTTAATTTATCTGCATGGTCCTTACCTGCAGATCGTCCATCACTCCTCGTCCTGTTTGGATTGCCGCATGTCAAGCCCTGATGATCATCGCTCACCTCTTCTTTGCCTTCCCTTTTCCAGGGTCGCTCTATCTTGCCTCCTCAATCTTGGGTCTTTGCTATGGCGTCCACATAGCAGTGATTGTTCCCACAGTGTCAGAGATCTTTGGGTTGAAACACTTTGGCATACTCTACAATTTCATCACATTGGCTGACCCCATAGCGTCACTTTTGTTCTCCACCCTCCTTGCAGGCAGCCTGTATGATCTTGAGGTATCTCGACAGTACGGTGTACCATTGGAAGATGCATCAGACCTGGTATGCACTGGAGCTCATTGCTTCCGTTTGACGTTTCTGATAATGGCTGGAGTCTCTTTGGTGGGAGTGGTTCTCTGCGTTATCTTGAGCATCCGGCTGAAGCCTGTATATGAAACACTTTATGGAGTTCAGGATTCTGCAAATGCCTCTTACACCTCCCTTCCATCCGGTGCCTCATATGCCTCACTCCCCTCTGTCAATGCTTCCTTCCCCTCTCTTCCTCCTGCATCATTCTCATTCCCACATGTGTCGTCGTCCTCCTCCCTCACACAGGAAGCTGATTTGGACTTGCGCTGAAGCCGTGTCTCTGGAGGTCATCGTGCTCCTAACCACTCTCCCTATACCCATTTAGAGTGGACTTTGTGGTGAGGGCATGGTATTCGCTCATTTTTGTCAGCTAGTCTCCTACGCTTTTAATGGCTTTCAACGGGCACAAATTTTCCCTTCTCCGGCAGCCTTTTTTTAGTTTGTGGTCCCTTGCTTAGGGGGCTGCTTGCTTCTCTAGCGAACGCTTTCAGATTATCAGCCAGCTATGCCGCATGGGTCTCCCTCCCACCTGCTTCGGAGTGGTTCAAGCTCTACTTCACAACCTGGGTTGATGTGCATTCTGCTACCTTGCTTAGGCTAGCAGGCAATTTTTCCAAGCCTGCCAGCTTTGTCTAGTCTAAGCTAAACTCTTACTCCATTATTATCAGAACTGCCGTGGAAATTCCCGATCCACCACTCCTGTGGCTCTTCTAATAAATATCTTGTGCTGTTTTACAGAAAACGTTTTAATGATGTGAATTTCCTTTATTGTATAAAAAAGCGTAGGTATAAATAGTTCCCTCAGCTTGAGACGAAAACACACCAGTGCTAGAAAAATATGGCATACAGTGGTTTTACCGGCTAGGGATTTTCCTAATGTTTATTTTAAGGAATGATTTTTCATAGTTTCTGATAATAATTTTCGTTGGTTGGGAAAAAAAAGTTCTCATCGACTACTAATTGGTCAATATATAGAGAGAGAACTTGGTACGTTTTTGGTTAATCGCATTACCACCATATTATATATGTCGAATGTGAAATAATAATTATACCATACATATACATGACCAAATCGTAAATCTGAAATAGTATTTCAGAAATGCAATCTTAAATTTAAAGTATTATTTCACAAATGCAAAGTACACGCTAAGAAAGAACAGAGCAATTCAGAAACAATCGTTGTATCCGATGGCAGTGTGGTCAGAGGCAGAAAAAAAAAAAGGGAGAAAAAATTTTCACGTTTGATCTCACAATGGAACTTGATTATTTTAGAAATTGAATGTTATAATTATACTTTCTATGGTAACTATAACTATAATTCAATCTTGAAGGCTTTGCACAAACAAGATTGTGAGAGAGATCACGCTTGGAAGCATTTGCGCAGCAAGGAGGACTCATCTTGTTGATCTTCCATTGTCTATTTTCACTAGGTGAAACATGCATGTAAAGTGGATATGCCCTAGCCATTTTGAACAATCTTTATACTACCCCAAGCCTAATTGAAACAGTCTAATGATAGGTGAACTTAATTTGCCAAATAGTGCTCACTCTGAATGGGTGATTTAGCTAGCTTTACACACATGCACACTCTACACAAATGCACACCCTGCAAGGATTCAATGAACATGCATGCTCATTTTTCTTGTCCCACTTTTGGGTTGCTAATTTTGTTTTGGAAGATTTTCTAGTTCATGTTTAGGGACCTTAACCAATTTGCCATCGTTGTGGGTTTTGCTTCTCCTTAGAAGACACATGCATGGCAACTATTTGATAATTTCCAATCTAAAGACTGTGAGTAAAAAAAAGAGTTATAAATTCAACCAAACAAAACTCGTTGATTTGTATACCCCAAGATACACTACCGGATAGAATCATAACTCAGAATAGGGAGTAAAAGCATGTTGACAGTAACATATGATCCTCCTTGAAGGGGCGCTTATTTAACTATGTTGTGATGTGGCATTTACGTTTGGGGATGTACAATGCTTCCACGCATAAAAGCTTTTTTGCTTAATGAAAACTGAATTATAAGCAGTGTGTTGGTCATCTACATCTTTTCATTTATACTATAGACGTTCCTCAAATAATATACCTACCACTCTTGTAACTTTTAATAGGGTGAACTTTAACATGGAGAAATACTTAATAGGCTTGTGTCAAACCTTTTTTTTGTTTTGTCTTGGTTTTTTTTAATAATCAAAGCCAGTGGTATATCAGGTTTAAGTGTACAACTTGTGAAAAGGTATTGGTAAAGGCTTGGTGGTGGTTTTTGAATAATCTCAACATGAATACCAAAGGTATATAAGGGTGAGCCATCAAACTCAAGAATGGAATTATGAGACCTAGGATGTACACGCTTCATGAAGCACTAGGTACATGTGTAGTGTAAAGTCACATCCGGGATTGGGGCTAAGTAGGCTTGTACTTCAAAAAAAATAGTGCTTGAGTAGTAAAAGAATAGAGATTACTTTGGACTTAGTTGTGGACAAAGCAGTAACAAATCCAAGTTCTCAATCCTTCCAGAAATTGCTGGATTGGAAAAAATATCACATGAAAAGTTACAAAATTCCTAAGTTCGTTTGTATGTTTGCTATCAACCTCCGCAGCCAAACGGAAACGAAAGAGCTAGTAAAATCATCCACAGTGTTACAAAAATCACCCACGAAACCCAACAGAAACCTGTAGCAGAGAGCCTTCACCCACCAAACCTACAATAGAGAGCCTCCATGACGCCTTGCAGCTGTGTCACGAAGTGTTGCCCAGCTACGAAACCTACAGCAGAGAACCGTCACCCACGAAACCCAACAGAAACCTATCTATAGAAGAGAGACTTCACCCACGAAACCTATAGTAGAGAGCGCCTTCATGAAACCTTGCAGCTGTGGTGGACAGATAGAAGTAAAGCCACGGACACATTATATGGGACTGGGTCTTTAAAATGAGATCCATACCGCAACAATGCAAGCTAGGGGTCTTTAAGATGAGATCAATACCGCAATAAATAATGGCAGGCTTAAGCTTCGTCAGGGGGAGGGAGGGTTTGGTCACGCAGTGTTCACGAAAAAAACCGGCCTTTAGTGTATTTTGCAGACTGAAATTTAAAAATCCCGACCAGATTTTGGGCTTGCCTTCAACCGATCGAAATTTTTGGGCTTGCCTTGAACCGATCGAATTTTTTTAAAAATAGATTTTAGTTATAAAACCGAAAAATTCCCATTAAGCTCTGGCCACACGTGAAATTGCCTAAAAGATCGCGACAATGGCAAGCTTGGCGTGTGTGGTGCTACCAACTTGCGACGCGATGGAGTAGGGAATCGTTCTTGGTGGGACTCGAGAGGCCATTTTCCAAACAATGGTGGCCCCCGGGAGCCGTTTTTTTCTCTCTTTGTTTAAAAAGGCAATCAGGACGCGTCAATATTTGGAAAACAAGATTTCTTTGCGCTAGTTCTGACACGGCAGCAATTGGAAAAATCTTCAGCCTTTACTTTACAGCCATGTCCTGACGTCTATGATGAGAAGAAAGAAAAAGGTATTAACTTCCATAGAATGCAACAAGTAGACATATACTACCAACAGTAGGACTTGAACTCAAGGCTAATTTCCACCATAAACAATGTTGCATGTAGTAGCAGCCCAAGTTCCAACCATAAACAATCAGTGTCAATTTACATATATATATATATAGTTTTTTAAAAACTTTAAAAAAGTTTGGGAAAACAGAGGAATTTAAAAAAAAACTTGATGAAGGATTGAAATTAATAGTAAATAGATATCTACATCGGCTTTGTTTACATAACTCTCACACACCACAGTAAATTTACAACAGTGTATATCCACTGTAGTTTAATTTACATTTACAACAGTGTATATCCACTGTAGTTAAATTTACAAGGGTGTATATCCACTGTAGTTACTGAGAGGAAGATCAAACCCACGACCAATGGGAGCACTCGTTAGTTTCTACCAACTGAGCTACTGCCATGGTTACAATGCTGATCAAACCCACGACCAATGGGAGCACTCGTTAGTTTCTACCAACTGAGCTACTGCCATGGTTACGATGCTACTCATGGTTACGATGCTACTGTTATGGTTACAATGGTTTGTTGATTTCCAAAAGCATTCTCATGGGTGGCCAAGGTTTTTTTTGACGCATGTCTGGCCATTTTTTAAAGGTATTATGGTCGTAAAATACAACCATTTATTTTGAGTGATTGTCCAAAAATAAAGTAAATTATGAAAAACAGAAGACGTTATTTCTACTGCGTCATCCTTGAACGGGACCGTTGTATGACTTTTAATATTAGCGCGCCTGTCAAGTGACGTAGGCATCGTCGATCTGCGGGCGGTTCAAGCGACAACCGCTGGCAGTGGACTCTGGAGGCTGCTCTCATCCTGCAAGGCCGCTTGCTTCCAAGTTCCTACCCAGTTTCTATATATAATATTATGCTTCCGACACTCTTCACGCATCTTTATACTTGTAAAGATTTTTTAAAATTCTACAAGCATGTGCACTACCAAATTTCTCCCACAACAACAAGGCCTCCGCCTCCTCTTCATGTGCATGCTGCGAGTCATGCAGGCAGGCGATCATGAAAGCAGACAGAGAATGGACACCTGCTTCTTCTCCTATTGCCGCCAGCCCAGCGCCCAATTACAGTAAGGCCATGCCTAAGGAAGGGGCAAATGTGAAAGCATGCCTGTGTGCCCCCACAACCCACACAGGTTCATTCAGATGCAGACTCCATAGGCAGCTTGTGCCGCCTTCAACTACAACAATTAGGGCCCACGTCCAGCACTCATCAGAAATATAGCTCATGATTAGTGCAATTACCTTGTTGATGATCACCAAGGTGGTTGTCTTGGAAGAGAAATCAGAGCTTTTTCCCTGTGGAATGTAGCATTCCGTTTTAGAATGCTCGGCCGTGCAATCCCTAATTTTGAGTTTTTATGTTGGGTTTCGGATAGCTCAAACTTGAGTACAATAAAGATTAATTGAAATAATCCACCACTCCATAAATAACACTTGCATTTGGATATGCTTTTATTAGCTGAAATAAAGACCAACGTGAACCACGTGGACACCAAGCAATACTACAGTCTACAATACTAAATAAATAGAACTTGTATTTGAATATGCTTTCTATGGCGAAGGCAAAGAGTAGATGTGAACCATGTGTAGTCCATATGAGTTGTGAATACCATCCACAAGTTTTTTGATTGTGGCCTATTATGAAATCCAAGTGATAGCATCCACAAGTTATTTGTTCTACAAAAATTCCCATTATGAAATCCAAGTGATAGCACTAGAGATACTAGTCTTATTATAGTTCAAATACTAGTCTTGTTATATCTCAATTGGACGATCATGAAAAAAAACATAATATCGTTAAGGTTTATTTCAAAGACCTCGCGGAGTAGGCTTATTTGATGTCTCATGGTTAAAGATTCAATGCAGAAGTGTTCATGAAAGAAATTCCCCATGCAATTATTATTTTTTATTTTTTTGCAATAGACTCCACAAAGCTATGAATGGTGTGAATGGATCAAAGCAACACCTTTGTTTTGTCCAAGCAATGTGAACAAATCTTGGGGGTAAACTACTACGAAACGCTATGTATCGCATGCATTCAAGGGGTATGTAAAAAACCCCTTACCTATGAATAAAATGATCCCTTTTTTTAATGGACTTGACTAGCTTGCCGTTCGACAAAACCAAATAGGATTGTGCAATTGAAGACTTGATTGATGATCTCAACCACCAACTACTCTAGAGTCACTAATGGATGTAGTACAAATGAAGACGAGAGAGTTCAAAACACATCTTTTTTAATAAATAATATTAACAATTGAAAGACTACCTATACATTTGGAGATGGACTTTAAATATAGATTTCCAAGATCTAGGACAAGATGTTGATGAGATCAATATGTTTCTAGCTTTTGACATTTATTTTTTGTTTGACATTTATATTTTTAGGACTAATTGTATAACATAATAGCATTCAAATTTGCATATAAATCAAAGTAACATATCAAATTTCCCTTTTCTATTACTTATCATTATTCTTTGCAAAGTTTTCATCATAAAGGAAAACAATCTTTTACTAACCAAAAATTTAAGATCATCACTTATGGAGAATCTTGAAAGCTAGGAAGTCACTTATGGAGAATCTTGAAAGCTAGGAAGTCACTTTTAAAAGCTAGGATGCCACTTTTACACATGTACCTTTCCAATTTTTAAAAATTCCTCTTTTACATTTTGCTAACTTGCTTAGGCTAGCAGGACTTGAGCATGCTAGCTTTGTCTAGTCTAAGCTAAACTTTTTCTCCCTTTTTATCCAAACTACTACCATGGAAATTCCCTATACACTCTTGTGGCTCTTCTAATAAATAGCTTGTGTTGTTTTACAAAAAAAGTTTTAATGATGTGAATTTATTTTATTGTACAAAAAAAGCTTGAGAGAAAAATGCACTAGTGCTAGAAAAAAATAGCATACAAGGTTTTCGCTAGGGATTTTCCTAATCTTTATTTAAAGGAATGAATTCTTGTAGATTTTAGTGCTAGCAAAAAATGGCATACAACGTTTTTGCCGGCTAGGGATTTTCCTAATCTTTATTTGAGAACGAATGAATTTTCATCTATAAATATATTACTTGTAACCTGTCATGTGGCAAGCAAAGCAGAGCCCCACTTGGCAAGAGGAGAGATCTTTCATATAAAGGAGAAAGGAGAATTTTTTTAATTTTTATATGTATTTTTTACACATGCCTAAATGCATTGGGGCTCACAATTAGTTGTCACCATCAAGTCATTTGCTCATTGAATGAGTTATATATATATATATATATATATATATATATATAAACACACCTACATATTAGAGAGTTTCTCATTTGCTCATTTGTTTTCCCTAGCACACACACACACACACACACACACACACGTGCACACACATAATATTATATTATATGCACGTGTGTGAGAGAGAGAGAACACACACACACACACATACATACATACATACATACATACATACATACATACATATATATATATATATATATATATATATATATATATATATATGTATGTATTTATAGGTATGTATATATGTATATAAAAAGATCTATATATATGCCAACATTAACACATGCGTGTGCATGCATGCAACGCACTGCACACACACACATGCACACAAAAAACACACACACGCACATAAAAAACACATGCATACACACTCGCATGCACGTGCACATACACAAATATGCATACTTACATGTACACACTTACTTAACCTCACGCATATACATACATGCATATAAACTTACATATATATACACTCATACACACTGAAATACACAAATACATGTGCACACACATCGTGAGGCACACATG
>NC_141062.1:12314719-12652219 GCF_041138505.1 Cibotium barometz
TACATCAAAGTTTATGAGAATGCTTTCACGAAATGTTTGCGGTATCCCAGATCCCCTCTAGGTCATCGCCTTCCCGATTGGTTAAGCTTGGTTAGCCTGTTCCTCCTTGAAGGTGCACTTGCTGTTGTAGTTGTAGGATTTCTTTGTGTAAACGGCAATGAACTTTGCACCCAAATAACGTGCTTGAATCCATCGAGTGTTCAAAGTGGGTTAATCGACTGTGCAAGCCAAGCATCCACTCCCATAACGAGACAGATAGTCGAAGACTCCCCTACTTTCACATCGACAAAGTGTTACAGAAACCATCCACGAAACCCAACAGAAACGTACAGAAGAGAGCCTTCACCCACGAAACCGATAGTAGAGAGCCTTCATGACGCCTTGCAGCTGTGTTACAAAGCAGCTACGAAACCCAAGACAAACCTATAGTAGTACAAAGCCTTCACCCACGAAACCCAACAGAAACCTATCTATAGTAGAGAGCGAAACCTATAATAGAGAGCCTTCATGAAACCTTGCAGCTGTGGTGGAAACGGGCACCCAGACAGAAGGAAAGCCACGGCACCGGGCTTTCTGTGTGTGGGGTAAGGGGGGTTTTGGTGGTGCCAATGACGTGGCCACACGCGTGTGTGGTGGGGGGGTTTGGTGGTGCCCATGAAGTGGCCACACATGAAATTGCTGGGTGTCTGTGGTGGGGGGAATTTGCTGGGTGTGTGTGGTGGGGGGAATCGCTCAACTGTGCACGCGATGGAGTAGGGAGGGGACTGATATTCAAGCTAGTTCTGACACGTCAGCAATTGGAAATACCAGCGTGACGTATATGTCCTGACGTCCATGCTGAGAAGAGAGAGAGAGTACTTTTGCAATGTTGCATGTATTCCTCTCAAATAAAGTTCAGTGTCAATTTATATTTATACACACACATATATATATATATATATTGTTTTTAAATTACTTTTTTTAGCAATGCTCAATTTAATATCTTCTAGAAGGAAAGTTTGGGAAAAAAGAGTATTTTCTTTAAAAAAAACTTGATTACGGTTTGAAATTAACAGTAAATAGATATCTACATAGGGTTTGTCTATATAACTCACACACCACGGTTGGCTCCACTGCATACAGTCAATGAGACTAGGATCTACATCCACTGTAGTCAATGAGACTAGGATCAAACCCACGACCTCTCCCAGAACACTTGTTAGTTTCTACCAACTGAAGTACTGTCATGGTTGGAATGGTCTCAAGTAATGACCAAGGTTTTTTTAAACCACGTCATGCCTTTTTTTTTTAAAAGTATTGTGGTAATAAAACACCACCACTTATTTAGAGTAATCGTCTCAATTGTGAAAAAAAGACATTCTTTCTACCAAACCCGTGGCCCTACTAAACACGTCGTTTTTGAAGACGACCAAGGGCGTCACAAATCATCCTTTATGACTTTTATAATTAGCGCGCCTGTCAAGTGACGTAGGCATCGTCGATCTGCGGGCGCCGGGCGGTTCACGTTGTGAAAACCAGCGACCGACGGCCGCATTTAGAGAAACCGCTGGCAGTGGAGGCTGCGCTTTCTATAGAATCTTCCGACACTCTTCACGCATCTTTATACTTGTTGTTATGATTTTTTTAAATTCTACAAGCATGTGCACTGCCAATTTCTCCCACCACAACAACAAGGCCTCCGCCTCCTCTTCAAGTGCATGCTGCGAGTCATGCAGGCAGGCCATCATGAAAGCAGACAGAGAATGGAAATCATTCAGAAGAGCTTCCCATGAACGCATTGCAACACCTGCTTCTTCTCGTATTGCCGCCAGCCCAGCGCCCAATTACAGTAAGGCCAGGCCTAAGGAAGGGGCGAATGTGAAAGCATGCCTGTGTGCCCCCACAACCCACGCAGGTTCATTCAGATGCAGACTCCATAGGCATCTTGTGCCGCCCTCAACAACAACAAGGGCCCACGTCCAGCACTCATCAGAAATGTAGCTCATGATTAGTGCAATTACCTTCAGAGCTTTTTCCTTGTGGAACGTCGCGGTAGCATTCCGTTTTAGAAGGCTCCGCCGTGCAATTCTGAATTTTGAGTTTTTACGTTGTGTTTCACTTGCATTTCGATATGCTTTTAATAGCTGAAATAAAGAGCATCGTGAACCACGTGGACACCAAGCAATACTACAATACTAAAAAAATAGCACTTGTATTTGAATAAGCTTTCTATAGCTGAAGCAAAGAGTAGATGTGAACCATGTACAGTCCATATGAGTTGTAAATACCATCCACAAGTTATTTGATTGTGGTGTTCTAGAAGAATTCCTATTATGAAATCCAAGGGATAGCACTAGAGAAGTTAGTCTTATTATAGCTCAAATACTAGTCTTGTTATAGCTCAATTGGACTATTATGAAAAAGAACATGATATCATTGAGGTTTATTTCAAAGAAAGCGCCAAGTAGGCTTATTTGATGTCTCATGGTTCAAGATTCAATGTAGAGGTGTTCGTGAAAGACAGTCCCATGCAATTTTTTTATTTTTATTTTTTTGCAACAGACTCCCCCACAAAGTTATAGTGTGTGTGGAACATGACGAACTATGCACTCTTTCAAAATACAGTAACCCGCAATTGCCCTGACCTGAGGAGTGCTCTGTTTGTGCAGATGAAGATGATCTTAAAAGCGGAAAGAATTGTTTGCCGAGCCCAAAAGTCAAGGTAGAATTGAAGAGGTACTTGCAGTCAATGAGGCGCGGGAAGAATATGAAGAAAAAATCAATACTATCAAAGCTAATCGGGCTATCTAGGATCATGAGTGGAATGAAGTAGGCCGCCGGTTGATTGCCAAGGAAGAAGAGTTAGCACAATCAATTATGGCTCTAACTGACGTAAAAAAACTCTATACAGGATCTGAGTTAAGCTTCTCTAAAAAGCTTGATGTTTAAGACTTGATGGTTTTTGTTTTTTCTCTTGGAATAATACTATAACCTCCGTTCTGATTTTTTTTTAACATAGTGTGATTAGAGGCCAAAAAGATAAAATCGTCACGTTTGATCTCATAGCTGAACTTGATTATTTTAGAAATTGAATGTTATACTTCCTATAGCATTTAATATAACTAATTATAATTGAATTCTTAAGGTAAAATGAACGAAATATAAAACAAGATTTGTGATTGCCTATTCTCACTAGATTATAAATTGTTCTACAAGTCTCGGTGCCTCGTATTCGTCAAGGTCAAATATTATAATGTTTCTACATTTTTGGGCATTTATGCATATATATATGAGAACATCACGAGGACCTAGAGACCTCAATCAATGGACACACAATCTTCTTGGCTTTTGCTAGCTGGCTAATATTAAACATGATGCGACTGAAGTGGATATGCCCTAGCCATTTTGAACAATGCTTATACTACCCCAAGCCTAATATTGAAATAGTCTAATAATAGGTAAAATCATTATGCCAAATATGTACTCATTCTGAATGGGTGATTTAACTATTCAAGGATTCAATGAATATGCATGCTCATTTTTCTTGTCCCACTTTTGGGTTGCTAATTTTTTTTGAAGATTGTCTAGTTCATGTTTAGGGACCTTAACTAATTTGCAATTATTGTGGGTTTTTCTTCTTCTTAGAAGACACATGCATGGCAACTATTTGATAATTTCCAATCTTAAGATTGTGAAAGTAAGAAAAGACTTATATAAGTTCACCCAAACAAAACTCATTAATTTGTAATTCCCAAGATATACTACTTGATGAATCATAAATGAGAATAGGGAGTAAACATGTTGACACTAGCATATGATCTTCCTTGAAGGGGCGCTTATTTAACTATGGTATTCTATGATACGTTTGGGGATGCACAATGCTTCCACACCTTTTTGCTTAATGAAAACTAAATTATAAGTAGTGAATGTTGGAAATATATTGTGTCCTCAAGTTCGTCAACATCTTTTCATATATACCATAGAAGTTTCTTAGATAATATACCTACTACTCTTGTAACTTTTAATAGTTGGGAGGTAGAGTGAATCTTAACATGGAGAAATACTTAATTGGAGTTTTCTCAAACCTTTTTTTTTTTGTTGTTTTTTCTTTTTTGGTAGCAAAGCCACTGGTATATAAGGTTTAAGTGTATAACTTGTGAAAAGGTATTGGTAGAGGTTTGGTGGTGGTCCTTCAATAATCCCAACATGAATCCCGAGGGTATATAAGGGTCGAGCCATCAAACTCAAAAATGGAATTATGAGACCTCGGATGTACACGCTTCATGAAGCACTAGTTCCTTGTGTAGAGTTAAATATCCGGAATTGGGACTAAGAGGACTAGATTAAAATTGTACTTTAAAAATATACTGCTTGAGTACCCATTTTTTTAATAATAAAGAGATTACTTTGGACTTAGTTAATCCAAGTTCTCAATCCGCAAAACAAGAATTGACGATCCAAAAATTGCTGGATTGGAAATGTCACATGAAAATTTACAAAATTCCTAAGTTCATTTGTATGGAGAATGGAAGTTCTCAATTATGTCTTCTAGAAAGTGATGATTTTTGCATACACTTATCGTGGTCTCAGCTTGCCTGTTAACTTATGGATGTAGTATATTGCATGTGGTTGATTGTTTGGTTACCGTGCATTTTGAGACTAAGTTTGTTGATGGCATTGTTAAGGAAGTTTGTTTCGTGATCACTAACATCTAAAATTCAGAAAGAAAATATTGACTTGCCACTACGATGTACCGTCATTGTGTACTCATGAGAATGATCCAATAAATTGGATTTCACGAAATGTTTGTTGATTCTTAAAAATGGTGGATTTTCCAATCCCACTTCATCCATGAGCTTTTCTGTGGCATCCCAGATCCTCTCTAGATCATCACGGGATCCAAGGGTTAGCGTATTTGATTGGAGACTCCCCTACTTTCTGTGGGCCTTGGTAGTAAAAACATCGATCGTCTTCTCACAACGTCGTTTAGGCGTCTGCCTCTTTGTTGTACTTATAAAGCTTGTGAAAGGACCCGTCACCCAACAAAGCTCACAAATGCCCCAAAGAGCACCAATGAAGGGGCCAAGAGAGGGCCCGTTAAATTGCCCACACTATTCATATGTTCTATGAAACTCAGCGCGCAGCCGAACGTACGGACACAGACACAAAATTCACCCACTAAACCCTACAGACACCTATAGAAAAGAGCCTTCACCCACCACGAAACCTATAGTAAAGAGCCTTCTTGACGCCTTGCAGCTTTGTCACAAAGTGTTGCCCAGACACGAAACACAAGACAAACCTATAGTACAGAGCCTTCACCCACGAAACCCAGCAGAAACCTATCTATAGTAGAGAGCCTTCACCCACGAAACCTGTAGTAGAGAGCCTTCATGAAGCCTTGCAGCTTGTGGTGGAAATGGGCACCCAGATAGAAGTAAAGCCACGCTCATGAAGTGTGGGGGAAGGGGGGTTTGGTGGTACCCCACGCACACCAAGCTTGCCATTGTTGCGATCTTTTAGGCAATTTCAGGTGTGGCCACTTCATGGGCGGGGGAAATTGCTCAATTGTGCTACCAACTTGCGCGTGATGGAGTAGGGTTGTGCTACCAACTTGCTGAACTAAACACGTCATGGAGTAGGGAATGGTTCTTGGTGGGACTCGGGAGGCCATTTTCGGCGTCAAAGCAGGATCTTCTGATACTCGAGCTACTTCTAACACGTCAGCAATTTTAGAAATCTTCAGCCTGACATATATGTCCTGATGTCATGATGAGAAAAGAGAAAGTACTAACAGCATATATATATATATATAGTTTTTTAAATATTTATTTATAGCAATGTTCAATTTAATATGTTTTAGAAGGAAAATTTAGGAAAAAAGCGTAGTTTTTTTTTAAACATTGACAGAGGCTTGAGTAAACTGATACCTACATTGAGCTGGTGTATATAACACAGTGTTAGAAAAAAACCGGGGTTTAGTGTAATTTGCACCTGCCACTTCTGAAAATTACCTTCAAATTTTTAACTTGAAGGTACAAAAACCTGCAAAATTTGGGAAATTTTAGAAGGAAAACCTCCAAAATTTGAGAAATTCTTCAATTAATAATTTCCCAAATTTCTAATGAAAGTTTTTAACTTTTTGGCAAAATTATTTTTTTCGAACACTGTAACACACCATCGCTGGCAGTTTGTATAAAGATACACATCCAGACGCCTCTACCTTTCGTCAAATACTCGTTCACCGATCTACGGTCATGGTTGCAATGGTTCCTTGATTTGCACAATTTTTCTCATGGGTGTCCAAGTAGGCCAAGTAGTGCCGTTCCAAAATCGCTCTCATGGGTGGCCAAGTAGTTCCGAAGGTTGTTTTTTTGACACACGTCATGCCCTCTTTTTTTCTTTTTGACACACGTCATGCCCTCTTTTTTTCTTTTTTAAATTTTGGTTGTAAAATGCCACAACTTATTTTGAGTGATTGTAAAAAAAAACTAAAATAAATTGTAAAAAACGAACATTATTTCTACTAAACTGTCATCCTTGGACGGCGCCGTTGTATGACTTTAATTAATATATGTTTCAAAGCGCGTCTGTCACGTCACGTAGGCATCGTCGATGATTCGAAACCGTTGGCTGCCAGTAACTCGATCTCCGGGCGGCTCAAGTTGTGAAAACCAGCCGCACTTTTCTCTGTTTCGGAGAAACCGCTTGCAGTGGAGGCTGCTCTCATTCTGCAAGGGCGCTTGCTTCCTACATAGTTTCTATATAATATTATGCTTCTGACACTCTTCACGCATATTTTTACTTACAGCACGAGCACCAACACAAAATCAAAAAGCATGAAAAAACATATGCTTGAAGGAGCCAGGAAGAGAGAAGGAGTATTCCCAAGGCGTATTATATATACCATAAAATAACTCCGGTAGATTGGAATCTCATTTGCCATGCTCAGACAAGGTAGTCCAAATACTTCCTGTGCAACAGTCACACCTCAAGGCATTAAAGCACCTATAAAAATAGCTTAAATATCTAAGTACATCTCACAAATAACCTGAAAAATAAAGATTATGAGCTAAAGGAATTTCAAACCCGTACAGACATCCCTGAAAGCATTAAACAGACCATAGTATATGTTCACTGACTCTCGCTGATCAGTCATGACTCTAATTTTTAGCATCCAAAAATCGGAAGGGCTTAAAGCACCTTGCTGAAAACATACCGCTTCCTAGTATTATTACCGAAAAATCTCTACTGAAATGACCAACGGCCAGGTCACATGTAGGATTGCATGACATGGAACAATTTGCACTCCCTGCATCAATCCTAACAAAAATGTTAAGCAAGCATGCCTTGCCACATAACAAAAAGGTATGCAACTATGGCTTGTTTTTCACCTTTTTATTACAGCTTTTTTATGTGTGAATTATACATTTTTGTAGGTACTTGCATGTTTTTCTATGAAAAAGCCTCGGTGGGTTTGGGGATTTTGAAGAAGAGGAGAGGGGGAAAACCAAAAAAACGCCAAAAAAGAACATTGTTGATTATCTTTGAAAAACTGCATGTAAATTTTAAAAGTTCTCACAACTGTAGCCAAACGCAGATACAAACATTCTTAACTATTTTAAAAACAGATTGCATGGTAAATGTCGATGGGCTGGACGAGTCTTCACCAGGGCATTTCGCAACGACCTCCCCATCGCCAAGCTTCGCCTCTTGGGTCTAGTCCCTACTGGATGTTCTATAAAAGCCACAGCAGTGTATTTCATCTGCTTCTCTTTCAAGTACCATCTTCTAGTCTTAGGACCAAACCTCAGCTGCTTATGCTTCATTCACATCCAATGATACCTGCAATCATAATATCTCCAGGTTAGGTTTCCTTAGTATGCCAGAGGGTTTCCCAAGCAGATCAGTAGCAGTTAGTTGTTGATGCTAGAGGGTTTCCCAGGCAGACTTAATGGGACAGGTGTTGACTCTGATTCAGGAGGCCTGGGTCTCTACTCCTTTTGATGAGTCCTGTTGGATCAAAGATTGGGCTTTGATTAATGGGGTTAAATTGGTGAATGGCTCAACTAGGGTCCTGTATGCAATGCTAAGGAGAGAGGACTAGAATATGGCATATTGCAATAGAATATGGAAAGTAAGTTGGATGTCAGGCTACTAGAAAAAGAGGTGGAAAGAGATGTGGGAGACTCATATTCTTGTTAAATTCCAGGTGTTTTTATGGAGAGTTTGCCTGTGGGCTCCACCTATTGGAGAGCAAAGCTGACACAGAAGAACATAACTAGTGGTTGTTGTCCTAAATGTAAATCTGCTTTAGAGGATGGTAAGCATGCTTTCTGGAGTTGCCTAGCCATTAGAGGTCCATGGGGGAAATTAATGAAATGGGTACAACATGGATTGGGAATACAAACACAGTGGGGGAATTGGTTACTGGGTAAATGGTTTGTTGCTGAATGAGGGAACAAAAGTTCTTTTTAACGTCATCAGGGCTTGCTGCCTGTGGGAAGTATGGACTTCTAAGAATTGTGTGGTGTTTCAGAAAATGCTAGATGTGACGACAAGTCTAATGTATAAATGTATATTCATGTGTAGATATGTAATCTCTGAAACAATATAAAAATTGACGGTCTCACCTGCATCCAGGGTGTTTCCTATTTTTTCTATGATTGAATTTAATACCGATTGAGTCGACAGTTGCAACCGTTTAAAAAAAGCAAACATTAATAAATACAAAGTTTCTAAATTTTATTCTTTCACCACGTGTACACTAAGTTGACGGTCCTTTATTTATTTATTTATTAAAGAGAAACTGTAATTATATTAACAGAACATGATAACAAAAAACAAAGTCAGACCCAAGGGTCAGGGAGTACATCCAGGCTTTGAAGAAGCTTAATTCTAGCTTAAGCTAACACATTCCTCATCTCAATAAGGCTGCAAATGTAATTCTGCAACTCTGAATCTTAATCAAGAGCTCGACTTCTTCATCAGCCATTAGACCATCCTAAAATTTCCTTTCATACTAGATTTCCCTGATTTTCTCTTGGAAGTCCTATTTAGCCTTGGTCAGTCATCTGCAAGGTCTCTTCTGTTGTATTTTTTGTGTACTGAGCTTTACACGCCTTCATGCTCGCTCTATGCAATGTCTTCATCTACACATGCAATTTAGATCTCAGTCTATGCATCAAATTACTATGTGCATTCTTAAATAGATAGTTATTCCTATGAATCCAAATAGCCCAAAGATATTCAGCACCACGAATGACATTCCAAAGAGCAGCATAGTATTTAATTTGTTGTCCTAGAAGGATTTCTTGCCATGACAGTTGCCAGTTTTGTATATAGGGCTCACACATTGGTTCAGAAATTTAATAGCTTCTATGTTATGGGCACACCCAAAAAAATAGATGCTCTATTGTTTCCAGTGCAACATGACATCTTGGGCATACTCCATTTCCATACCCAAAACGTTGGGGCTCTTGAGTTCATCCATAGGGCTTTATGGGCAACTAGCCAAAGTAGGCACGATTTTTTTGGCGGGATGAGGGGAGACCACATGTTTTTGAATTTGAAACCCCATTGTTTCATGTCCGAGAGGATGTTCCGTCTTCTATTTAGCTTGCAATGTAAAGGCGGTCCGTAGGGAAAAAGAGGTGGGATTGGCAATAGGTTACATTTGGACTTCCATGCAAAAGCTTTGTGGGTAAAAGGCCCCCTGAGTTGGATTAGAGACTTTCTATCATCCGGCCGGAACTGCATTTTACTCTCTGAATCAGGAGAGTGTCTTCATGTGAAACTCTGAAGAGAGATTTTAGCTCTTGTTCTGTTAGCCATATGCATTTAGATCTGTTTCATATATCTTTCCATATTTGTATGAGCTTAAATAATGCATGTTTATAGTGGTCTGCAAAAATGTTCACAAAGAGCACTGAAGAGAACTAGATGGACTCCAAGTGTACAATGTGAGCATGTTTCCGTGTATTTCTGAGCAGTAAAATTTTTGGTTTGCATCTGTTCCATGCTTGCCATACGGATTTTACCAGTGCACTTCCCTGCAGGGTTTGATGGTGATTGGATTAAAGAAAAGTGTCATCAAAGGCATTTTTTTTCCACTTAGGGAACTTTGCCAGACTGAATTGGTCAAGATTATGGTGTAATAGAATTGCCCAATCAGAATCTGGTATGCAAAAACTACGAACAATCCACTTGGCTACCATCCCGTCAGCAATGACTGTGATATTTAGCAGCCCCAAACCCCCTAATTCTTTGGTTGTGTACATACATTCCAAGCCACTTTGGGGAATTTGACTTCTTCTACATTTTTGGACCACTAAAAATTCCTGCATAATTTCTCCAATTATTTCAATCCTGAGTTAGAGGGACGCCAACATGCCAAGAAGTATAAGGCACTGGGGAATAAAATGTGTTTCTGGACAACCATTCTACCAGCCAAATTACGTTGCATGCCGCCAGACCGTTTACTGAATTTATTTTGTGTTTTTTCAAGAACCCAAGTCCATCTTTGATGTATAGACACTCCGAATCCCATTGGGATCCCAAGGAGTCTGAATATTTGTCCTTCTGGAGAACTGTATAGCCTTGGTCCATTAGCCACCTGCAAAGGCTCTTCAAGCATCGTTTTTATCCCTATTTTGGAATGGTTAATAATCGATCCTAAGACTAGGCAGAAAACCTACAGACATCTCCAAAATGTAGCAATAGAGATTCCATCATTATGTAAGAGACCATTCATATCATCAGCAAATTGTTGAAGACATGTTTGCTTGCCATTCATAAACATGCCCTACATCTTTCCTTCTTCTATAGCATTTTGAGTCAACCACCCAAGAGAATCAGTTGCTAAACAAACAGCAATGGGGCAAGAGGGCAGCCCTGTCTAATGGATCTGCATAACTCAAAGGACATTGTTAAAGTACCATTCACTGTAATGCAACCCTGGCTCTTGCATTACCAAACAAAACATGCACCATTTTGATGAGGCTAGGCCCCAGTCCCATGTCTTTGAGAGATTGTAGAGCAAAATCCCATTCCAATCTATCATAGGCTTTGCCAAAATAAATTTTGAGAAAAGGGTGAAAGCATGTATAGGTGGTACCACTTTTTTCACCTTTTGGTGGTACCACACCAATAGCCCCTAAAAGGAGGGAAGTTTAGTGTTTTTAAAATTTATAATATAGAAAATAGTGGGCCATCATAATATTAATTGGGCCCCCCTCTTCAAAGCATGCAATGATTTGGCGCCCCCCCCCCTTCTCTTAGTATGGAAAATAGTGGGCCATCATGAAAAGGAAACGGGCCACCCTCCTTTAAGCATGCATTGATTTGGCCTGTCACGCACGCCCCCCTTCTCCCTCTACTCCTCTTCTCCCTCTGCTCCGTTCCTACATTCCCTCTCACCAAGCGAGCTTCCTGCCCATTCATCCCTCTGTTGCCTCGCATCACTCACAGTTTCACCGTTTCACAGCCATGTGCACAGAGATGAGTGATCCCGCCCCCAAGAAGAACACCCCCCCTAGGAGGTGCAAGAGACCCTTTGCGGATGCTGACTCAGTCGTGCAGACCCCTTCACCGATGCCAGAGCAAGGTGAAGCTTCCCAGACAACATGCGACCCCCCAACAGGAAAGTCCGCTCGAAAAGGTATTGTGCTCCTCTTCCATGTCTGCTGCATGCACATATCCTTCTTACACATCTCCTCCATTGGCTTTTGTTTGCACATTGTTTCCCTGTCAATGCATGCTCCCCTTGAGAACTAACGTTTGCTTGTTCTCTTATTGACAGCGTCATCTGAGTACGTAAAGCTCTCCCATTTTTGCTACTCAGCCAGCTCAGTTGCATGCTGAGTACGGCTTGAGCATGGAGGGCAAGCTACCCAAAGACCTTATTGTCGAGGATTTGCCACCTGAGGAGTGGCTGACTGTCTTCAAAGTTCCCGAAAAGAAGAAGACAAAGGTCTTCCTACATATGGTGTAGGATCACCTATACGACGCTTGCCGTCTTTTGTATCAGAAAGTGTACCAGGCTGCCCCCTCTAATGGGGAACTAATGACAAAATTTGCTAGGGGGCTAGCCTTTGAGAAGTGTGCAGCTGCTAAAGCTCAACCCGAAAGTCACAAGATTGCATGGGCTGTGGGGTGGGTGGTATGGTCTTGGAGAATGTGAAGGCTCAATGGGGAGGTTTGAATCGCAAAGTGAGGAAGTTCATGTCCGATTACGATGTTTCTGTCTTATATGGACAAATAGAGAGCATGCTATTGACTCCTACGCCTTGACAGTGTCTAATCACCCTGCAAAACCGACTGAGGTTGCATCCCAGCCCCTATACATAGAATGGTTAGGTAGAATTGCTGAAGATCTTGATGGGCAGGCCCATATTGCTGAAGCGAAGGTTGGTTCTGCTAAATTGGTCTTAGCAGAGAAGAGGGATTTGTGGCTACGCAACGAAGGCACCTATTCGGCCTATGCCCCGATTATAGTAGAGATGGAAAGACTTAGAGCAGACATGGAGATATTAAAAGCATCTCTCCTAGAAAATGAAGCTCTCATTCTAAAGAAGGAAGCTGAGATAGGAGTGATGGAGAGGGTGGTCTCAGTGGCTTCTGGTGCTGTGACGTCTGCTGCTGCAGAGATGAAGGAGAAGGTGTCCACTATGCAGGTACTTTTGAAAACTCAAGCATTTTTCTATTCTTTAAGTAGTGGTCCAAGCACTTGCAAGTGATATATGCACTTGCAAGTGATTTAAGCACTTGAAAGTGCTCATACATTACACCACTTGCAAGTGCTTGTTTCACTTGCAAGTGCTTAGAGGTCATCGAGTTCATAGACCACTCATAAGTATTGAGACCACTTGCAAGTGCTGTGACCACTTGCAAGTGTTATACCATTGTAAGTGCTTACATCACTAGCAAGTGCATAGAAATCATGCAAGTTCTTAGAAGTTTAACAAGTGCTTAGACAACTTGAAGGTGCTAAGACCACTTGCAAGTGGTCATACCTTTTGTAAGTGGTCATACCACTTGCAAGTGCTAAGGCCACTTGTAAGTGTTCATGCCTTTTGCAAGTTCTAAGACCACTTGCAAGTTCTAAGACCACTTGCAAGTGTTCATACCACTTGTTGCAAGTGCCTAGGCCACTAGCGAAGTTCACCACATGCAAGTGTTCATACCGCTTTTCAAGTGCTCATACCACTTGCAAGTGCTAAGGCCACTTGTAAGTGTTCATGCCTTTTACAAGTTCTAAGACCACTTGCAAGTGTTCATAGCACTTGCAAGTGCCTAGGCCACTAGCGAAGTTCAAGACCACTTGCAAGTGTTCATACCGCTTTCAAGTGTTCATACTACTTGCAAGTGCTTAGACCACTTGAAGGTGCTAAGACCACTTGCAAGTGGTCACTTGCAAGTGGTCATACCACTTGCAAGTGCTAAGGCCACTTGTAAGTGTTCATGCCTTTTGCAAGTTCTAAGACCACTTGTTGCAAGTGTTCATACCACTTGCAAGTGCCTAGACGACTAGCGAAGTTCAAGACCACTTGCAAGTGTTCATACCGCTTTCAAGTACTCATACCACTTACAAGTGCTTAAAACATTAGCAAAAGCACAAAGCAAATACAATTTCTAAGACCTTTAACAGGTGCTTAGAACACTTGGAAGAGCCACTTGCAAGTGGTTGCATCATTTGCAAGTGCTTAGACCACTTTCAAGTGCTTAGACCACTCACTGGTGCTTAGACCTTAGGGCACTACACAGACCACTGACAGGTGCTCAAACCACTTACACATGCTTGAAAGTTCTGATGGCTGGTTGTTTTTCATTATGTGCAAGCTTCAGTTGAGGAAATGGAGCATGTGTTATGTGAGCTGAGGAGACAGGCCTCCTTCGTGAAGGAGGCATGCACTTTCTTGAAGAGAGAGGGGAGAGTCCTTCTAGTGCCTACCCCGCTTGCCAAGTCTATCGTCCTAGGTGTTGACACTGTCCTCATCATTGGTGGATCTTGTGTGGCCTCTGGCTAGCTCTGCTGTCAAGCAAACATGCGGCTGGCGTTTATTATCTGCCATGTGCCCACAAAGTACCACCCCTTTTGCTTTCCCATTGTCTGTGCGACTGAGCCCAAGTGCATTGTTCCGGACTGTTCGTGGGAGATACCACTTGTAGCAAGATGTTGGGCACTTGGGAATGCATACTAAGAAAGAAAGTATAAGCGTCCAAAAACAGTAAAACAGCAAATTAGAAGTGCTTTTGCAGGCATTTTTTCCATTGTACAGAGGGCTGCCTGTAGCCCCTTCACTGCCACGACACCATGCCCTTACTGTGTGTAGCTTAACGTGCTCTGGCACCGTGCCTTTATTGTGTGGCTAACTTCCAACACTCCTTGACATATATACAAACAAAAATGGTTTTGACCTTGGAACGATTTTGTGTCGATCTGGTGTCATTTTCTTTAGTTTATACTGTGGTTGCATTTTGTGGACTCTTAAGAAAGTGATGGTTTGAAAGTGCTTGTCTAGGTACTAAAGTGCTTGTCAAGTGGTTTGAAAGTGCTTGTCAAGTGGTTTGAAAGTGCTTGTCTAGGTGTATTAGTGCTTGTCAAGTGGTTTGAAAGTGCTTGTCTAGATACTAAAAGTGCTCGTCCAGGTACTGAAGTGCTTGCAAGAATTTCTCAAGTGGTTTGAAAGTACTAAACATGTGCTTGTCTAGGTACTAGAAAGGGCTGGCTAACTGCTAGTCAGGTAATCTGAAAGTGTTTGTCAAGGTGCTTAAAGCGCTTGTCAAGTGGTCTGGAATGCTTGTCTAGGTACTAAAAGTACCTGATAGGTGCTTACCATGTGGCCTCCAAGTGCTTACCATGTGGCCTCCAAGTGCTTGTCAAGTGCTTGTGTAGGAACTTCAATTGTTTGGGAAGTGCTGGTCAAGTGGTCTGAAAGTGCTTGTCTAGTTACTTAAAGTGCTTGTCTAGGTACTTAAAGTGCTTTTCAAGTAATCTGAAAGTGCTTGTGTAGATCCTAGAAGTGCTTGTGTAGGTACTAGAAGTGCTTGTCAAGTGGTCTTAAAGTGCTTGTCTACTACTGAAAGTGCTGTCAAAGAGTTGAACGTGCGAAATAGTGCTTCTTAGGAGGACGCATTGTGCTAGCTTGAAAGTTAGAACTTACAAGTTCTCCTCTGGGGGCATGCTATTATAGATTTGTTCAAATACATCATTTGACAATTCATATACATTAGGCTCACCTTCTACCGAGCACATCGAAAACCTAATGCATCGCAGCAGGTGGGAGTAGATAAAAGCAGGGGGCTTATCATCCAAAAGAACGTAGGTGTCATCTTGGCCATTTACCTTGTCGTAGAAGAGTCCCTCAATGACAAATGAGTTCTTTTGAATACGGTTATGCCATTTATCCCTTTCAGATTTGATGGTCAAGCGCTTGGTTTTAGTGCACTTCAAGATGTAGAAGTCTGCACTTGGCTCTTTTGCATTCACTGCGAAGTTCTGGCCAACCATCAAGGCATCACTTAGGTCGTCATGGTGGCCTGCATACATGGGGGCTCCTGGTAACTCATCATCGCTGGATGCTTCTCCATCGTTTTGAACATTGACAATCGGTTGTATTCGCAAGTACTGCCACCTCTCAACGTGGTCCTTGTTTACACATCTCCTCCATTGGCCTTTCATGCACGCATGGCAAAAGCAGGACAATGGTCTGCACCGTAGCCCGTGCATATCTGATTGACTGTAGCCGTTGACACAGTGGAAGGATCGAGACCCTTTGATCCGCATGCAATCCCACTCTCTATCTCTATCTACATCACCGAGCTTGACCTCCCAGAATCTACGATCGACTTTCTTCCCTGTCAATGGACATTCTTTCCTGAGGGTTGCGTTGAGGAATGCCACCACACTTGAAGCATTATGTAACACCCATCCATCAGATTTCAGCTGCTCCTGTGTGAGAGCTCTTTTGAGCACCGCACCAGCCCCATCGTGCTCACCCTTCCCATGGCCGGGTGCGAAGAAACTGTGCATAATCTCAATACCTGTCATATCGAAGTATCAGGCTACAAAATAGAAAGGGTGCCTTGCTTTTGAATTATGAAGCAGCGTCATCACCAGTGTTGCTTGACACTGCATCCTTGAGCTTTCAACCACTCATTGTGCAAAATAAAGCAGTGCTGCACAAACAAAGTGTCGTGGATTTTGTCATCAGAGATGTAGAAGTGGGTTGTCTTCCGAATGGTACCAAGCACATCACGCAGGTACGAAATGTGGACCAAGATTGTCACCTGAGTTGAATACCAATGCATTGACTGAATTTCATTCTGCACCTTGAAGGAGATTCTCTGCAAAATCCACTACCAACACCACTACATCATCTGGAAATTTATCCAAACACTCTTTGAATTGTTCAGCTTGCCATCTGTACTTATAATTGTGTTTGATGAAGTTTCCCAATTTGCTTTGAAGCAAGGAAGTGAAAGTCCTCGGGCCGACTTGGCGAACAACAAGATCTTTCCGAGTTTTCGCTTGACTGTTCTCATCCACTTCCTGTGTAGGAATGTTGTCAAAAAGCTTGACAGTCATCATAGAGATGTCATCGCTTTTTTCATGTGGACACAAGGAGATCTATTTAATGCCACAATGTTTGCATGTACCCAAAAGACATTGTCTACGGTGATAAGCACAGTCAATGGGTTTTGGGCACAATATAGACTCCCACAGGTCTGTTAAGCTTGGAAATGTGGCATTGGAGGCCGTGCACTGTGCTGTTCCATCATGAGAACTGCAAACAAGGCACCTGCACTGCATGGCCGGCCATGTAGCCCATATCTTCCCTAGCGCATCTGATTAAGAGCTTCCTTGAAGTAGACAAGCTGCACATCTTATGTTAGGAAAGATGTGTTTCTTTTAGAATCCACACGCTCCATGCAAAAGTGCCTTCCCTCTGATCATATTGCATTATATAGTTTGTACTAACATTAAACAAAAGCATGACATTTAGTATATATAGTGCATTAAAGAAGGCATATACGTGAGATAGAGATAAAGAATGTACTTACTTGAGGATCACATCCTCTTGCATACTCATGCTCTTCCCTTGTGATCATCTCTCCATTTTGAGATGCCATCGATATTGCCATACGAAGCCATTCTATATTGATCACATTTGGTAGAGGTTCCAAGCTAGGCGGGAATGGCAAGTGTCTATTTGATCTTTTGACAGCTCTTCTCTCATCCTTTCGTCTATTGATTGCATCCTTGTATCTCCCAATCCACTTCTCCATGATGGAACTATTTAGAATGCAAAATGTATTCACCTTGTAACGTAATGCTTCATCCAGTCTTCGTTGCCTTCCTTTTCCCTGAGGCACATTAGCGATTAGTCAGTCATCCTCCTCATTGCTCCATAATCATGGCATGGAAGGATCTATGCAAGATAGATGTTTTGAGATGTACACAAGAGACTCTTGCATCAACCATCCCTCTGTCATGCTTGCCTCTGGCCTTGCTCTTTGTCTCACAAAGTCCTTCAAGGTTTTCGTGAACCTTTCAAGGAAAAACATCCATCAAACGCCACACAACGCCACTTCATCAACCAAACGCTAGTGAGAATTGTTCTAGGGATGTTGTCCTCAATCATACACACTGCTCCTCAATAGCATTGAGACAAGCCATCTCAATGGATGTAAGATCTATCTCCTTTAAGGATATGTACCTACATACATAGCAATTACATGTACTATTCACCAATATATAACTTGTGAGCGATAAGAATTCCAAATAAGTAATATAATTTAGTGAATTGAAGAGAAGATTCATACCTCACCAAGCTTCTCATTTTGTAAATAGCCTATCTCACCTTCTTGTCTCCACAACCAACTATAGCAATTAGAAGAATAAACTATGCATAGAAAAAAATGGAAGTTAGTATATGAGCTTACAAATTATGTACCACAAAGAGAATGAAAAAGCGAATATTTATATACCTGTAATATCTTGTGCCAATCATGTGCCTTGAGGCCATATAATTGTTCCTCTCCTTTCTTTTTGGTCTTTGTAAAGGCACCTTTCAATGAATGCATTACTCTCGTTGGTGTACAAAAAGAGGCGATCACACTTTTCACCTTATTGTACTCCCTCTTGGTGGTTAATACCCATGGTACCTTTGGTAGGACTATTTTACCACTCTCACTTTCAATTGACCATGCACTTTGAAGGCATCCACCAATGTTTTGTAAGTCATCCCTTGCACCCTTTGTATCTCTTTTACCAATTAAATGGTCCCAAATATTTGTTGCCACATTCTTGAAGATATGCATGGGATCTAAGACATGATTGATCTTCATGTCACACCAATATGGAAGTCGAAAGAAGATTGAGTGTTTAGACATCCCATTTGGTGGTGGATTGGGAGTGCTTCTCAAACCAATCTCTACCTCTCATCACAAGTGGTGAGACATCATGTGGCACATACTTAGGATGTGAAGGAGGAAGAACTCGATGATGTTTGTCACACACCACCTTCTTATGTGTAGAGGGTCTTTCCGAAACAAGTGATAGTCCGCAAATCGCATGATGTCTAGAGGTTGCCAAACCTATTTTAATTGAGATGATTAAGATAGAGATATAAACTTAAAGTTTAAAGGCTAAAGAATTCATTCACCATATCATCTATGTGATGAGATTCTCTTCCTCTTCATGTGGCAATGGTGGAGGCACCTTATTCATTGATTGGGGAAGATGAGCCTTAGCCATGCTTTCCATATGAAGCCTTACCACCTTCCGCACTCTACCTAATGCCACCGAATGGTGTGCAATGTTACCTAGAACTCTCCTATGGTTCTCCTCTATGTCATCATCCACACTTGGTCATGCCACTGCCTCATGATGAAGACTATATGTTCGGACATGCTCAATTGTTATACGACGTTGTTGCATATACTGGCCCTTGCATTGATTACACACACATCAAATTTTCTCTCTCAAACCATGCCTCGGATCCAACTTATGGCCCTTGATGATCACTATAAAACATCTTTAACCTGGCCAAAACTGATGTAGGGTTCATACAAAACACACAACAATATCCAGGGCTACAAACAAAAATTTATCCAGATTTTCACTGTTAGATAGCGATTACAGTAGCGTTTTTTGTTGCCCAGCAATGAAAATACGCTACCCAGCAAAAAGCAAAATTTCGCTGCTCACAACAGCGACCTGCGAAACCGTGACTCTCGCCTAAATCACCGCCAATGGGTGTCAATACCTACGTGCTTCCCTATTGCTACACCATGCAAAGCTACGCCTATAACGCAAGTTTTCCTCCCACCTCTACTCATCCCTCAAGGGTCTTCAATCAATTAAGTATCCCTCTCCAAGGTAAGCTCTCTTCTTGCTTTCTTTCCTCTTTCATGCTTTTATGTGTTCTTCCAAGCTTTCATGGAAAGCTTGGAAATAGGGTTTAGGTGAGCTTCTCTCCCTTCCCCCTCTCTCCTTTTCTCCCTTTCCCTCTCTTTCCTCTCCCTTTCCCTAACCCTAGCCTAATGCATAGAGCTCTGATAGAGAGCTTTAATGGAGAGCTCTGATAGAGAGCTTTATGGAGAGCTCTCCATCAAAGCTTTCTATTAAGCATTCTATGCATTATGCATAGGTTTAGGCTTAACATAAACTAATTTTTCCATTCACTTATGCATTAAGAGTAGGGCTTAGGGCGCTCGCCTCTTTTTTCTCTTGTTCTTCTTGCTTACTAATGTGTTAATGAGGACTAACCTTTTTATTTATTATGGTTTCTTTTTGTAGGCATATTCAAGTGAGCAAGGTTTTGAGCATAGCCTCTCATACGGTAAGCCCTCTTTATTTGTGCTTTGTGCTTCTTGTCTTTGTGTTTTTGCACCCTTGGGTGCTGGGGATTAGGGTTAGGTCAATAGGCTAGGGCTATGCATAGCCTTCTTTATGCATAGGGCTACGCATAGCATAAGGGCTAGGCTATACATAACCCTCTTTATGTAAAGGGCTATGCCGCATAAGGGCTCGACTATACATAGCCCTCTTTATGCATAAGGCTATGCATAGCCCTCTTTATGCATAGGGGCTATGCATAAGGGCTAGCCTATGCATAGCCCTTTTATGCATAGGGCTTATGGCTTATGCATAGGGCTATGCATAGCCCTCTTATGCAATTGGCCTCTTATGCATAGGGCTATGCATAAGGGCTAGGCTATGTATAGCCCTCTTTATGCATAGGGCTATGCATAAGGGCTAACCTATGCATAGGGCTATGCATAGCCCTCTTATGAAATAGGCCTCTTATGCATAGCTCGCTTATGCAGCTCTCGCTTATGCAATAGGCTTATGCATATAGCGCCTATTATGCATAAGCCCTATTATGCATAATGAACTAATGTTTTGATTTTATATGATAATCTTTTGTAGGTCTATTTAAGCGAACGACCTCCAAGGGCATAGGCCACACATACGGTTCATATGGATTCGGAAGGTAGAGGTAAGCCCTCTTTGTTTATGCTTCTTCTATTTGTGTTTTTGCACCCTTGGGTGCCGGGGATTAGGTTTAGGATTTAGGTATGGATAGGCCGTACACATAGGCCTATGCATATGACTTATGCATAGGCCGTATGCCGTATACATAGGCCTATGCATATGACTTATGCATAGGCCGTATGCCGTATGCATATGGTCTATGCATAGGCCTTATGCATACGGCTTATGCATAGGCCATATGCATACGGCATACGGCCTATGCATATGGTATACGGCCTATGCATACGGCTTATGCATAGGCCTTATGCATAGACCGTATGCCGTCTCTACATTATGGGCTTATGCCTACGGCTTATGCATAGGCCGTATGCATAGGACTTATGCATAGGACGTATGCCATATGCATACGGCATACGGGCTATGAAGATGGCTATATGCATATGGCTTATGCATACGGCCTATGCGCATAGGCCGTCGTATGCATAAGCCGTATGCCGTATGCATAAGGCCTATGCATAGGGCTTATGCATAGGCCATATGCATAATCCGTATGCCGTATGCATAAGGCCTATGCATAGGCCGTATGCATATGGCATACGGCTTATGCATAGGCCGTATGCCGTATGCATACGGCTTATGCAAATGACCTATATGCATATGACCTATATGCATATGGCTTATGCATAGGCCGTATGCATAGGCCTTATGCATAAGCCATATGCCATATGTATACGACCTATGCATAGGCCGTATGCATAGGCCTTATGCATACGGCATATGGCTTATGCATACGACTTATGTATAGGCCGTATACTGTATGCATACGGCCTATATGCATGTATTGTATGAGGTCGTAACAATGTCCTAATATCACAGGTTGTATTTTTTATCTAAGCTTGTGTTGTTGTTTTCTCTTGGGGTTGGCTTGACATATGCGAGTTGAGTGGCCTTATTCATTTAACTTCATGTTTATTGTACCCTTGGGTGCCGGGTTTAGGAAATAGACTTATGCATAGAGATATGGGGCATTGTTATATGCCATCTAGAATGTTGCTGATATCAAGTTAGGCCCGTGGTTATCTGCGAGTAGGTGGTTACAGTGGAGGGGGACCCCTCGATCTTCTCACTATCGTTCTCTTACAAAATGTTATATGCCATCTAGAATGTTGCTTATATCAGGTTAGGCCCGTGGTTATCTGCGAGTAGGTGGTTACAGTGGAGGGGGACCCCTCGATCTTCTCACTATCCTTCTCTTACAAAAAAGGAGTTGCCTTTGGCTTTAATAGTGGGGAGCATGTGGAAAGTCCTCAAAAGCTATCATCTGAAAGGGACACTGTCCACCCTGCTTATCTAAGCAGTATTGTAAGAGGTCTTAACAATGTTCTAATATCACATGTTATATTCTTTGTCTAAGCTTTAGGTATGGCTTGGGTTAGAGCAATCGTGTTTTGTTGCCTATGCATGTATGTAGCAACAATGTCAATCGACCCGTCACAAGATCTCGATGTGGCCAATCTGCTGTCCAATATATATGAGCGATATGGGCAGCAAGCTTGGTCGCAGTTTACCTAGACACAGGTATGGTTCCATCAAACCTTTCACATACACAAAGTTAATCTTTTGTGCATTCTATTTGTCTTATATTTTAATCTTATATGCAGGTGGGCTTGCAGCCGGGGGCCAGTCGATGCCATGGGGGGAGACTATCCCACTTGGATAGTCGACATCGTGGGGGCAATCTAACCGACTTACTCAGTCGAGGCAAACCACGACTTTGATAAGCACAGGGCCGAGTGCTGCGCAGGCCCATCACGGTATGGGTGTGATGAGCCTACACCACCTTCCTCTACTAGAGCCACTCCCACTCCCTCACATCCGTCTTCACCACCACGATGACGACGTTAGTAGGGAGTCTTGGGGGGTAGTAGACGTGCTAGCGGCGGGGAGCCAATTGCTTCTACTTTGGCAAAAGCAGCACTAGGTCTCCCGATGCGTCTCCCCAACAGGGGGGCTCATCATTTACATATTATGAGCCAGTCCCCAGGAGACCCATTCCACCATTCGTCGATCCACACCTCCTACCATACACCGTGGATGTGGATGGTGCTCTCGTGATGATGGATGCACGAGGTAAGAAAGTCATGAATCGTATGCATGTACTTGTGAACCTGGAGTTCGTGAACTCCTTCAAAAAGTGGAAAGCACAAGATGAACTTTCTAAGCAGTATGTTATTGATGTGCTTAAGTCGGAGTTCCCCGTGCCACATGCGGGTTTGTGCTTCTCCGAGGAGTGGATGAAGCGGCACATCAAGCTTTTGCTCTCTAATAGGAGAGCAAATATCAAGAGAGCAGCAAAAAATAATTTGGAGAAAGCTTAGCGTGTACGACCAAGGAGTGGAGGCACGCACGCAGTTTCGTGAGAAAGCACCCAGGTGCGTTTCAACAACAAGCGGTGGCGAGTGCTTCTTCTCGACTACACAAGCGAGGCGCTTCGCACTTCGGCTCCGGCAAGAAATCCTCCTTTCTTGCTCATTTCGTAAGTATCATTTCTTCTCTCATTTCATTTCGTTTTGTACTGTATTGTTTTCTTGAAATAATTATACATTTTCTTAATTGTTTTTTGTAGAGGGAGGTTGTTGGGTGTGACCCAAACAAAGGAAAAATATGACTATGGGTATAGAGCCTCCCATCCGCAATTATGGGCGTGGATGCATACACGAGGTGTAGGCTTGGATGAGTCCATTTTGGGGACTCAAGCTGATGAGGTAATGTGTTGCCTAAACCATTCTCTTTTCTACGTCTAATTGTATTTCCATGCTTTCCTTACCTTACGCTTGATGGCATGTATGCAAGATGAAGGGAAAGAAGAAGAGGAGGATCCAGGTTATTAGCGTGAAGCAAGTGAAGAGGACGATGAATCAGATGATGAAGATCACTCGAAATCCAATGAGGATTCCAGTTAGACACCCACCTCGGCATACCTCTTTTGTAAAAACTTTATGTATATATGGCCAAAGGCCCAACAATTTCTAAAATATAATAACTTTTTGGGCTCAATTGCATTCTCTACAATGTATGTGTTTCTTATATTTGTGTTTGTGTTATAAATCTGAATCTGTGACTCTGTTTTAATTTTTTTTTTAAGAGCTGGGGCAAACAGGGGAGTCCTGTGTGCAGACTCCCCAGTCTGCCCCAGCTCTTTTTTTGTTGTGCAAAGCATTCGCTACTCCGTAAAAACGAAAATATTAGTCGCTGCTAGAACAGCGAAATATCACTACTAAGCAACGATATTTTCGTTGCTATTTTTGCTACTGAGCAACGAACCCGTTGCAACAAAAATTACAGTGTTTCTAGTAGCAAAAATGGCCCAACACCTAGCTGCACTTCTAGTTATAAAAACACTGCTATTTTCGCTGCTAGACCCTCATTCTATTGTAGTGTTAAACACTAGTTACACTATAGAAAATATCAAAGTTACAACTCTCGTTTGATGCCTCTTTAGTGCCGGGCTCACCAACTTCATCCCTTGCAACAGCAATAGTCTCCTTTGGAAGTTCAAAAGTGGAGGATGAGAGGAAATCATTGTTGGCCTACCCTTGAACTTGGTTCTAGCCATCACCACCACGGGAGTGACTCTCAAAATCATGCTCTAGCAAAGAGCATCATGTGGGGGATAACCTCACCATGAATGCTAGCCAAGATGGTGTCAAGACTAACAACATTAAGAGCCATGTAGATCTCAGTATACTTACGGTGGAGCTTATCAAAGGTGATAGAAACACCTTTACAAGTGGCAACAAGCATGCTAACAGCATGGTTTACTATGCCAATGCATTCAAAAGAGTTTGAGGGCATGATGACCTCATCACAAAGACAGAGCAAGCCTATCTAGAACAATGCTAAAGGGCCATAGCTACATCTATTGGGGCATTTGCATCCCAACACTAGGGCAGCCTTTCTCCCATGCTAACGAAGGTAGCCCAAAAATACAACCTAAGGCTTGCATTTGCAACATTGAACATAAAAGTGGTTGGGAGGAGTCTTCCTCTAGATTGGCAATTTGACATATCATTACACAGCATTAGACATGGAATGTCATTTGGAGGGCGCCTCAACCAATCACCACATTGCACGTGTGGCAGGTATACATTCTTCATGATAGTGTCAAGGCATACATTCTGCATGATAGTGTTAAGGCCATCACATGTGGGGCCAAAAATTATAGACTCACAACCTTCACCCCCAACCATCAAAAGGTTCATGTTGAAATCGATAAGATGGGCAAACATGCTACCAAGCAATTCATAAAGCCATATATTCCATCATTGATCCCAAAACTAGGGCAAAGTCCTCTACAAAAACGACCAGGCTCGGCAAGAGACGGCCAAAATTACTCGAGAGCATCAATGGGGTTACCTTAGGACTTTTTGTTTATGCTGAGGCCATGATGATGATTTGTTTGTGTGAAATGTTTGACTATAACTTGGGAAGTACAAGAAATTTCCTCATGGCTACCCAAATGAAAGAGATTCAAAAGGCTTAGGAAGCCCTCTAATGTACTGCGTTTCAAAATGAAGCCCCCTAATGGTGCCCTATCCTGCAGTAGTGTGTTTTTTATTTTATCTTACTGCAAGAGTGTGCTTCTATGCAATCAGGGTCCTCATAGCACAAGCAGAGAAAGCAGCGAAGGTTCTAGAAGCAAAGATAAGAATGCTCTAGGTCACCTGTTTAGAAACACAAAGACTGCTGGCAGAGGCAGCACCCTCGGTTGAGACCACAAGTCTGGGGAGCCATAGCTCCAAGGCTGCAGCGATGGTGACTCGGAACGGAGTGGCACTTCCATCCCCATGGTCAGGATGAGAAAAAGAGGATGGAAAAGGTTCCTGACAGTCTAATGATAAACAATGAATGGGAGTGATGCGCAGTAAATAGCCCATCTCTGATGAATGATATGTGGGGTTGAAGAAACGCAAATGCAGAAATGCAAGGGTGCCTCTTGGTGCCCTTACTTGTTGCAGAAGAAGGGCCACTCAGCATATGACTTCCAAAAACCTGGGCAGCGAAAGAAGTGCCACTCAGCATTCGACTTCCAAAAACTTCTCTGCAAAAAAACGACCTGGCTGGGCAGCAAGAAGACAGGAAGAATTTCTCAAGAGCATCTATGTATGCCTCATGGGCTCTTCCTCAGGGGAGGGGGTTAAGATCATGGAGAATTTAAAAGGCTTAGGAAGCCCTCTTATGTCCTACGTTTCAAAATGCAGTACATTGAGCCGGGCATCAGCCTCTTGTGCCCACCCGTGGCATCTGGTCATCATCGTAGGCGCCCTCGTAGTAGATGATGGAGTAGTGTGAAGAGTACCCTTACTTGCAGAACAAATGAAAAAAATGCAAACTTTGAAGCCCATATCCATGGTAGTGTCAAGGGTGCCCTTACATCAACAATGCCTTCTTCAAAGTCTTAACATCTGTGAGTTGTTTGCTCACATCCCGTCAAAGTAAACAATGCAGAATGGGGGAGGAGAGTGATAGATCCAGAGGAGGAGGACAAGACTTATTACTAAGTAAATGAAGGAAAATTGATCTTTTAGACTCTAATATGACATCGATAATTTGACATAAACAGATCCTATATATGCTGCACCTAAAGCACTTACTTTTCTTTGAATAAGCACTAGACTCGGCATACATATACATCTAGCATTCCAACCCAATCTAGTGGTGACAATCTTAACACAGGTGAGCAAACCATTAAAACAATCTTCGAGCGACTGGTTTATCTTCGAGCGACTGGATTATCTCTCCTTGGAAGCTTATACTCCTCGCCTCCATCTGTCTAAAAAATAAATATAAGATAATAACATTAGCTATTGCAACATATAATTTGAAAGAAAAAAAAAACTTACAAAACTCATTCAATGGATCAATATTTGAGGTAAATGGCATTTGAACATGCTTGTAACAATAAATCGAAAAATTCTATAATGTCCAGTGCTTATGTACTAAAAATCTAACTTATTAGACTTTTCATAGTCTACAAACATTACATGTACATGAAACTGATCCACACTTTCGCAATCTAAGATTGTAAATTCCAATGAGTCCAAAACTCTCATTGTTGTAAGTGTCTGGACCATACAAACCTAGCAATAATCTAAGTTCCAAAAAATAAAGATATTCCCTGCTTTAAAAAAATGTATCAATAATAATTTTGTTTACAATTAAACGCAAAAACTACATTAAAAAATAAGTTTTTATATCATAATACACAACTCTAATTGTTCGATCATTCAAGATGTTGTTGCTTATCCTTCCCAAGATGGGGGATTTACAATTGAACCATGAAGATTAAATAGATTACGGTAAACAATGATGACTATATTATAGCAAACGTTGATAGTTTTTTTGTGTCAAGATACTAACGCCCAATATATGTGTCCACCTAAACCCAAGAACTGAAATAAGCCCATAGAGTATAAGTAGTACCTTAGGAAAAAGGGACTGTTGCATGGCCACCTTTTAAAAAGGAACTAAATGTTGTTGTCACGTGTTATTAACTAGAGGAATTTTTGCATGAAGGGAATGGAAAGTAGTCGACAAGGAAGCACATAGGGGCAAGCGGGGTTGAAGGGAAGAGGGAGAGCCAAGGAGAACAAAGAAGAGGGTGACAAAGGAACCAAGGGAGAGGATTGTCTTGGATTTGTTGTGTAGAAGCTCTGTGGTAGCTTGTTGGACAGATGTTTGTTGTTTTATATGTTTAGGTTGAAGGACATTACGACGACGGTGGTTGTTTTGTGAAGAAGAGGCAGGAATTTATGTGGGAAAGCTTGGATTCGTCCAGCTCAGAGAGTGCAGGGGTGATAGAGGATTGTTAACCCATTCCTAGGGTTAACAAGAGCTACCGTCATTATCTTACATCAAGGAGTCAAGGTAGATACACCAAAAGGTCATACATTCAAGATATGAAGAATGGTATCTAATCTAGAACTTGGACGAGCGCCCATAATGGTTTGATGGAATACTTAAGGTGATTTCCACTTCAAGAGTGTGTGGTAGCAAGTTAGAATGAAATCCCAAGTGGTGTACTTCATGGATGTATTATGAGAGTAGTCATTGTAATAGCATTAAGACTCTTATAAGCCTAAAGTGCCCGGTCAACCACGGTTTAAGTGAGTGTGAACACTTATGGCCATGTATATAAGTGAATATCTCTCATAATACAAGGATACTCTCCCATTGTGCAATTGAGTCTTGCTCTTGCTAATCTCTCTCTCTAATGTATGCTAGTGAGTGTGTGTGAGTGAAGTGAGGTGAGAGAAGGGACGAGTACACGTAGTGCAACGCTCGCGAGACGAGAGGTGCGGTGGAATTGCTTCTCAAAGGAGTTGTAGAGCTTGGAGACCTCAAGGGTTACAAACTCGGCCATTGGAAAGATCCTCACGACAGTTGCGGTTCAGCACAGGTAATCTCTTGTTGTTTCAAGGGGGGTCAGGGTGACTCATAATATACACACTGGTATCGTTGACTATATTCTAGAATGGTTAAGTACTCCCTCCGCCATGCTGATTGTACACCAAAATCTTATATCCTTGGATTTGCATCATCCGTGGACAATTGTTGTATAGCCCCCTCGTATATGTACAGGATGTGCTTTCCACCACCGACGAAAATAGTAGCTAATCATAAAGGTAACAATTCTGATCTCCAGTAGATCCGCCAAATGAGGGTTAGCTAGTTTGGTACGCTTTGCGACATTCGCCCGTAAAGTTCCTTCTCCCGCCATTGGGGCAATAATTCCTCCAGTTCTAGCATCTATGCGCGGAGAGGATTCGGTACAGTGTAGATGTGACTTCAAAGTAAGCTTCCGGCATTATGCGTCTGGTGGGTTCAAATGGTGTGATTTGCATCAACACCTTGAACATCAGCTTCGGATTTAGCAATGGATTTCCAGCTATGATTAATCCTACACTAGATATTGACTCAAGAACACGGTCGTCAGTGAACAACTGTAAATCATCTTTAGGTGAAATTGGACATACCTCTTGAATTGGTCATGATGGAGATGCGTGGGGGTGCCGGCAACTCCTCAGGGGCAAGAGTGTCAGTGGGAAATTCTAAAGGGATAGAAGGAAGATGAGAGAATATACAATCTACCTCACACTTGTTAGTAAGAGTAACACTAGGATATGGATGTAGTAGTTTACTTGCTATAGAGGAAAACACAGGATAAGTGGTAAGATTTGAAGAACTTAGTGTTTCCTCTTGACCCTCTCTACAGCTAGGGGGTGGGTGGGTTGGCTTGTTAACTTTCATAAACTCTTGGAGTTCTATGATATCTTTAGGACTTATATCAAGATATTCAATATGTACTTTATCAAAATTATATATGACATTAGTCATCGTGGGTCCCAAATGTTTATGTAAATATCGATAAAGCTTAAAAATGCCATAAGGGTGATAAAGGGTAGATTCACATATATTTAAGTGCTGATGTGTGTTACAGACCTCTAGCCACCCATGACTAATTATCCATTGATAGCTCCAGGCTACAACCTCATAGTTGGCCGATGTATTCCAAATATCATCTTGTACAAACAGGTCAAGTTTGTCGACACTATTGTCCAAGATGTCTGAATTTTACAACACCCGGCACCAACTATGTAGGTTTATCACAATGGAATGCAGAGAATAAAAGAAGATATCACTAGGGTCTGTTAGTACTAAATCCCCCCGAAGAATACCCATTATTATAGTTGGGTCTGCATCTCGTTCTGTATTTTGCTTAATTAGTGATAAATCACCTAAGTTGAGGTCTTCAGATAAGTTAATTTCATATTGAAGTAATGAGAGGGCTAGTGTAGATAAAAACAAAGTTAGAGTTTGAGGAGGTCACTGGCAACGAACCTATCTCCGAGGCTCATTCAATCAATGGTCTCAATTCATCCGGCGGATCTTATCTTGCACTTCTTTCTCTTACAGCAAGTTGGCACTCCAATTCCTGTATTTTGGAGTCTTTATCTGATAGAAGAGCTGATATTGCCATTTCTCGAACCATTCTAGCCGCATCCAAGTCCTCAAACCTGCGTCGTGCGGCAACTTCCTGTGCTCTTCTCATTGATGCTTCCAAACCTTGAGCCTCTTCAATCCTCTAAAGCCTTTCTGTTGCCAACCCTTGGCTGCCCTTAAGTTGCTGGGTGATTTGTCTATGGCTTTTGGACATCTGTTCCATCTCCACAGACTTGGTCTTGAGCATCTCATTTAATGTTTTAAATTATTTGCTTGTTCCGTTTCAGTTTGAAGATGAAGTACCTTTGGGTCCGCAAATACGAGGCATCCATTGATTGTAGTCTTTGTGAATTCATGTTCCTTTTGGTTAGCCTCTTGAAGCTGTTGAGCATGTTGTTGTGCTTGTTCGTTTGTGTGTGCGACTTCTCTTTGAAGTTGTTCCTTGGCTTGCTCCACTTGAACCTTTAGTTCTGTATTCTCCTTAATCCTCTGTACAATTGTTTGGCTGAGGACTTGATTGTTGCTTTCTAAAACCTTATACTTGGTCTCTTTCTCTTCCGCAATCTTTAAACCCTTCAGGATAACATCCTTATGTGTTGCAGCTGCTACTGGCCATTTTTTCCTGGAGCATTTGTACTTAGTCGTTGGCTTCATGGACTTGCTTCCAGAGAGTAGCATCTCGATCCCAGAGCATGTGTGTAGTCAATAAATGGCAACACCATACTCTTTGTTCATGTTCCTAGATTGAAGCACTAGTTAACCCGAACCTTCTAAATCTCGTAATGGTAATTGCATCAAACTGTCCAAGCCCTCCACAGTTTCTTGTAGGAAGCGGTCTACATCCAAATTATGCCAGAAAGAATCAACGAGGTCTGGCCTTCATTATCGAGTCAACGTCTCTTGCTTGGGCTTGTTGCTTCTTCGTCTCTTTTTCTTTTGTCTGCTTCATGGCTTTTTTCTGGGACCTCCGGATGTGCTGAAGTTGCTTCTTCATTCCTTTGGTGCACATCTTCTTGTAGCACGTCTTTCCCCGGGGCTTTATCTACACCAATCTCTACTAATGCATCTTGATCTGATATAATTTAATTTCAAAGCAGTGACAAGTTCTTGAAGACCATTTGAGCAGGGCTAAGAGGAGTTTGCTGAGGTTCTTCAGTGGCAGTGCTTACTGGAATTTTTGATAAGCCTATCCCCGTGGCTTCCTAGTGCTCCACCACTTGCTGATAAGCAGCTATTTCCTGGGCCAGTTCTGCTTCCAGGTGTTCTGACTCCTCAGCGACTCCGAGGATGATACCCCTCCTTTTCTTGTTGGTCTTTTTTCTTTTGCTCTTCTTTAGTTCCTTCATTATCTCTTTTGTGTCCTTTAACAATGCTTGTCCTTCTTGTATCTCACCAGAGGTAAGTATTGGTTGCTCTACCTACGCTACTTGTTGTACCTGTTCCTCTGGCACTAATTCTGGAATGGGAAGCTCTGCAACATGACTTAGCACCTTTGTAAGAAAGTAGGGGTTGCATACTTTGGACTGGTGCGCCTTCAGGTAGTTCTCCATTTCCCTGTGGATGTTTTAGGCCCACTCTTCCTCTTGCACCTTGGCAGTCCTGTTGAGAGGGACCCTGTTGTATCAGTCCACTGGCTTTACCTACATAATGAGAGACATGGCACGGCAGGCTTTCTCTGTCACCTCATCCCGTATATTCTTGTATTCAACCTCGTTTGAATTGTATGAGCTTCTCTTAAGCATGGCATCTAAGGGCATCTTTTCAAAGTTATAAGAATGGATCTTCATTGGCTGTGGCAGCTACTACAAGGCCTCACGGATTAAATCTTCGGAGAGGAGGACCTATTCAGTGGTACCATCTACCTTGGTTACATGTCCCCATTTAGTTTCCTTGTCATAAAGTCTTTAAATACTCAGCACACAACTCTGTGTTGATTACGCGAGGAAGGTATTCAGCCATTCGTCCTAGCCCTACCTTCTCCAGCTTGTTCTTAACTTCTGCATCTTCTAAAATCTGTAAACATTCTGGGCTATTGTACTGCAGGGCTATCTTCCCATGCATTGTTTGTACATCCTTGCTAATTATGGAACCATGGAACATCTGTGCATATTATCCCAAATAGTTGAGCTTTGGACCACGTGATGGTCTCTTTTTTCTGTCCATGGGTGAACCTGAGACACTTGCCTGTGTGACAGCTGGAGTTTCTGCAACTTCTAGTTCACGGGTTTTGGATGTCGACATCTGTAACATTGCGAGAAGGCTTAAGCCGTAAATATGCAGGTTTTTAGTCCATGAGATAGCAGGTTGCATAGCCCATGAAACAGTTAAGCCGTGAGATGGCTTAGCCCCCCATGAGATGGTTAGTAGGCCGTGAGATGGCTAGGCCATGAGAGTGTAGGTACTTAACCGTCAAATAGCAGGTGGCGTGGCCTGTGAAATAGTTAAGCCGTGAGATAGCAGGGTCTTAATTCATGAGATAGCAGGTGTAAACCGTGAGAGAGCAGGTCTAAACCGTGAGATAGTAGGCCTAAACCGTGAGATAGTAGGCCTAAACCGTGATTATTTTTTAATTTTTTTAAAATGATATTAGGTGTCAGCTAGGGCATGATTTAAACACATGGGAAAAGATTTAGGAGTTTGTAGGTCCATCATGAAGATCCGAGTGGATCTTGTGAAATAACAGACTTCTATTTCATGGAAAAAATCCATCAAAAGTGAAACATTCTATGCACAGATATATGATGGGTGACAAACAACATAGCACAATGAGAGGACACGCAGTGAAGTTTTATTGCTTGCAAGATTTATCATGACATGATTTGTGTGCTAACAATTTACAAAGGAAAGAAAGAAAGAAAACAAGGTTAAAGCACAAGCTCCCACCTCAAACCGAAGTTGCAAACAATGCAAGGTGGAAAATCACTTGGAAATCCGAGAGAGATGAGCAGCAATTCGCGAGCGATGAGAAACGTTGAAGAAATTGCACAAGAAAAATGCATAAGAGAGGAAAGAAATCGATTTTATGAAGCAGCCGTCTCGGCCTTGGCAGTTACCTTAATGAAGTATGCCACGTGGCATTTTATGATTGGTGGAGGGAATGTGACCGTTTCATGTTGTGAGGCAATAAGGCGGTTCACGACGTGAACCATTTCGGACCAGTTCATGATGTGAAGTGCTAAGGGTCTCACAACATGAACTATTTTTGACCATTTCGTTCACGACGTGAACGACTAAGGCATTTCACGACATGAACTGTTTTTGATCCTATCCGTGCAAGGTTGATATTCTATGCTCCTTACATGCTCAAACACTCAATTCCCCACATCATGCATTCAGAGAATGGTTGAATACACATGAAATGAATGATCATGTTTCATGGCATAAAACTCAAACATTTTTACCTTGTACCCATTGTTGAGAAATGGATATCACTTGTACTTCATCTCTGCTTATTGCCATGGAAACCAATTTGGTACCTTGGCACTTGTGGGAATTTGTTGTTGCAACCGCTTCAGTTCAGTGTGGGAGTGCTTGATCTTTCCCTCCATCCAATTTAAGAGTGCCTCCACTGAATTCTGTTGATTGGGTTCTGTTTTGTTCACTGCACACTTTCTCTTCTTTTCTCCTTAACTTTGTCTAGTTCTTTTATCTTAGTGGGTGCAGTTGGCAGTATTGTTATCTTATGTTCGCTATGTTGACTGGGCTTCTTTCTCCAAACCAATTTTTGTACCTTCTTAGCATTTGCTTTATCTAGAAATCGGTCATGTTTTCTTTTATCGTCCTTCCCTATATTTTTGAAAAAGTATTTACAGTATTGGACCTTGGGTAAGACTTTGTACCCATATTGTTGTATTGCCCTGGTAATAACCGTGTGCAGCTAGCAAATCCTTTCGAACCCATTGCTTTTGAGTGCTTTGTGGATGGTGGGGCTTAGTTTGGAATACTGTTGTGGGGCTAACTTTGGATGGCCTTCTCTTTCCCTTTTCTGAAGCTTGAACTTTTGGCTTTGATCCCCTAGTTATTCCTTTTGCATCATAGTATCCCTAGGCTTGAAGTTGGTTCTTAGGAACCCACTGTTGAACTCCTTTTGAATTACTAGAGACTTTTTTCTTTATGGGGATTATGGCGTTGATGCCTTCTTTGGTACGATAGTTGTTTCCTTTGTCATTAGTCATCTATCATAGCCTACTTTCCCTTATTTAATGGGCTCCATAATGGCACGGTAATGATATCCTTGCCCTCATTGAGTTGTGTAGTCCTCTTTTCCCACTCGATATTACAATTACTGGCGCAAATCCAAGATCAGTTCTTCCTCCATAGATCCTGTAGGCATAACAAACACCTTCCCAACCAAGGGATTATTTTTTATGGAAATATTAACACTTAAAAATCCCACAGACAAATGCACACTTCGTGCTTGTGCAATGGTGGCCTCAAGGTGACGTTTATCTAGAGCTTCCCATGTTTCATAAGAGATTAGGTTATGACTTGTTCCCGTCAATTAATGCAATTCTTGTTGCATGACTTTTAGTCGTAAGACATGCTCGTTCAATGTCCAAGTCATCCTCATCAAGGAGGGTTAGTGAAACCATGTTCACATGCAATATTCTCTCCTGGAGTCTGTGTTTGTTCTTGGCTTCCCTTGCCTTGGCTTCTTCCTGAGTTTGCTTGATTTTTTCCTTGGCTAGCTCTTTCTTTTGTTTTAGTAGATGCTATTGCATGAGCATCTCTTGGTTCAGTGGTCCGTAATACTTTTTAAGCTTGCTTCTATTTGTAACCCTCCATTTGCACACCCTTAATAGTTTCAATTTGGACCGACCCTTGAGGTGTGATTTCGGACACTCAAAATATTCCTAATCCTCTATACTTCAGTTTCTTTTTTCTTGTGCTTCCGACACCATACATGAGGAAAGGTCCCCCGTTTCTAGTTCTTTTTGTTTCAAGTTATGGTTAAACCAATGCTTTCTCTGAAATTTCTCAACCCATAAGCCCATGTGAAGCCATTAGCCGGGTTTCATCAAGTTTCTCTAAATCAACCAACCTTTTGACTAATGCATTTTCAGTTAATCTCTCTTGCACCACAATTCACAGGCTTGGAACTAAGTACTCCATAGGCATGACCGCCTTAATGCCATAAGCTAGACGAAAGGGTGTATATCCCATTTGCTACCTTATACGATATTCAATATGCCCATAGAGCTATCGGTTAGCTTATGTTCCCAATCTGTGCGACTTGCTTCTAATGTTTTTCTTGAGATAGTACATAAAATATTATTTGTACTCTCGGCTTGATGATTTGTCTATGGATAATAAGGTGATGACTTTTAGTGGACTACAAGAAATCTAGCAAGTAAGTGATGAATCACCTCATTAATAAAATGTGAACCCCGATCACACTGACTAATTCCAATGGGCAGCAGCCGAATCTCGAAATGATTTGTTCATATAGGAACTTAGCCATTGTTCATGTATCAGCTCGCTAGAGGCTCTTGCATCTGCCCATTTCGTGAAATAGTCTGTGGTCCTCACAATCACATATCGGACTTGTGAAAGGGATGCGCAGCTGGACTAATGGGTCCAACAAAATCAATACCCCACTTCTCAAAAGGTTGTCTTATAATGTCTCTTTATTGTGGAATAGCAAATCTTTGACACTCTTCGCACCTTTTTATAAACTCCATGGCATCCCCGAATAACGTGGGCCACCATAGTCCTGCTTGAAGCACCTTGCATGCTATGATATCCCCAGTGAAGTGTCCTTCGGCTATTACCGAGTGTGCTAGTGACAAATTCGTCTTCTCGCACACATCTTCTTAAGACATTGTCCTTACCTAGCTTGTACAATTCTCCTTTTATTAATTGATAAGGTGCAGCAAGCTTAATAAGTCGACACATTTATCCTTGTTCAAAGGTCGTTCTTGTGGAAAACCATAAGCTAGATAGTTTGATATTTCATCACTCCATTCCGGTACATTTTATCCTTGTTCAAAGGTCGTTCTTGTGGAAAACCATAAGCTAGATAGTTTGATATTTCATCACTCCATTCCGGCACCATGTACAGTTTGAACAAACAAGAATCTAGGAGATCATCATCAACACCAGTTTGCAGGTTCCCCATTCGAAATTCTAGACATATGATCGGCCAACACATGTTATGTTCCTTTTCTTACTGTGATCATGAAGTCAAATTCCAAGAGTAAGAGCAGCCAGTGGGTGATTCTTTCCATGGTACAAGGCTTATTCACCAAATATAATAGGGCCTGATGGTCCACAAAGAATACAAATTTGTTGGCCAATAGGTAATGTTGATATTTCTTGACAGCATAAACCATGGCCAACCCTTCCCCCTCTATGGTAGTGTAATTTATCTCAGCATTATTCAACTGACGAGACTAGCAAAACAGACTGGATAATCCAATTTGAACACACCAAATTATGCCAATGCACATCCTATTGCAAAATTCGATGCATCAATGTGCACAAGGAATATAAGATCCTAGTTGGGTGGTCTCAGAATTGGTGCACTGGGCCAATGCTTGCTTCAATTTATCATATGCTTCTTGGAATTCTTCAATCCATTCAAAGACAATGAGTAGTCTATATATAATGGTCTGGCAATTTTAGCATAGAATACTATGAAGCGATGATAATATCCACTTGCACTGCATTTCACAAGCTTGGAACTAAGTACAACATAAGCATGATCGCCTCAATGCCATAAGGTGGACAAAAGGGAGTATATCCCATCGCTACCTTATACGATGTTCGATATGCCCATAGAGTTGCCCCGTTAACTTATGTTCCCAATCCGTGCGACTTGCTTCTAATGTTTTTTGTTGAGATAGTACACAAAATCTTATCTGTACTCTTTGCTTGACCATTTGCCTATGGATAATAAGGTGATGACTTTCAGTGGACTACAAGAAATCCAGCAAGTAAGTGACCAATCACCTCATTTTTAATGAAATGTGAAGCCTGATCCACTAACTAATTCCAATGGGTAGCCGAATCTCAAAATGATTTGTTCATATAGGAACCGTTGTTCGTGCATCAGCTCACTTAGAGTCTCTTGCCTTTGCCCATTTCATGAAATAGTATATGGCCACCACGATCATATATCGGGCTTGTGATGACGGATGTGCGCAGCTGGACTAATGGGTCCAACAAAATCAATACGCCACTTGTCAAAAGGTTGTCTTACTATCATAGGGGTAAGTGGCATCCTGTCCCTTTGTTGTGGAATAGCAAATCTTTGGCACTCTTCACACCTTTTTACAACTCCATGGCATCCCCAACTAATGTGGGCCACCATAGTCCTGCTTAAAACACCTTGCGTGCTCTGATCTCCCCCAGTGAAGTGTCCTCCAGCTATTCCCGAGTGTGCTTCATTCTAATATAGTGACAAATTTGTCTTCCCGCAGTGGTACAAGGTGGTCCACAAAGAATAAAAATTTGTTGGCACCAATAGGTAATGTCAATATTTCTTGACAGCATAAACCATGGCCAACCCTTCCCACTCCATGGTAGTGTAATTTATCTCAGTATCATTCAACTAACGACTGGCAAAACTGACTAGATAATCCATTTTGAACTCACCAGGTTGTGCCAACACACATCTTATTGCAAAATTCAATGCATCGATCCCAGTTGGGTGGTCTCAGAAGAATTGGTCCATTGGCCAATGCTTACTTCAATTTATCATATGCTTCTTGGTATTCTTCAGTCCATTCAACGACAATGAGTAGTCTATATAATGGTTTGGAAATTTCATCATAGAATACTATGAAGCGACGATAATACCAAACGTGGCCCATAAACCTCTATACACCTTTGTAATTGGTGGGTGGGGGCAGTTTCAAGATCCATTTGACCTTACTTTCATTCGTGTGGAAATGCTGTTCTTAGAGATAATGTGTCCCAAGATCACACCATGTTTGACCCAAAATTGACATTTTAACGGGTTTAAGGATATCCAATACGATCGACATCGCTCAAACACCTTTCTCAAACAAGCCAGATGTTCGGACCATCGTGAGTGTGCACACAGATTATCAATGAATACCTCCAACCACTTTTGCAAGTAGTGTTTGAAGGCTATGCACATCAACTGTTGAAAAGTTGCAGGGGCATTAGTGAGGCCAAAAGGCATAACCCGTATGTTCTCCACATTGTATTGAAGCGACGATAATACCAAACGTGGCCCATAAACCTCTATACACCTTTGTAATTGGTGGGTGGGGGCAGTTCCAAGATCCATTTGACCTTACTTTCATTCATGTGGAAATGTTGTTCTTAGAGATAATGTGTCCCAAGATCACACCATGTTTGACCCAAAATTGACATTTTAAAGGGTTTAAGGATATCCAATACGATCGACATCGCTCAAACACCTTTCTCAAACAAGCCAGATGTTCGGACCATCGTGAGTGTGCACACAAATTATCAATGAATACCTCCAACGACTTTTGCAAGTAGTCTTTGAAGGCTATGCACATCAACTGTTGAGATGAAAAGTTGCAGGGGCATTAGTGAGGCCAAAAGGCATAACCTTGTAAGCGTATGTTCTCCACATTGTATTGAAGGCCGTTTTATACTAGTCTTTGGGTGCTATAGACACCTGATTGTAACCTAAAAAATCCGTCTACAAAGTTATAAGCTTCTTCACAAGCTACCCGTTCCAATATGTGTTCAGTATAAGGCAGTGGTGAGTAATGGTCCTTTCTCGTAGCTGCATTGACCTTTTTGAGATCGACACAGACCCTAAGTTTCCCATTCTTCTTGGCACTATCACGATTAGTGATAGCTAATCGGTGTACTCAATTTTGTAGATAAAATCCGCAGTAATGAGTTTGTCAATTTCCTCCTTTACAATTACTACATATTTTGGATTCATCTAATAGGTTTTCTACTGGTAGGTCTTGATCCTTCCATGATTGGGATCGTGTGTTGTACCACTTCAAGTGGTACGTCCTTCATCTCTTTGTAGTTCCAGGCAAAACAATCTTTAAATCCTTTGAGAAGAGCAATAAGTTCCCTTTCTTGATCTGGAGATAACTCCTTAGCAATATAGACATGTTTGTTTTCCTCCCCTGGCTCTGCAATATCAATTTCCTTGACCTCCAGTTGGACTATCGTATGATGTGGACAAACCATCTTCTTTGACTCTTTTGGCCGTCGATTGGACCACTTTTCATTCGTCGATCGTGTATGTCTTGAAATGGTCTGGCGGCACTAAGAGTGGGTCTGGTTTATCTTCATCCTCTCTTTTTGTTTGAACCTGAGCCATCACCTTCTTGGCCTCGTGCTCGGCTTCCGCCAAAGCCTTGTTTCGTTTTCGGCGCCCTGCCTTTGTAAGCTTAGGCGTTTTCGGCTCTTGAGGGATGACCTCCTCCTTATGTTTACCTTCTAAGGATATCTTGCTCAACTCCACACCCCAATAGAAAACTCATCGTGCACCTTAGTAGCTTCGAGATATCTCAGCCACCACTGGGCGTCCGTGGGTTTACTTCGTAGCAGGGCATTTTGTCGATCGATGTACCTTTTCCACCTCCGCCATCTTCTAAGATGTTGGGCACTGGTGTGGCCTTGTGATCCAATCCCTTCTATGCTGGAGGCTTCCTCCTCCGACTCCTCTTCACTTGGTTGTATATTGACCATACAAACAGAGGTGGTAGGAACATTCCCAAATTCAATATATTGGGTTCCTCAGGGCTGCATAACATCTATGGTAGTCATCACATGCATCCAATTTTCACTGAAATCTGGAGGGGGAAGTGATGCATACATTTTAGCTTCTTCTTCCTCCTTTGAAAATTCTACCATTGGCTGGCATACTTGTATTGATGTGGTTCGCTCAGTGTGGTGACTGAGTCATTACTAAACAGTTGCCCTTCCATTGGGTGTGCTTTCCATGTTCGCAGATCTATCTTTAGGATTTGTGAGTCCCTTCAAACATACATGTGGTCTAATGCCCAATCATGCACCAATTTGGATTCCCTCATGAAGGGTCTCCCCAAGATTATGTCGTATGAGTCCGGTTGGCGCAAAAAGTCCATTACCACAAATGTATGATGGTAGCAAAACGTAAAGAGTTTAATTCGTACATTCTTCAAAAGCCCCATGGGTCTTGAAGATGTTCCATCTGCCATTTTAACGATAAGATTCGTTCTTTCTAGATCTGGTTTTTCCTAATTCTCCCAATATCATTTTGTGATGATGTTGATTCCCGCTCCTCTAGGATAGCTAATGCTTTTGGTACCCGTTATGATGATGAATTGGGATTGTAGCATTAGTGTCGTCACTTTCATAATACCAACCCAATTGATTAACCGGTATCTCGATGAATCTAGGCATTCTTTCCCCTGCGTGTTTTAAGTTTCTTTCTGCTAGAGGTGACTGGGTCTTCTCTGCAGTGGTCGTTGGGTTTAATCCTCCCTCTACCCAGTGTTTTATATCTGCCCACAATGTTGGTGAATTGCGTAACAATTATCCCAATGGCATTTGGACGGGAGTGGATAGTACAGCTGCAAGACTACCTATGTCTCTTGGCTCTCTAGGACAAGTGAGGGCTCCTTCCACGTGTGTGTCTCATATTCACTCCTAGGGAATAAATGAATGGACACATCTTGCTTAGCCTCCTCAAAAATTGTTGCCATAAGGTCTCCCTAAGATCCTCCTTCTCAAACTCTTCTGGAATTGGAGTAGGCACATCCAATTCTCTTTCCCTTATCGGCTCGTTTCTTAAATGCATTGTATCCTTGGCCCAGTTAGCCCTTGATTTGGCTTCATAAAGTCATTCGCACTCTTCCACTAGGTCTTGAGATCCTCCTTCGGACTCTTCTGGAATTGGAGTAGGCACATCCAATTCTCTTTCCCTTATCGGCTCGTTTCTTGGATACATTGTATCCCTGGCCCAATTAGCCCTTAATTTGGCTTCATGAAGTCGTTTGGCACTCTTTGACCAGGGCCTTAGCTTCTTCAAGCTTTCTTATATCTTCTTCAGCATTTGGGTATTCACCAATCCCCTTAGGGGTTGCTGGTTTCTCTCTTTGTGCCTCTTGGGAAAGCTCGTCTGATTTTGGCATTTGATCGCTCCCTTCCTTTGATTGGGTGGATTCAGTGTCAATAGTATCTTCTTCAGATCCATCCTGGATTGTCTTTACCCACTTTTTTCACTCTCCTTCTCTTGCCAGTTCTAGAAGTGGTGACACCTACCTAGTTCTTTCCTTTGTCCCCTTGTTGGGCTTAGGCTCGTGTCAGGACATTCAGTGGCGTGATGTTTACAGGCTGCACACTTATGGTCCTTATAATGGCCTCGTAGAAGTGGAAGCAAAACCACTTGTGCGATATAGGAAATCTTCAATCAAATGATCAATCCCACACTTAGTACAAGTAAGTATTGGCAAGTCATTAGGCAATGCTGCCATTGGCTGAGTTTGATGTGCATGAACCACATTCTTGTTAGGATTCTACTATTCTATGAGGTCCACCCGCAACCAAAAAATTGTAGTGGCCCCCTTCTCATATTTGAGTTTATGTGTTTACCTTTCCACTATACCGTGGTTTGGAACACTAGTACTGGCGTGTTATTTTGTAAGACATAAAATTCTGGCACAATCTCTGTGGCTTCCTCATAATATTCAATATTTATTTCTACCTCACACACCATTTCTCCCTCATCCAATGGCTCCTCAATCAACACTTGGTTGATTTTAGCATGTGGTAGTTGTGACGGTAGAACAGGTGGCAGTAAAGTCTATTGAAATATACAAGTGAATAGGGCGTGTGCGGGAACAAGCCCTTGGCTAGAGGCTGTAAAAGAGAATCTGTAAATGAGTGAGAAGCTATGAAAAGGTGAGAAGTATCTACTGGGAGAGAATAAAGGGTAGCATGAGAAGATTTAGGAAGTGTGGAGATATTCTGGGAGAGGTGGAGAGAATCAAGCAAAAGAGGTGGAGTGAATCAAGGAGAAATCAGTGGGATTAAATGCTTGGATGTAAACTCTATGAATTGAGGCATTGGCCTAATGAGAACTTGCTGGTTTTTTATTATCCATGCCTACATTAAGCTATTAGTTAATTGCTCACTAATTATATCTTAATTATCATCTAATCTCTTTGTTAATGATGTTAATTCTAGCATTTGATCCACCATAGCTCATCACATTGCTGTAATTTTAACATGGTATCAGAGCCTAGCCTAGAATCCATCAATTTGTGAGCCCATTATCTTGCTAATCACCAAGCTAATTAGGATTAGTAGATAATTAATATTTTCCCATCTTTTTCAACTAACCCTCTGTACCCCCAGCTGGTGGAGGAGCTCTATCTCCTTACATACATCAAATTAGCCCAAATGCTTCTAGCCCAACATAGCTAACTCACTTATGCTCCAGCCCATCCAAATAGAAGCTCAAACTGCCACGCGTTGCTCTGCAGTTCTACGCATTTTTACAGGCACCATTTTTTAGAGAAAATTTGAGTTTTCTACTTCATCAAATGCAATTGGTCTAATTCCAGCTAGGCCAAGGGGTTTTCAAGCATGCTTTACAAGCTGGTGAAGTCAGAATTTGATTTGATCAAGTCTACAGTGAGATCCAAGCTCTTCATCAAATCTGCAGGTGACTTTGGTAAAACAAAGATTAAGCATTCAATGTTTGGTCAAATCTTGTGTTTCTTAGCTTAATCCTCTACTAGACTAATTTCTATTGATGGCCTTGAAAGGATTTGAGCTCATTTGAACTCTAAGACCTCAGATCTGGGCTCCCCGCATACTCTGTTTTCTGCATACAAAATAGAGGATTAATTTACTAATTAGTGATTAATCAATGCTAATCACTATATTTTGGTGCAATTAAGGGTTCAAATTAACCATTAGGTAGCTGATACAGATCCCTATAACTTCATATTGCAATTCGGAGATGGTTTGATACTCCAACCATTCCATACAAATTGGTTACCCTTGATTTAATATAATTTCTAGTAAAATTATGCTGATAAATTTATGGTAATCATCATTTTACATTTAGCCCTTGGTTAATGCCTGCAAATCACACTCAAATTCAAGATTATTCACAGCCAGAGTTACATTTGGGAATGTGCCTAAGAATGAATGCTATATGCATATGTATTGGGCACATTACATCAGCGTAAAAATGGGATCAAACACTGCTCTTGTCCAGAATAAGGTAAGAGGTAAGACCTCCCACATAGATTTGGGTTTGCATTGCATAATGACACAAGATAAAAATCAAAAACACAAAAGAACTGTCAACAAAACATTTAAACATGTTGCTCACATGGAGCAAGAACTGACGGACAAGCTCATGGCCCCAGCCATGAAAGAAGAAGAACATCTCTTTCCAAGAGGAAGATCCACACCAGGAAGAAAAGCTAGAGGAAGCATTGAAGGAAGACATGGACACGAGAAGAGAAGCTGCCACAACAAGAAGACTGAAAGAAGAGGAAGACACAGACGTGAGAAGAGAAGCTGCCACGACAAGAAGACTGAAGACAAGAGAAGATGTGAGGCTCCAAAGAGTGAGGAGCCATGTGAAAATCTCTGAGAGAGAGAGAGAGAGAGAGACCCCACAACCCAATGTAACCTGTCCCAACAAAGTAAAACCACCTCTGAGCCAGCGATGATGTAGGCCATGTGGTAGATGTATGTGTGAGCACTTTAGTCAAGGTCACAGGCACTTGTAGTAGCCTTGGACACATAGAGAGAGAGAGTGTCAAGGACTATGAGTTTAGGGACTTGAGGCACTGGTCGCGGACTATCAAGTAAGAGGGAAACTTGGTATAGGGTCCAAGTGTGCTAGGAGTGTTCACTTGAGGGGAGGTGTTGAAATATACAAGTGAATAGGGTGTGTGCGGGAACAAGCCCTTACCTAGAGGCGGTAAAAGAGAATCTGTAAATGTGAGAGAACATGTGAAAAGGTGAGAAGAATCTACTAGGAGAGAATAAAGGGTAGCATGAGAAGATTTAGGAAGTGTGGAGATATTTTGGGAGAGGTGGAGAGAATCAAGCAAAAGAGGTGGAGTGAATCAAGGAGAAATCAGTGGGATTAAATGCTTGGATGTAAACTCTATAAATTGAGGCATTGGCCTAATGAGAACTTGCTGGTTTTTGATTATCCATGCCTACATTAAGCTATTAGTTAATTGCTCACCAATTACATCTTAATTATCGTCTTAATTACGTCTTAATTATCATCTAATCTCCTTGTTAATGATGTTGATTCTAGCATTTGATCCACCATAGCTCATCACATTGTTGTAATTTTAACAAAGTCGACATGTCTTGTACCCAGAACATCCCTCTTGGTAAATAGGATGGGCTCGTCTGACCTGCAGCCGTAATGATTTTCATTCACTGGTGGTGCTAGCAAGGCCAGTGGTGCTTTAGGTGCTAGCAATCGTGCTACGGTTTGGAATCTCGAATACCTACACATGAAAGTGTCATGATTCCCTAATTTCACGTAATGAGCATAATAGAGTAATGGCCTTACTCTTAATTGAGGGCATTGAGTAGTGGTGTGATTCATTCTACACATAGAACACTATACTAGATCTCTTCGAGGGTAGAGATGAGCATGCCCATGACCTGATGCTTGTCTTCCATCCTTAACCTTCAATTTGTCCATTATGTCATTACTGAGTTTGCCCACAGTCATGTTCCCCACTTGCTTGATCTGAGTTCCTGTGTCTTGGTGACTCGAGACTCACAAAGTTGTTACTATTGAAGCTGCCTTGACATCTTCAGGTTTTGTGGCAATTCAAGCATATTATCTTCATATTCGATTGCCAACTTACAACATGCATCCAGAGTAGCCGGTCGAGCTAATACTAGATAATCATGCATTTTGTGATCTCAGACTCCTCTCCGGGAAGAGCAAGGCAATAACTAATCACATCAGTTAGCCTCTCCCGTAGTTTACATCTTGAATTCAAGTGCTTGAGCCGAGATACATAGTCTCACATAGACTCATTCTCTTTCTGCTTAATATTATGCAGCTGTGCCACAGGGCTCCATCTGTCACCACTTCGGGCAAAGTTTGGCACAAACACATACTTGAGCCGAATGAAATTGATCTTATCTTCTAGCTTTAGGTTTCAAAACCATTAATGAGCCTTTCCTTCTGGGGTCAGTGTGAGAAGGCATGAATCATGGTTACATCACTCACTGGCCCACACGTTTTGCATGTGGACTCAAAGATCTCAACATGGGTCGGGTCCCCATCCCCTGAGAACTTTTGTATGAGCTTTGAAATAATGTGTGGCTTCATTTGGGATGGTCTAGATTCTAGAGCAATGCCTAGTTCCCTAACCATTCCTCGGCCCATTTTTGCAGTCATATTTAGTAAATCCACCCTTGTGGCCGCATTAAGATCTACATTTGGATCCACCATTGGTCTTCGAGGAGCTACTCCCCCCTACCTAGACCTCATCCTCTTCCTACATTGGCTCTTCTAGGCATTTCGGGTCTACGGGTAGGTCTAGCCACCTGATTATGGCCTTGCTCATTATTAGCAGCCTCTGCCCATCTTTGTAGAATTAAGAGCTCCATGTCCTGCAAGAACGTGGGATGATTGATCATTTGCTCTATGTCTTTCTATGTGTACATGTGGTCCTCAACTTCAATAATTTCCCTAGGTAGGTTGTCCCCTTCATTTTGGGTATCAAATCGCTCCTCCGCTCTTGGCTCTTCATTAATGGGGGTTCTAAATTTGGGATGGCTCCCTCAACCCTGCCCATTTCCATACTATCAGTGGCATTCTTGAACAATTCTGGTTCCTTTCCACATGAATGAAATGGATTTTCCTTTTCCATTTCCTTTTGTTCAGCCCTTGTTCATCGAGTATCGAGCTCTTGTTTCCTTAAGCTCAATGCTCTCAGTTGTCACTATACTTCAGCCCTCTTCAAGTCTAATTCTAATTCCTCTGAGGTTGCGAAGAAGACTTAATCAATCCTGGCCGCACTTTCCATGTCCCTCCTCATCCTGGGAGTTCCAGTGTTAAATAGCCTAGAACTCAAAGGCTAGGTTAGTACTTCTGGTCTTACACCTTGTCCAGCATTGGTTGATAGGCTTGCACCCGCAGATTGCGCTTCATCTTCTATGCTAGTTTGGAGACCAAAAAAATCCCCTAGCTATGTCAAAGATACCACTGGATCTTGTAGGGAAAGATAGTTTTTCTTCCCCTCCTCCAATCCCAAGGAATCGTAGCCCTTCTTCCATGGACTCTTCACTACTTGTGTATCAATGGTGGTTAGATTTCTCTAAGCTAAAACACTCAATTGAGTGCTCGCAGAATGGCCTAAACCAACACTCTTTTGATAAGAAGATCCTAGGTGGTTTAATGCAATATCATTGGGAGTAAGGTCATCTCCGATGAGTTTTCCAGACCTCAAGTGCATGGAAACATGATTTGATAGGCTAAATCACTACCCCAATTGAATTTTTGTAGAGTTATGTTGATCTGAATTTGTAGGCCATGAGACTGCAAGTAGCAATTCATGCCGTGAGATAGCAAGAAATGGTTCACGACGTCGGGAGACCGAAAATGGTTCACATCATGAACTATTTTTTGCACTTTCACATGTTCAACGGTTACTTCAAATTTTGGGTCCACGTGCCCTGATCTGAGTTGGTTGGTCTCAACTTGCAAATTTTAAAGCACTTTCCTAACTTGCATGTGATTGTCCTTGGTTCGTGAACTAGATCTATTACTGATAGTTCACATCATGAAACCGCAGAAAATTGATCACGTCTTGAAGTAGTAAGCAATGGTTCACGTCATGAAGTGTTAAATAGTTCACGCCGTGAAAAGGCAGACACTTCATGTCATAAAGTGTTGAATAGTTCACGCCGTTAAAAGGCAAGTGTTTCACATTGTGAGACCAAAAATGGTTCACATCATGAAAAGGTAGAAAGTTCACATCGTGAAGTATTCTTTGCTGCTAATTCACGGGATAAGATTCCGTAGGATCCGTTGTGTCATAGGTGTCAGGATAAGGTACCCTATTTTTAGCAAGGTAATCTCGCAAATTGTGATGCTGATTGCAAAAATGGTTTACGCCATTAGAAAGCAGGAAATGGTTCATGTCATAAACCATTTCCCTGCTATTTGGGATTGAAGTGCCAAAAGTTGTTCTTGAACATAGAAGGAGGTTGAGGATTTTTGGCCATGATGAAAAATATGTAGATAGATTTTAAAGAAAAAGTGTGAACTTTATATGCAAATAGACGGAATTGAAAATTGCTCAAATGATTGTAATTCTTGTCATTTTCTCAAGTGTGAAGCAAGAAGAATAATTCACAAGCGACAAAAGAGTCCATCGTAGTATCAACTTAGGTACGAACTTGCCATATTCTATCTTCAAAATCTTCAAAAAGTTGAGGTTAGCTGGCCCTAATTTTTTTCTAAAGTTTTGGGCCCCAATTTTTTGAAATTTTATTTATTATTGACAACCCATTAGGTGCTCTTGATTTTCCTTTTTTTTTTAAGATGTCAAAAGGCTTAGAGTATAGCTTTTGATGGTTGTAAAGCTTTAGGGTCAAAGGTTTTATAACCTTAGAGTTAAGCCTTAAGCTAAGCTTAACTAAAAGCATAGGAATAAGTAATTTGCCCTACACAAAATTCAACGCAAGGAGGAAGAAAGAAAATAGGCCACCGATCTCACCGCTGTCACTTCAAGAGAAAGAAGAACCTTTAGATAAGCATGGTTTTTTGAGAGTGGGATTAGGGGTTTCAAGCCATGATAAATACATCCATAGCTTTTAATTTGAAGGAGATACAACCAAATGAAAATAGTTTTTCAGCATGAGGTGTGGTATTTCCATGAAGAGAGGTGGTTTTGTCCAAAAGGTGGCATTAATCCCTTGCCCTTGATCAAGGATTCAATCTTGTGTTGTAGATAATTCTCCAAAACCATTTATCCTTTGCCTTCCTTACCCTTTGGATTTTTGTGAGCTTCTTCAAGTACTTGTACCCATGCTCTAATACCACTATCAAGATCTTTATATAACTTGAAGAATTAATCTCACAACCAATGTATCAATAGAAAGATACCTTAGACTTAAAATAAATTGACGAAATCAAGCATAGCATAAAAATTAGAAATCAAAGTAGACATCACCATCGCCAAGTGTTGGGTTGAAACACCTCCCCCTCTATGTAAGTGGCTCCTCCTTCCAAGGGTATTTTAATAATGTATTGGCAAAAATAACCCAAGGAGCCATTAATAGCTTACCTTTTCCAAAAGTGGACTTGTTTACAAAAATAGATGGACTAACCACAAACCTTAGTGCAACTAGAAATAGTGTGTGAACTCAAAAATAATGGGTAGCTCATATGTACAATGCTAGCACATGTATACAAAATATTGGGCACATGGCCATAGTCCAAAATAATCAAAATTGTGGTATGAACCACTCAAAATAGATGCTCAATAAATAAAGCCATATGACACATGCATATACCAAAAATGCCATGAGACTAACTCAACCATGCATGGATCATCATCTATGAGAGACACACTTCGACCGTGTGGTAGCATTGACAGGAGGCACACTACAACCATGCGAATACGTGCCGCTTATGCACCTACTCACAGTAAACATAATGCTAGTTACATCACATGTAAATAATCCTATGACACGCAAATAATCCTACAATAAAAAAGGCATATAGTTAGGCCCAAAAATACAACAAGTCAATACCAATCATGCATATACTATCCGTGTGAAATTTGTGGATATCACCCACGTACCGTAGGTAGTACAATGGTGTCACAAGCATCCCCGATCGACCATAGAGGTGTGTAGCTAACACTCTTTTTCGAGGGGGGGAAATGCATGGTGCTCTCATCCACCAAAGTTGTTGATGTCACACTATTTTTCAACATTGTTTTGGGCTTACTTATTTGACAATTGATAAAGAGCTCTCTCTCTCTCTCTGTCTCTCTCTCTCTCTCTCTCTCTTTATATATATATATATATAGCCTTTTATTTAATATAAAGTACTCTCTCTCTCTTAGCCTCTTTATTTTAATATAAATATATCAGTTGCCTTGTTATAAGATGAAGATCTTATGGTTCGACCTTGGGGAGGTCGATGATGATGGGAAATTTGTGGGAAAGTCAAGTCATATGCTTTGAGATTTGTAGATCTTTGCATGTAGAAGAACTAGCTTCTATGTAACCTAGGATGGCAAATGTCAAGTGTTGCAAAACTTTATGGGGACGGTTCTTGTGTGATGGTTTTTTATGTTCTTGTGTTCATTCCTTTTTTTGGATATAGGTTCATATGTCTACTTGTGGATGTAATTATTAACCAATCATGTGAGCTTGGAATTAATATCCAACGAGCACAATAAGATAGGTTCCTTATTGATTGTTGAAGCACTTGTGATGAGCCACATGTTGGCTTGATATTATAGAAGGCTTTATTGGGTTGGATCTAAGAACTGCGAAGAACATTAAGGGCCATTCTTTTAACATATTTGTTTGATATTATAGAAGGTTGGTTCTAAGAACCTATTGAAGAACATTAAGGGCCACTCTTTTAACATGAGAACAAGAATGCTACTAAATGTGCACCTGTTATAATTTTGAGACTAATTGTAACGAACAAGGAAGATGCTTGATTGTTCAATATTAGAAGCACAAAATCATTGCACAACATATTAGCCAACATCAATCTTTGATTAAGTTGACCATTATAACTACAACGCTTCTTGTGTGCATATATTGGGGGGGGAGACCATACACAAGGTATGGCATAGAGATCACACAATTCTCACCTTAAACTTATAAACATAGAAGAGCATGTCCTTCCCCGTTGAAAGTGTAGAGAATGGATGTTTCACAATGTTGCATAACATGGAACATTATACCTACATTATGATAAGAACAAGTTGTTTTCGATGCCTTCTATTTTCCACATAGTTTCTTCTTGCTATCTCAAATGCCTAAAGATGTTGAAATACAAAAAAAAAAAAAAAACAAAAACAAACAAACAAACAAAAAACTTATAAAATTAAAAGATCAAAAAGAGAATTGAAGTAGCGAGAGCGGGGGTGCGTCCGCCCAAAGATGAGTGCACTCCAAGAAACCATGTCTCCATAGCCAAATAAACTAACCCAAAACATCTAAAACTTTATATATATAAATGTCTCTTATGGGGATTTCGGGAGGGATGGCTGACTAATGCCAAGAGTGGGGTCTAGCATGGCGATCTATTTTGTACTCTGCTATGCATGACTCGCCCCCTACTATGGTCGTTGAATTTACGCTCGCTATGCAATCGAGGCTCATTGCATCCTCAAATGCAAGAGTGCTATGCTACGCATGACTTGATGATGACTTACCTGACACTTCCTTGTTCATGGTGGAGACAATGCCTGAATGGAGTGAGAAGATTGTTAACTTCTTGGTTAATGGTTTTCCACCCAAAGAGCTTTGTAAAGATCTAGCTTGAAAGCTGATCAAGGAATGTGAACCCTATTGCCTAATGGCTGGGACTCTTTATAAAAGAGGAAAGGATGACATTCTTAGGCGTTGCGCTCGAGAGGATGAGTATCTATATATTTTGCAAGAGGCAGATATGGGCGTAGCCGGTGGTCACTTTTCAGGAGACTTAACTGCGCGAAAGATATTGCAATCAGGGTATTGGTGGCCCACTATGTTCCAAGATGCATCACTTTTTGTGAAGGGTTATGATGAATGCCAACGCTACAAGAAACCCCAGCGGAAAGATCAAATTCCCCTACATCCAATTAAAGTAAACCAACCGTTTGAAAAGTGGGGTTTAGACTTTGTAGGTCCAATTAGCCCAGCGACCCATAACACATAATCTCGCTATATTATTGTGGTCAAATGGGCTGAAGCGAAAGCGACACGTAAGGTAGATGCGAGGACAACAGCCAAGTTCCTCTTTGAAAATAAAATCACACGCTTCGGTTGTCCTTTTGAACTTGTGAGCGACAATGGTACGCATTTTATAAATGAAGTGATTAAGGAGCTCACAACAAATTTCATGATATCCCATTATAAATCTACTCCTTATTATCCGCAAGCGAATGGCCAAGCCGAGAGTACCAACAAGACCTTAATCTCTATTCTGACAAAGACAGTTGAGGCTCATCGCACGGATTGGGATCTAAAGATTACGTCAGCTTTATGGGCCTATCGTACTGTGTACAAAGTGGCTATTAATTGCACACCATTCAAGATGGTATATGGCCAAGAAGCAGTCATGCCATGGGAATTTGTCATTCCTAGTCTTCATGTTGCTAGTCAAGAGGGCTGGGATGGTCATCCCTTAGTAGAGCGTTTGTATACTTGAGCGGTTAGACGAAGAAAGACAATTGGCAATGTACAATGCCCTTGTAGAGAAGGATAAAAGGAAGAAATGGTTTGATCGCCACCTGAAAAACAAGGACATCAAAGTTGGGAATAAAGTCCTAATGTATGGAGTGCGTAACGAAAAGAAGAAGCTAAAATATGCTGGGGACCGTACAGAGTATGTGAAATTACCCCACAAGGTACCATCCGAGTGGAGACTCTCTCGACGGATTTGAAACCGTTGGATTCCTCAATGGGAGTAAATTCAAAAGATACTATGACCCCCTAAGCCAAGAGGAATTACATGCAATCCATCAGAAGAAGGCAGCTAAAGAACAGGCTGAGCTTAAGAAGATACAAGCGAGAGTTGAAGCTAAAGAACGTCAGTAGCGTGTTAGGCGCCAATGAGAGGCCAACTTGGGGATTACGCAAGCATTTTTCGAGGAGGCAGAGGAGGATTCACTAGAATCTGACCCGCCTCCACGATACCCAATTGAGCTACAGAGTCCTTATTTACGGGAAGGTGCTATATAATGCATTATTGGATACGAGAGCTCAACACAATTTGCTGTTATATGGAGTGTGGTGTCAACTTGGAAAACCACCCTTATCCAAGAGTACCATCCAAGTTAAGGGTATCAATAAGAAGAAAACCACTGTCTCGGGAATTCTGCACACTCTTATTGCCTATGACAAGGGGACTGTGGTTATGCCTGCTAGTACCATGGAGGGAACTGTAAACTTAGGACGCAAATGGATGTTAGCCACCAAGTGCAATATTGATTGGACAACCAGGCGAGTTACAATGCAAGAACCAGCTCTCAACCTGACCACTCAGGGTCTCGCACCTAAGCCATCAACTCTGGACAAAACGCTATATAAGGAAAAATCACAAAGTCAAGTGGCTACACCATCTTTGATTGTTTGCCACCCCTCTAACGCTTCAACGCCAAGAGTGGAGACAGGCAGTGTGGTCCCCAAGGCTCCGCTTACTTTACCGAAGAGTACATACAAATGAGTCCCAAAAGCTTCGTTAACGGCTACCTCTACTGCTCGATCTCGTTCAGACAAGAAGCCTCGTAGTAGAAAAGCAGCTACCCGTCCTAGAAAAGGCAAGGTAACATCACCTTGGATTCCTAAAATATTATTAGCAGCCCAAGGGTACTACAAAGGGAATGACCAGATTTGGGTCCCTAAACATAAGTTGTATTCCTCTGCATCGCCTGTAAAATCTTGTAAGCCAAAAGTTGCCACCCCAACGACAATTCAAGACCGTAAGGGAAAGGTAACGGAGTACTCCACACCACTTCTTCCAGAGCTAGTTTGGATTCCCAAACGATATCGATCGATACCACCTAGCTCAGGAATGGGGGGAGTCACAGGAAGCTTTTAGCTCCTCATGCCATTCACACGTTGATATAGAAGTTTCTGCATGCTCTACACCTACCCTTTTGTCAATACCCACCAAGAAACCAATGAGTGCGTCTCCCCTTGTAAATGTATCGTCAGAAGCCATATCCTACGTTCGTTCATGGGAGCGTACACTACCATCTCTGCAACTTGATGTGGCCACAAGGGTCATAAAAAGCTATCTGCCCACATCACCACCTATAACCCACTGGACAAATTGGTTCCAAGGGGCTACAACATCATTGCAAAAAAAATGATCTACCCAAGGAAGGGGGGAGCATGTACTCATGTTCGACATTCGATTGCTTTCTCCCTAACCTTCTCCCCTGACCATGTAACTTCCAAATTCGAGGGAATGTATATATATAGCTTCATACACAAAAAAGAAAAGAAAAAAAAAGTAAAAAGAGCAAGAGCACATTAAGAGGAGAGTTATCCACACACAATTAGAAACAAGATTGACCTGTCTTCATGAACCTACTGATGCTATATCTGTGTTTGCAGATATGGCAGATGCACGAGCATCACACACTTCATCCACTCCCACCTTTGGTGAGAGGTATCATATGTACCTTTCTCAGATATTTCACATGTGCTATCCTGCCTGTAATTAAAACCGAATAATTGGGTCATATAGATGTACTAGCCCCAGCGAGGGAAATGTTGAGGAATTAGAATGGCTAATTTGCCTTTTGACCACTACTGACCCCTACTCCGTAGAGGACGTATCCCCGATAGCCCAAGTCTTTACTTTCCACAGGATGACTATCCTCGCATAGTTACATTCTTAACGAGTCTATGTGGATGGGAGGACGAAGAAGATATATCTGAAGATGAATGGACGGATGAGACTCATGGCACTACCGAGGCTGATTTTATTTATTTGGATGATACGGATAGAGGCTTAGCCTTAGGGTTACAGCCATAACTCTACAACATCCTCTTACCTTGATCCTCAGTATTAGTGTGGTGACTGGTAGGTAAGTTAGTGTTTTCAAGTTGTTTCTAGTTTTGTGTCCTTAAACGAGTCCTTATTTTTTTCCACTAATGTGCCTCTCGAGGTATAGTGCTTGTTAGTTAATTGTACAGGCTGAAAAGTTTGAGGTGGGTTCACTTTCATAGTCTTGGGACTGCCGCAATGTTCATACATGGATATCTACATCAAATTGCAGGCATTTCACAGTGTTAGTGTAAATCATTAATTGAGTTTAACCTTATTTTAGAAATTCTTGGGAATGCATGATGTCTTTAGTTAACCTTGGAATATGGTTGTTTTAGGTCTAGGGTTAAAACCATCTTAATGCTTGAACAACCTGGCCGTGTGTGTTGACCTCTAAGACATAGCTTCTACCCCTTTGTCTCGAAAGGATGTAAGAACGCATGATAATTTGGGAGCGAAAATCCAAAGAGATAAATAAAAAATAAAAAGAAAGGCCTACAAAAAATGACAATGTATGTCTCTTATGTGCTTTCGTGTCGGCCTATCGCCCTATTGACACTTGGTAGGAGAGAAGTATTCCACTCCAGACCGATGCCCTGGGTTGGTAGGGGGTAGCCTTGCCTAAGGTGAGCTAGTAGATTCCTGGAGAAGGCCTTATGGTAAACATGGCACCAGGGTCGATGCTAGTTTTGCTTTAGGGAGGTCGCCATTGTTTGTAAAAATTATCACAGCATAAAAGAAATAAAGACAAAAGACTCCTATGACTCTGATATTTCTTATGTCCTTAGACTCTTGGGATTAGCTTGTTCTTATAATAGACACATTGTGGTCATCTGTTTATTTATTAAGCTTGGTAATTTTCCTTGACTTAGGCCAGTTGTAGACCTTGATTAACCTTCAACACCTTGCTAACTCTTGAATTACTTTCAATAATTTTAAACTCCTGTTAATTTTCTATGCTAGCTCCTTAATGTGACCTTTTAAACTAGGTTCTCATGGCATACTTCCATTGTGGTCTAACATGCTTGATTTTATTTTTGATACACTCTATATCTTTTGAAGACCAAGCATGCTTTCACTCTACTTCCCTGTTTTGCAGATACAGTCTACCACAATAAACCCTGTCTCGAGCTTACCATACCATAGCTTCCGAGGACAGAATCTACATCAGGAAGGGGGGCATGTTAACCATGGGGTGGACATTGAGACGTATTACTTTTTACGTCATATAATTATTTTACGTATTCTGAGTCATGGGCCGGGCTTGTCGGCACCACATGTAAAGGGTAAGGGGATTGGGTGATCGCCGATGAGAGGCGCACCTCGAATTTCATCAGGATAAGGGTTAGGATCAGCCGGCCATGTGTGGGCGCCCATGTGTGAACGGCCAGGTCACATATAAAAGTCAAATGTAACCTAAAACCTCTCATTCTCTGAGTGTGAATACAAGGAGTGCTCTTGCTTCATCTTATCCATCTCCTTCTCCAGCGTGTGTGTGTGTGTGTGTGTGTGTGTGAGAGAGAGAGAGAGAGAGAGAGAGTAGTAGCGATCGAGCGCATTGCATGGCGGCACGGTGGTAGAGTGGCGGCGACGGCTCCTTCTTCATCGCGGCACGAGAATCCTTCACGACAGCGGTCTGAGCGGTGAGTGACATACCATTGCTCCCTGTTTTGAGCTTGCTGGTTTCCTAGTTGTGTGCTTGCAGCCATTCATGGCTCGCACACGGTGCTTGCTTGCAAGTCCCTAGCTCCGACACGTGTGGCAAGAGCACACACATGGAGTTCCATCTCACGGCTTAAGAACCTGCACTTTCACATTTAAGCCTCATCATGGATTAAGCCACATCACACAATAGCCACTATATATTAATTTTGTTTATTGCTTACTACTCTTTTGGCTAAATGAATGTAGCAGCTGTTCCATGAGTACATATCCATACTCATGCACTGGAGAACATTTGCACCAAAGCCTCACCATCGACAACTTCCAGGTACATCTCTGGATGGGGGGGCCATGGTGGACGAAAGCCTGGTTAATGGTACAACCCATAGCCTAGAATTTTCCTTCAAATTACAAACCTCTACAAACGACGCCACAATCTTCACAACTCAATGATTTTCAATCCCTAGTGAAGATCTCTATATTAGCCTCGCAAGTTGACATAATTCTTTTAATCCTCACCCCAATAAGTGGCTACTTCAACATAGAGCAGTTCAATAAGAGTCTATATGACTCAATTCTTGTACATCATGAAAATCTGCTTCTAAGAGCACTTAAATATGCATAAAAACATAAAAAGCACATGGACAGAAGAAGACAGGATCAGGTCCTACTCAACAACATTTAATAAGAATCCTGCCACACAAAGGGACATCATCACAAGCCAATTACTTCAAATGATGAATGTCGCTTCAATGAATCAAATGAGGAACTGAGAATCACCATCTCGTTCCTGATGATTAAGTCTACATTCCTCCGGATCCTTCCCTCTCTTCTCTCCCATTATTAACATCTCTTAGTGTCCCCACTAACAAAAATCACATGTGACCCTGCCGATGATTGCCAAAAACAAATTAACCCCCCCTCCAAAAAAAAGCTCACACAAATGTAAAAATGCAATCATTCGCAAAAACCCCCCACCCCGTTAGGAATTCCCAATACACAACTAACCTCTTCATTCATTAACTAGCCTTTCTTATTTCCTCTAGAGGAACAAAGACCATTGAACGTCATTTAACATCAAAGCCATTGACAAGCTTGTTCATTCTCCCCACACAAAGGTCTTCAATGCGATTACGCGGAGGCGATCGCCATCAGGAAGGGGGGAACGTTAATCCAAATCTAGGATTAACAAGAGCTACCGCCATTATCTTACATCAAGGAGTCATGGTAGATACACCAAAGGGTCATACATTCAAGATATAAAGCAATAGTGTCCAAAGCTACAACTTGGACGGGCGTCCGTAATGGTGTGACGGAGTATTTATGGCGATTCCCGCTTCAAGAGCGTGTGGTAGCAAGTTAGGATGAAGTCCTAAGTGATGTACTTCATGGATATATTATGAGAGTAGTCATTGTAATAGCATTAGGCCTCTTATGAGCCTAAAGTGCCCGGTCGACCACAATTAAGTGAGTGTGAACACTTATGGCCATGTATATAAGTGAATTTCTCTCATAATACAAGATACTCTCCCATTGTGCAATTGAGTCTTGCTCTTGCTAATCTCTCTCCCTAATGCATGCTAGTGAGTGTGTGTAAGTGAAGTGAGGTGAGAGTAGAGACGAGGACCTCTAGTGCAACGCGATGGTATGACAACGCTCGAGAGACGCGGTGGAATTGCTTCTCAATGAGTTGTAGAACTTGGAGACCTCAAGGGTTACGAGCTCGGCCATTGGAAAGATCCTCACGAGCAGTTGCGGTTCACCAGGTAATCTCTTTTCTGGATATGTTTCAAGGGGGGTTAGGGTGAGCCATAACAGCCTCATTGAATGCTTGTTGGAGCTCTAATTACCACATGATGTGATTTGGGTTGTGATGTCACTATATGAGGCATTAATGGGCCGACGACCACTGTGCATGCACTTGGCTGTCTCTCAGGAGAGATATGTAATGCTATTGGGGTTGAGCAAGGCTGTTCACTCTCACCAACACTATTTGGGCTATATATTGATGAGATTGCATCCTTTATAGACTTTTAGAGGGAGAGGATCACCTTTGGCCCAAGCAGTGGTGCCCATATTATATGCGACAATGACATTGTCCTCATCTCATATTCAGAGGAGGGACTGTAAAAACACCTAGATGCTTTGGATAGATTCTATAGGGAGCTTATGATAAATTTGGGCAAAATAAAAATGATGCCCAGCCACCTTATGGTTATCCTTCCTATTCAAAGGGACGCAAGTGGAGACTGTGCCAAGATATGTATACCTTAGAGTCACATTTACAAGCCATGTGTTTAATATCACTATTGCTACCACTAATAGATTAGTATGAGGGCATGTCTCCTTGGCCCGTTTGGAGAGTATGCATGCCTTCTCTTCTCTAAAGTCTTGGAGGCATATCTGAATGGTGTCCAAGAATTTCATGGCCTAGATTTTGATGTCAAGGACCTCTTGATAGGACCTGATGAATTGACTGACTAGCCTGCACATCCTATCTTCTGTGCTAAAGGGTGGTAGCTCAAACTCCAAAAACTTGAGAGGTAGTTGGTGGTCCTCTTTCTTGGCTTCGTACTCCTTCCAATGCATGCTAGTTGACTGGCGTAGCATAATACGTGGCACAGCAATCCGAGTTCTTGAGGTAATGGAGCCGTCACTTTGATTGATTTTTCTTTTTCATGATGTCAAAAGCTTTGTCATCAATGGGCCTCCTATATCATCCTCTTTCTTCAATTAAAGTATTCAGCATCCATTCTTTCAAGGGATTTTCTAAGTTAGAGCCACATCAATGGGATCTCAAAGCTTCAAACTATGTGCAGAGGCTCTTTGCAGGGTGGGTCTTTGCCAGCTTATAGATAATGTCGTCAAAACTCCAGATGGTTGGTAGGTGCAAGAAATCTTATGGGAGTTCCTTGAGAGGCCTTTCTTTGGCTTCAAAGTAAAATTTTACCCAATTGAAGGTGGGTCTTGCGCCCATTGCAATGTGGTTTTTTAATTTGGTATCAGTGGGATCTCATCTTCTTCCAGGGGCTTTTCACCTTCTCTTGGCTGTGGTGGCTCGCATCCAGTAGATCATCATCTAGATTGAGGAATTCAATGTACTAGGGCCCCTTGTCATGTTTGTTATCTACCCCCTTGGATGACCTCACATCTTCTTTTTATGGTTCTTCCTTGTTCCCTTCTTTAATGTATTTCTCTTTGTATTTTAGAACCTTTCGTGAGCCCGGGGTCTTGCCCTCCCAACTTATGGAATTTATCAAATTAGTCTTTTCATACTAGTTCCCCAATGAAGACTAAGGTTTTATCTTCAATCGTGTGACAAAGGAGAGATATGCAACATGAGTGGTGCTAAAGAAGAAGGATTTGGCTACCTTTTGCTTTTCAATCTGAGCCATAATTCGACGGTAGAGGACTACTATGTTGATTGGGTTATATCAGGTAGCAAGCCAATGGTGGACAAACCTGTATTATAGCGTTATATGTGGCCCGCATAAGTGCGAGGCCTTCTTCATCCATCCAGTGCATAGCACGGTCCATCCACCGCATAATAGCATGGTCCATCCACTACATAATAGCATGGTCCATCACTTCATTACTCAATGCAGTGGGCTCTGCAAATTGCTTAACATTTAGTATTATCTATTTAGTGTCTCCTTGTGCACATGGATTATTTGATAGAGCGCACCAAGCTTGGTAGTTGGCAATCTTTTAGACATAAATGTTTGCATGGTGCTTTAAGAAGATGTCTCCTGCTTAAAGATCAACATGTTTACTAAATGCATGTATTCTATAGGCACCTTTCTACATAGATCTATGAATAAATGCAAGTTAAGTGGTTGGTCAAAGGTCAAAATCCCTGATATATGAACATTAGGGAAATTGCCTAGAGTCCCAACGTAGGTGAATTATGGCCACCTCTAATATTAGCACTTTCTTGGCATTTGCCCCTCTCAACTCTATAGAGTTTGGGTTGGTTAGCTCTTGAGCCCTTTCCTTTTTTTGCTCTTCCTATAGCTCTTTGATTTGTGCATCTTTTACTAAAAGCTATGCAAAGTGTTTGTGTTTCAGGCCAGTACTGTAAGTCTTTCAACTTTCTTATGTTGTATGATCAAAGAATTGTGGGCCAAATAACATGTTTACTAAAGGCATGTATTCTACGGGCACCCTTCTAAATAGCTCTGTAAATAAATGCAAGTTAATTGGATAGTTCGAGGCCGATCCCTGATATATTAACATTAGGGAAATTTTGTGGAGTGCCAGTGTAGGTAGATTATGACCATCGCTAATATTAACTGCACTTTATCAGCATTTGTTCCTCTCAACTCTACAAAGTCTAGGCTTGTTGGCTCTTGAGCCCTTGCCTTTTTTAGCTCTTGCTATATCTATCTGATTTGTGCATCTTTCCTTTTACAAGCTATGCAAAGTGTTTGTGTTTCAGGCCACTGATGTAAGTCTTTGAGCTTTCTTTTATTGTTCAATCAAAGAATTATGGGCCAAATCCCATTCCTTCTGCAGTTTGCCTATGGCTTTGTCTTTCTTTATGAATAGACTAGTTGGCTTGGAGCTCAAAAGAAAGCTTATATAATTTTGGCTTTGTCTTTCTTTGTGAGTAGATTGGTTGGCTTGGAGCTGGGAAGAGAGCTTACATAATTTTGCCACATGCTGGGCATTGGTGGTCTGTGATTTGGATTTCTCCATCTAATTGATCATACTTCCATGCCTCCAGTTCCTTGATCTTCTCTTGTCACTTGCTTGGCATCTTTTGTAGCCATTTGGGCCTTGATGACATGCATTCGGGTTGCATAGTGTTGGATTGACTCAATATATCATGTCTAGATGTTTAATTTTCCATGGGCAATCAGTCCTTGGCTGTCACATCGAAAGCCTTGCTGGCATAGGCATATTTTGTTGTCCATTCTACTATTTTCTTGACATTAGTAAAGGACAATGGTCCCACCATCTGTGTGATATAGAGAAGTAGGGTGAAGGGGGGCTATGTCTTGGAGGTGCAGGAGTGGGATTAGGTGTTGTGCTTCTTAGTACCAGCTAGCTCTTTTTCATGCTGGCTGCGAGGCTTAGACGTCTTCTCTGATGGTGTGGGTAGTTTGGCCTCCTTGCCCTTCCCTATTATGGTAGATCATGAGAGAGGGTTCTCTCCAAGTCTAAGTCTAATTCCAAGTCAATGATGAGGTCTACTCCCCTTAATATGAACTTTTTCTTTCTAAGCATGGCCGTGGCTGGTGCTTTTGAGGCAGTCTTCAAGGTCTCTTTCACTCTTAGTTTCGGTGGTGGTGGCATAGTGGGTCCAAGAGATTCTGATCCTCTTTTTCTTGACTTCTTAGGTGTTTGTGCAGAGACTTGGTCTTCTGCTGGCTTCTCCATGGGCTATGGCAATTGGGAAATGGCTTTGAGGCCAACATCATAAATGATTCTTGTGAGTAGCAATCATGAATCGAGGTATTCCCCCCAAAGGTTAAGAGCTCTATAAAATTTTGCACTGCTACCTCAGGCATTTGGCTCTTTGTGTGCTCTGTAAAAGGAGCACCCCCGAGTCCACCTCTATGAATCTATTTGGCTTATATAAGGAGAAGTAAGTGCAGATGGCCTTTCTAGGTTTTATTAGACATGGTAGCTTCACATTGTCTAGTTGGGTTTGGTAATCTCAGCATGCTTGAACATCACCACCCGCTTGGCCCCCCGAAAGCACCACTCTTAGCAAGTGAACTGCATTTTGGACGGCCTCCATTGCGACTGGATCTACATGAAATTCCTTGATAATCATGTCAGTCGAGTTCATGGCTTGGAAGCTAGCAAAGGTAATCCATCCCCCCTAGCCGCATCTTGAAAAAATCCCACCTTTTGGAGTAGACGATTGGCATCAGCATCCTTAAGTACCAAATTATGCCATTCTATAGAGGCGATCATGGCATAATAATGTTTATCTGTGTGGTCACCCTTATTGTGGAACATCCATCCACTTGTTCAAGCTCTTTAGTTCTAAAGAATCCTACCCTGTCTATAATGATTTGTTATGTGATATAGGGGGCTACAAGTATTGTCTCGTACAAGATGTGGGTTTCTTGGAGTACATACTTTGCCGACATCATTGATATGGCTACGAGTTGTTATGCTAATCTGTATGTTCGTGTGTATCTATTAGGCAACCTTTTTATGCAAGTTTGTGTGTGCTTAAGGCATACATTATAGGCATTACTATTGACAGCATGCACACATTCCAATGTAGGATTTATTGTCTTGGCAAGGCAATACATCCACTGGCAAAGAGTAATGGATTACAAGTCTTTGCCGAAGGTGTTTAGTGCATGTGTGATGTGATATTATGCACGTGCATGGGTAAAAATAGTTGAAGCGTGCCTCATGTAAGTGCCATGTGCAAGTACACTCATTGGGGGTCCATGGGTTGTTGGTGATGAGGTCTTTACCCTAGGTGTTTAGTGCGTGTGTGATGTGTTGTTATGTTGTGCACGGGTAATAATAGTTGAAGCATGCCTCATGCAAATGTCATGTGAAGTGACATCATATGATGCTTTGTTAATATCATTGCAATATGTGGTGTGAGAAGGAATTGAATAGGGAGTTCTTAGGTGCAATAGATCGTACACTCTCAGAGGAGATTTTTTATGGTTCCCCTTCTTCTATGAGAAGAACATTCATTGTCCTTTGCTCAAGTTTGATGTTGATAGTCCTTACCATCCAATCAATGCTATAGTCATGTTTGGCGATCCATCCTCTTTCAAGGATGATTTCTTATGGCATTGTTCGTGCAGTCATGTGACAAAGAAACTACCTTCCATGAGATAATATGGAAATTAAGCTTTACTAATCCTTCATGTTCATTTACATTCCTGAAACACTTTACACTAATGTCCTTGTGGACCCAAGGATTCGTTACGTAGTACTTTCCCAACCAAGCTTGTTCATAGCAAGTATCATAAACGAGTATCAAGGACCACTTGGGGATAAATGGTGTGCGTACTATACAACCATAGCTTCATCCATAACACCGACCGTATAAAGTTTAAACTACACCAAGTCTATTATTTGCCCAAGTTTTGGTGTGTCCATTGTAGAGCAAGGTCCCCTTGTGTCGTGTCTAATTACCTAGAAGAGGCTCGGGTGCATGCCTTTTCCACACGATCCAACAACTGATTGAGATCAGCACCTCCCTCAAGGTGTTATCAAATTACACGTCTTTTTGATGGGCAGCGGGACAAAAAATGGGCGCGAACGCTTGAGATGTGATCAAAGTGTGAAACCCGAAACAAGCAGCATGAAAACGTTTCTCCACCATTGAAGAGTTTTCTCTATTATCAAACATTGTTGTTATAATTGTTCTTATTTCTCACTATTGTTGGTCTTTTTACCGTCTCCGGCGCAGAAGCTTGGCAGGATCCTTGTCCGCACAGAGTGCGCGGGGTTTGTGGCTGCGTTTCACTCCGGTTGGTCCTCATTTTTCTTTTCTGTGTTTTTCATGATCTCGCAATCAGGATTAGGGTCACCTTCGGAATGGTTAGGGTTTTTTTGGGAAGTTTTAGGGTTTCATGTGGAACGAAGATTAAACACACTCATATTTTTAATTTCTTTACCGTACATGATTAGACCATGCATTTTGATCCCTTTTTGGCTTGGGCATATACTGCTAACATGCGTCATATGCTCGGCTATTTGCATGCATACCTCTAATGTTTTTTATTTTGAAATTCTGCTCATTGAGCACATACTACCAACAGGCCACATTATTCTAATTTGTTTATAAATTTGATGTTTTGCTCACTTGATTTCCTTTCATATATCATCTACCTTGTATGTAGAGTACAACCTACTAAGCCCGTTTTAACCAACAGGATCCTTTGGCTATTGGGTATGCTCGAAGGGGTTCCTTTTAGGTATGCAGCTACCAGGGATTCTTTCCTTCTCCCTTCTCTAATTCATTCAGAACACTCTAATTCTGCAGAAAGTATTTTGCGGGTTTTGGGGTGGGGCAGCATAGTTTAGTGCTGTAAACAAGTACTTTGAATGGATGTTGATGATCTATACAAGCGGAGTCCTTTGGCTATTTGCGAAGATGCTTTTTAGGGGCACCCTTTTTTGTCATCAATAGCATTCACATATTTGTTTCATGATTATCATACATTTGTGAGAGATGCCATTTTAAGTATTTTAATTTGTGAATTACATTTCGGAGGTGTCAACTGTCAACTTTTGCAGACTGGATTTATCTTGTTTGGCTGCATGGCAAGCCTGCATCCAGTTACCTAATGAAGCCAGATGAAGTGTGAGAATAGGGGATAGCTGAGGTAGCCTTTGGAGAGGAACCTTGGGAACTCAGTACTTTCTGAGAGTTTAACCACTTTGTGACCCTCTATATAGCGTCATGGAGGGTGGTTTTGTGCTGTTTTCCTTGAAGCACTGATTTGTTGCTTGTTTGTCGGAGCTTGTAGTGCATTGATGACAGTGCTTCTTCAGGTCTTACATGTCCCTCTCTATACAGAGTCTTTTGTTTTTTGTGGAGATGGGCAGAAACAAATTTCTCATGGTGTGGGATTCTCACATGATACACGTAGAGATTTCGTGGGCTTGAGTGTATAAATATCACTACTGGCTTTTAATCAATAAGACTTGTTGAGAGGCCATGCAAGGACTCTTGTATGAATAAACAAAAAGTTTAGAGTCATACCTACCACCTCTCTACAGCCCACAAGCAAGGTCAAAATACAAATTCACGTGTACGGTTTCCAGAAGGGCATTCATGCCCGTAAACTACACATTCAGATCTTGCAAGCAATCAAAAAGTTCACGCAAAAACAGTTCTAGGCATGCAAGTTGTGAGGACAAAAGGATGGAAGGACCAGAAATACAAGAGATCAGAATAAAACCACACTGCATGAAATATGTGAGTGAATATATATAAAAAGGTGAGTGGAGATATGTACAAGAGTCCTCATATGAGAGGTGACTCTGAGCAAAAAGAAGACTAGTGCAGAAGCAGAGAAGACGTCGGAGCTTAAGCACGGTCGATGACGAAGGCTTGCGTTGATGTGAGGCAAAGCACTCCGAGGTGATAGTGGCAGCGGAAAAAGGTAATGTCGATGACAATGATGGTGGTGCAGTCTCTAATGACACGGGTGCTGCGCGCCTGAAGTAGAGAGGGCTTCCGTTCCGAGTGGTGCAAGCTCTGGTGACATGGGTGCTGCGTACTTGAAGCAGAGAGGGCTGCTGTCCCGATGTAGCAGAGAGGGCTGCCGTCTTGATGTAGGGCTGATGTCAGCCCAGATTTAAGCGCTGAAGTGAGGCTGATGTCAGCCCAGATGTAAACGCTGAGTTAAGCCTGATGTAAACGCAGATGTAAGCCTGAGGACAGACTGATGTAAATGATGTAAGGCTCAGATGATAAGCGCTGATGTACACCTGATGTAAACACAGATGTAAAACGGAGGACAGGCTTAATGTCAAGCGTAGATGTGAGCTGCAGCAAAACGCAGGTGTTTGTTGGAGCAAAAGGCTGATGTATAAACGCTGATATGTGCTCTGCAGAAGGCGCTGGCATATACTGAGGTGAAACGCAGAAGTGAGCTGATGTATGCCTGATGCAAGTGCCAGAAAATAGCCGGACGTTGGCTGATATGAGTCCTCCAAATGGCGGCCTGGACCAGCAGAGGAAAACGCAGAGTGATCCCCTAGTGGAGGCGGCGAGGTGGTGAAAGAGTGCACAGAGCAGAAGCAGAGTGGCACTAGAATGTGCTGAACAGAGAGTGCAAGAGAGATATGGAGAAAACTATGCTGAATATACTGAAGCAAAACAGTCCCAAGCAAGAGACACTACAAGTGTCATAAGTGAGGGAGCAAAATATGTACAAGACTGAATGAACAATGAGAGGCCAGCACCCACTATTTATAGTAGGGGTAAGCTGGCCAACTGGAGCTGCAAAACAGGCCGACTGGAGCCACTAGACAGGCCGACTGGAAAATGCCTGAAAAGCTGGGAAAAATCCCAGAAAAATACTAGAAAAAGGGATGGCCAGCCCACAAGCAAGGGCCATGCAAAAGGGACCAAATGGGCACCATAAAAGAGCAGAATCTGGGGATGAATGTGCTAACACCCCCTCTCAGCACCAGATGCTGAACAAACTCCGAGAATCCGAAGATGAGGAGCCAAGGAAGCCTGAGAAACCGGCTTGGTGAACAAATCTGCAGCATTCTCCGCGGAAGGACAATACTCCAAACGCAAATCTCCAGCAAGAACCCGTTCACGAACATAGTGATACTGAATCTCAATGTGTTTCGTACGAGTATGAAACACAAGGTTCTTGGCGATGGCGATGCAACTTTGATTGTCACACCAAAGAAGAGTAGATCCGGTAGGAGGACAGCCGCGAGCTCCTCCAATAATCTCCGTAACCATATCGCCTCACATGCAGCATAACAAATTGCACGGTACTCCGCCTCGATAGAGGAAAGCGCCACAGTAGGTTGCTTTTTACTGCTCCAAGAAATGGCTCCAGACCCAAGTAAAAAAACACAACCAGTGGTCGAACGCCGTGTATCTGGATCTCCAGCCCAGTCTGAGTTAGACCATCCAACAAGAGTGCATCCTTGGCCATAAAAGATGCCAAAATCCAGAGTGCCACGCAAGTACCGAAGAACTCTGAGAACACACCGCCAATGCTACTGACGGGGTTTGGATGAGAAGGAACTCGGGAGTAGGTCAACTGAAACCGATCCCGTCAAGTGGGAAAGACTCCGTTGGACAGCCACACGCGTAATAGCACAACTTAATACCACAATTTGAAATGGACAACTTAATTACAACTTGAAATTGAAATGAAATGAAATGAGATAAATGGACAGGGCCGGAACGGGCGACCCCCCCTCAATATATGATATATTTATTGGGAGTATTTAACAAATACAATGCTCCATGGGTTCCAAGAACCAAATGATGTCCATGTACAAGATGAATACAGTACCAAACAAATAGGCTTGAAGTAGATATTCGAAGCAGAACGACCACTAGCGTGGTCCAGTCTCTACGGTCCTGTGCTTTCACTGGACTCCGCGGAGAGCGTCTCACTGGTGTTCCAAGACCACGCACAAACAGGCGCTCTGGTACTAACGCCTGGCTCTCTCGATCTCAGCACCTTTGGACCGTGGTTCTCCAATAGCTTGGACTACCCGGCACCGAACGGGTGTTGCCGTGGAGAGAGTCCCTTATCAGATTTATCACAAAGTGCTTTACTAAAATCTGAGATTCACTTACTTGAGATGGCAGATGGAAGACCAATACCCGGATGTGTCTGTGTAGAAGGTGTTGCCACCTAGGAGGGGTAAAGTCCTCTTGTAGCTGCCAATGGAAAAGAAGTGCAACCTCTTGCAAAGAAGGAAATGGAGCGGCCACCTTAGGAGAGGTAACGCCTTGCTGAAGCCTGCTGGACAGAAGAAGCAGCCACCTTGTTGAGATGGCACAGCCGCCTTGTAAGAGAACTTAGCGCAGCCGCCAAGACCAGTACAACCGCCTGCAGAGGTACAGAAGCGCAGGCTGAAGAGAGGAAGAGGAGCAACCGTATTGAAGTGGAGGAAGCGTCGGTATGCAGAACACAGCCCCATACAAAGGCCACAGCCGCCTGCTGTGAGAGGAGCACCCGCTTGCAAGGGAGGAGATGCCTGGCTGCAGCTTGGAGGAACCGACTGGTTGAATGAGCAGCCGCCTGTAGATAGTGGGCAGCCCTGTTGAAAGACAGGCGTAGCTTGTTGAGTATGCAGCCGCCTGCTGAAGGGATAACAGCCGCCTGTAGTGGGTAGGAAAAACAGCCGCCTGTGATGATGGGGAGGCGCTTGGCTGCAGCCTGTGCCGCCTGCAGAGATGATGGAGATGGCGTTGCTTGAGAGCATGCACCGAAGAGAGTCGCCGGCTGTTTTTCTCATACGTAAGATGGTGGAAGCGAATCGCCGGGGATGGTCTACACTAGAGGTGAAGGCTTTTTTTTATAAAAATTAAAGTGGAGTTTAACAAATTGATTGGGCTGGCTTCCCACGCTTGCATGTGGGCGGCCAGTTCTTTGGGGGTGGGTAGGTGACCATGCACCCACCCCCACACACACACTTAAGTGGGGCTCCCCACCTTGGCCCCTAAGTGGGTGCCCAAAGGGGGTGCCCACTTATAAGTGAGTGTGCAAATGACCTTATAAAACAAAGGTTAAAATATGAAATATTTAAACCAACATGTGCAATATACTTACCACCTGTTCACATGCACCAAAACTCGTCAGAAGATAGAGCAGACTTCACGACTCACTGGCAGGTGTCCCCGCTCAGTAAGTAACACGTCAAACAGGCAAACACAAAAATACAAGTCATGCGAAAACAGTTTCAAACATGCAGAACATGAGTGCATGTGCAAATAGTATCATGGACATATCTCCCGTTCATGGAACAAGTACAAAATATCTGTGGGCACAAAAATGGCACGACGTAAACATAAAAACCTGGTCTTCCTATGGAGTGACAGTCCCATAGGTAAGACACAGTTCCAGGCACGAGCCTCCCTATGGAGTGACAGTCCCATAGGTAAGACACGGCATGAATACTGGCTCTTCCATGGCGTGACAATCCCATGGGTCGAACACAGTCCAGGTCATACACGGGTGGCACCAGTCTGGCTCCTGTCCATACGACACCATCGTGCTAACACACGGGTGGCACCAGTCTGGCTCCTGTCCATGTCAGCAAAATACTGGCCTCTTCACATGAGACAGTGGCCTGGCCTCAAGTGAACGAGACATAAAAACTGGAGATGGACCAAATGGTCGGCCAATTGGTGACATCCCCCCGGGCTTCTAAAGAGTTGTCCTCAACTGAAAAGCCTCAAGATATGCCTGCAACAACTGTGGGTAATCAACAAAATAATCCTCATTTACCCACTTTGCATCAATAGGCAAATAATTCTTAAACTTCATAAGGTATCTCCTGGAAAGCTTTCCTGCAGGTAGCTTTCTCTCCTTGTGAAAAACAATCTGTTCTGGCTGGAGGATGTCCTCATCTCTGGCGGATCTTCTGTGTGACAGGCTCGTCAGGATCTGGCCCCACATATTTCCGAAATAGACTCACATGAAATGCATTGTGAATCTTCTAGTGACTAGGTAAAGCAAGCCTGTATGACACTTCATTGATCTCTGGAATCACCTTGAAGGGTCCATAATAGCGAGGAGAAAGCTTAGGATCCTCTTCCGAAGCCTAGCCTTCTCAAATTTCAGCAAAACCCAATCACCTTTTTTGACTTCCATATCCCTTCTATGCTTGTCAGCAGCCATTTTATGCTTGTCTTGTGACCTTGCAATGGCTGTCCGCACCTGACCAAAAGGATACATCCAAGTCACAAACATATTCATCAGCTGCAAATATCTCATCCTTTGTACGAAGGATGGGTGGCAATACCACTCTGCCATAAATAATCTCGAATGGAGCTTTTCCCGTGGAAGCATGGATCGTATTGTTGTAGGCAAACTCAACAAGTGGAATATACTTCTCCCATGCAGTCTTTTGATCTGCCACATAACATTTCAATAAATCCAACACGGCTGAATTTGCAGCTTCACTTTGGCCATCCGTTTGGGGATGATAAGCTGATGAAAACTCAAGTTTAGTACCCATATTATTAAATAAAGCCCTCCAAAAGAGGCTTGTATTCCTGGGATCTCTATCCCCAACAATGGATTTAGGCATACCATGTGTCATGTGCATAGTGAGTATCTACCGTGTGCTATACGCATGCAAGACTAGTTTCGAGGCTTGGGGAAGCTTGGAACTAGGCAGGCTGATGGACGAGCTGAGTTAGGGAAATACTAACGGGCGGGCACCCAAGTATGGACGGGCGGCCGGCCAAGTGTGGACGCCCGATGACCGGCCAAGAGCATATAAAAGGGTGGCCAAGGTTAGTTATTGTATTATAGAGAGTCTCGCGAGTTTGTGAGAGCTCTATGGTCTTGGAGCCTGGATCTAGTGCAGACGTGCACCTGCTTTGTGCAGCCGAGGCCGATAGCAGTCTCGAGGCCCGCGAGGGCAGCTTCGTGGCGGTATGGGACGTCGCGAGGAGGAGATTGGTCGGTACGTCATCCTAGTTAGCTCAGCTCGTGGCTCGGTGGGGACAGCCAAGACTGTGGGCTTGCCCACGACTGTCATGGTTGGGAGGTGAGTCAGGCCTGCACCCCCTTGTTTGTTTGTTTGTTCGTTTGTTTGCAGGATTCGAGTTTCGAACCAAGATCGATCACGAGGGGATCCGTGGGGATTTGACAATGGTATCAGAGCATACCTCGTGAACGAGCAAGTTGGTAGGTAGAGAAGAAGAGGTCGAAGAACGGTATGTGTTAAAAAACTTGCTGTTTTTTTTGTGCATACTGCAGTTTTCAGATTTTGTATGTGTTTTTTCTTCATCAAAGACACCCATGTTGATGGGGAGATGGTAGGATTAGTAAGGGTTGATTGCTTTGCAAAGAAAAGGAGTCGTGTTTGTGCAGTCGCATGAGAGAAAACAGGAAAAAGCAAAAAAAAGCACGTTTGTTGCTTTTCGTTGAATGAGAGAGAGAGAGAGAGAGAGAGAGAGAGAGAGAAGCGGTTGAGGCATGTTGGTCGAACGCTGGTGTGCAGGCGTTTGGTCGAGTCTGTGCAGGCGATAAAGTTGGCAGCGGCTCAGTGTGCGAGGGCAGCCAGCCACGTAGCCAGGCGGCCATGCCTACCCAGGCGGCCATCAAGTTTACGCAGCGCCTAGGCCAGGCGGGCTGGTGCCCAGGCCAGGCCTATGTCGGCGCTTAGGCCAGGCGGGCAGGCAAGATTGGCCAAGGCCACTTGTGCGCACAGGCGGCGCCGGCTGAAACGCAGCTGGCAGCAGCCGACGGCAGGCAGGGTGGCGCCGGCAGGAAGATTCGCGCCGGCAGCCAACGGTGATGTCAAAAGCATGCACCGGCAGTTCACCCACGGGTTAATTCAGGAGGAGAAGAAAAAAAAAAACAAAGGAAAGCTTACGTTTTTAGCTTTCGTTTTTTTTGAAGAGTTTAAAATTTTCTAAGTTTGAAAAGACCCTCCTCCAAAGTTTAAAGGTGTTTTATTTTTTATTTTTTTAAAGAAAAAGAGAATATATATATCCATATATATATATATATATATATATATATATATATATATATATATATATATATATATATATATATATATATATATATATATATATATATTCAAAAAAAAACACGAAAGCTAAAGCAAAAGCTAAGCCTAGCTTTTCGAGATTTTTGGCTTTTGGGAAACCTTTATAAACCCCCTCACGTGGGCTTCTTGCCACACATCTCTCGAGTTCTCGAGTTCTCAAGTTTTCAAGCTCTCAAGCTCTCGAGTTCGCTCGCACTTTCATTGTGCAAAGATCGAATTTTCTCTCCACGTACCCTCTTCACGATGTCGACCCAAGAATCAGAGTTGGAGCCCCTCGTGGAACGCGAAGGCTTGCCGGCTACGGAAGGTACCGATGCCGATCTTTTTGACGATTTTGTGTCAAAATCAGATTTCCAAGAGTTCAAAGTAGCTCTCGAAGCTTCTTCGTCGGAACGTCAGGCACAAATCGCAGCCCAGATGCAAGCTTTGCAGAACTCCATCGCTCTATTGACCACTACCCTCTCTACTTTCTCGGGAATGGATACCTTGGCTTTAGCTTTAGGTCCCAATATTACTCCGGAACCGTTCGGGAGCGAGCAAAAGCAGCGAACCAAGGAGATCGTGGACACATGGCTACACAAGTGGCAAGTTCACTTTCAGTTTCATCCATATGATGATGGAAAGAAGATACAGTTAGCAGCAGGTTTCCTGTCCGGCAAAGCTTTGCTTTGGTGGAAGGAACTGAACCCAAAGCCAACGACTTGGGCACAATTTGAAGACGTCTTCAAGAAAGAGTTCCTCAAGAAAGAGGATGATTATGATGTTGTTGCCCGGTTCTCAGCTTTGACCATGACCTCGCAGTATCTCACTTATGAGGTCTATCTCCAGAAGTTTTGTGACTTGCAGATGAAAGCTACAAAAATGGATCCCACTACTCTTTTGGGGTTTTTCGTAGCTGGTTTACCAGACTCGTACTGATTACAGGTTAAAAATAACAAATGCAAAACATTGGACGAGGCCATTCATTCAGCTCGTATCTATGATGATACGATGGTCTCTTCCAAGTTGAAACCCGTTAGCGAGCAGGGGAACAAGCATAAAAGAAAGTTCTCCGCACCTATGGCTAACACGAATGAAGGCAAGTCTTCGGACCAACCTTCGAAGAATTCAAGTTCGACACCAGCGAAGAAGAAACGACTCCTTCGGGCTTTGAAGCTCAAGAAGGAAGGACGTTGTTTTATCTGCGAAGAAAAAGGACACATGCGTAACGAGTGCCCGAAGCAAAAGGGTGCCAAGTCAAACGCAGGACCCAAGCCAAAGGCAGCTAACCAGTTGTCTTTGACAGGTACGTCAATTAATGTACTTTCTCGCCCTAGTACTTGTTCTGATTGTCTGTTCAATTCTAAAGTCTTTGGCTTGCATGATCTTCTCCGAGTTTATGGAGAAGTCATAAAATTCACATTCTGTTAGACCCTGGCAGTTCGCATAACTTTGTTAACTACAAACTTGTGCAGAAATTGAGTCTTGATACGACACTCAGCGACCATACCTATGAGGTACGTCTACCTGCGAGAAGACAAGTTTGGGATCGCAAGGTCGAGATGCTTCCAATCCAGATTCAGGACTACAAAGATACTCTGGAATGCTATGTTATGCATTTGGAAAATGTAGACTTGTTAGTAGGAATTGAGTGGTTTAAGACTCTTGATGTCCAGATAGATTGGTCTAGTCATATTTTTTCTTTTCAGCATAGGGACACCAAGTATAGTATTTTAGGTGATTGTATTCATCCCTCTCAGGGACCTCTTGTAAATACAATTGATTTTGGAAATATATTTGAAAGCAAAGAATTACAGAAGATACTTGATTCGTTTCAAGACGTATTTCCTAAGGAACTGCCATCGGGTTTATCACCTGAACGGGCAGTAGATCATCGTATTGACTTGATCCCTGGTGCTCATCCTGTGAGTATTCCACCTTATAGGATGAGCCAAGCTGAGGAAGATGAGTTGGCTAAACAACTCGAAGATTATTTGAGGATGGGCCAGATCCGTCCAAGTAAATCACCTTGGGGTGCACCTGTGTTGCTTAGGAGGAAGAAGGACAATACTTGGAGAATGTGTATAGATTACAAGAAATTGAACAAGGTGACCATTAAGAACCGTTATCCTCTCCCTAGATCAGATGACCTAATTGACCGGTTAGCAAGAGCGAAATATTTCACGAAGATAGATTTACGTACTGGCTATCACCAGATACGTATTCATGAAAGGCATGTCGAAAGAACCGCCTTTCGGACTAGGTATGGCCATTACGAGTTTCTCGTATTACCTTTTGGGTTAACCAATGCTCCAGCCACTTTCCAGCAAATGATGAACGATCTTTTTCGTGAACTTTTGGGGAAATTTGTGGTGGTGTTCCTGGATGATATTTTGATTTATAGTTATACTCTTGAGGATCATGTCAGACACCTCACGATTGTCTTATCTCTTTTAAGACAGAATCGACTATATGCCAAGTTGAGTAAATGTGAGTTCTTTATGACTGACATCATTTACTTGGGACACAAGATCACTAGAGATGGATTGAGCATTGACTATGACTGAGTTCAGAAGGTTTTGGATTGGCCTATACCGCGAACAGTGAAACAACTTCGTTCTTTTCTCGGTTTTGTTGTTTTTCTTCGAAAATCTGTACGGGAGTACTCTCAGCTCACACTACCGATGACCGACTTATTGAAAGGTCGTGGACGTAAGTCCAATCAGCCTATCACTTGGAATAACGATTTGGATATGGCCTTCAGACTTTTGAAAGATAAAGTCAAGGAAGCACCTATCTTAGCATTGCCTGATCCTAGTCGGCCTTATGTTCTTGAAACTGATGCCAGTGACTATGCTATCGGGGCTGCTTTATTTCAAGATGGTAGACCGGTTGCTTTTGAAAGTAAAAAGCTAGACGACACTCAATCTCGTTGGCCAACCCTTGAGAAGGAGCTTTATGCTGTGATTCATGCTCTCAAGGTTTGGAGACATTATTTATATGGCTCCAAGTTTGTGGTATTGACTGATCATCAGTCAATCAAGTATGTGTGTGATGCGGATGATTTGAGAGGAAGGAAAGCTCGTTGGGCAGAGTTAATGCAAGATTTTGATTTCGAGATCCGTTATCGGAAAGGGTCCATGAATAATATTGCAGATGCGCTTAGTCGGATTAGAGAGGTGAATTCTTTGTCGTTCACCGAGATTTCTACTGACTTATTTCAGTCATTGAGAGGGCTTTGCAGGACTGATAGTTATTTTGGTCCATTTTGGCATAAGATCCAGGACGGGAGCTCATTGATTGACCAAGACTCGGTGACTGAGCAGTCTACTATTCAGGCTGCAGGAGGTCAGTGGATGATTCGGAATGGTTTGCTATTCCGTAATGACAAAATTTGTGTACCACAGATCCCGGACATTAGGTCCAAGATTCTGAGGGAGTGTCACGACGTCCCTTCTGCTGGACACCCTGAGGTACATAGGACGCTACCATTAGTGAAACACACTTTTTATTGGCTGAAGATGAAAGGGTATGTAGAAGATTATGTTCTCAAGTGTCAGATTTGTCAGGCAAATAAAGCTGAACGCTTTAGACAGGCTGGGTTGTTGCATTCTTTGCAAATCCCAGGTAATAAATGGGAAAGTATTTCCATGGATTTTATTACCGGATTGCCAAGAACACATCAAGGCCACGATTCTATTTGGGTTGTGGTAGATCGCTTGACAAAAATGGCTAGATTTTTACCGACCCGGAAGACTATTCCAGCTACGCAATTAGCTCGGCAGTTTATCAAGCAATTGTTTAGACTGTACGGGTTACCGCAGGACATAGTCAGTGATAGGGACTCTAAGTTTACGAGTGATTTTTGGAAACTTGTTTTTGAGAAGTTGGAAACAACTTTGAATTTGAGTTCCTCTGATCATCCTCAATCTGATGGCCAGACTGAAAGAGTGAATCAGATTTTGGAGGAAATGCTTCGAGCATATGTATCCAAAAGATAGAGTTCATGGGAGGATTATCTTCCTATGTTAGAATTTGCATATAACAGTACTAAGCATACGAGTACAGGGTTTAGTCCTTTCATGCTTATGTATGGTTTTCAACCAAGATCGCCTGTTACAGTAGGACGCACCAAGGAGATCGTGGACACGTGGCTACATAAGTGGCAAGTTCACTTTCAGTTTCATCCATGTGATGATGGAAAGAAGATCCAGTTAGCAGCAGGTTTCCTGTTCGGCAAAGCTTTGCTTTGGTGGAAGGAACTCAACCCTAAGCCAACGACTTGGGCACAATTCGAAGACGTCTTCAAGAAAGAATTCCTCAAGAAAGAGGATGATTATGATGTTGTTGCCCGGTTTTCAGCTTTGACCATGACCTCGCAGCACCTCACTTATGAGGTCTACCTCCAGAAGTTTCGAGACTTGCAGATGAAAGCTACAAAGATGGATCCCACTACTCTTTTGGGGTTCTTCGTAGCTAGTTTACCAGACTCATACCGATTACAGGTTAAAAATAACAAATGCAAAACATTGGACGAGGCCATTCATTCAGCTCGTATCTATGGTGATACAATGGTCTCTTCCAAGTCGAAACCCGTTACCGAGCAGGGGAACAAGCATAAAAGAAAGTTCTCCGTACCTATGGCTAACATGACTGAAGAAAAGTCTTCGGACCAATCTTCAAAGAATTCCAGTTCGACATCAGCGAAGAAGAAAGGACTCCTTAGGGCTTTAAAGCTCAAGAAAGAAGGACGTTGTTTTATCTGCGAAGAAAAAGGACACATGCGTAACGAGTGCCCAAAGTAAAAGGGTACCAAGACAAACGCAGGATCCAAGCCAAAGGCAGCTAATCAGTTGTCTTTGACAGGTACGTCAATTACTGTACTTTCTCGCCCTAGTACTTGTTCTGATTGTCTCTTCAATTCTAAAGTATTTGGCTTGCATGATCTTCTCCGAGTTGATGGGGAAGTGGATGGCCATAAGATTCACATTCTTCTGGACCCTGCCAGCTCACACAACTTTGTTAACTACAAACTTGTGCAGAAATTGAGTCTTGATACGACACTTAGCGACCATACCTATGAGGTACGCCTACCTGCGGGAAGGCATGTATGGGATCGAAAGGTGGAGATGCTTCCAATCCAGATTCAGGACTACAAAGATACTCTGGAATGCTATGTAATGCATCTAGAGAATGTAGACTTGTTATTAGGGATTGAGTGGTTTAAGACTCTTCAAGTCCAGATAGATTGGTCTAGTCATATTTTTTCTTTTCAGCATAGAGACACCCAGTATAGTATTTTAGGTGATTGTATTCATCCCTCTCAGGGACCTCTTGTAAATACAATTGATTTTGGAAATATAACGGATTCTTCTTTGTATACCGCTTTCCATTATGTAGTGATTCCACTTTCTTTCTTTCTCATCTCTTCCTTGGATGTAAATGAATTAAGTGTGTTTGAAAGCAAAGAATTATAGAAGATACTTGATTCGTTTCAAGACGTATTTCCTAAGGAACTGCCATTGGGTTTATCACCTGAACGGGCAGTAGATCATCGTATTGACTTGATCCCTGGTGCTCATCCTGTGAGTATTCCACCTTATAGGATGAGCCAAGCTGAAGAAGATGAGTTGGCTAAACAACTCGAAGATTGTTTGAGGATGGGCCAGATCCGTCCAAGTAAATCACCTTGGGGTGCACCTGTGTTGCTTAGGAGAAAGAAGGACAACTCCTGGAGAATGTGTATAGATTATAAGAGATTAAATAAGGTGACCATTAAGTACCGTTATCCTCTCCCTAGATCAGATGACCTGATTGACCGGTTAGGAGTGAAATATTTCACGAAGATAGATTTACGTACTGGCTATCACCAGATACGTATTCATGAAAGGCATGTCGAAAGAACCGCCTTTCGGACTAGGTATGGCCATTACGAGTTTCTCGTATTACCTTTTGGGTTAACCAATGCTCCAATCACTTTCCAGCAAATGATGAACGATCTTTTTCGTGAACATTTGGGGAAATTTGTGGTGGTGTTCTTGGATGATATTTTGATATATAGTCATACTCTTGAGGATCATGTCAGACACCTCATGATTGTCTTATCTATTTTAAGACAGAATCGACTATATGCTAGGTTAAGTAAATGTGAGTTCTTTATGACCGAAATCATTTACTTGGGACACAAGATCACTCGAGATGGATTGAGCATTGACTATGACCGAGTTCAGAAGGTTCTGGATTGGCCTATACCGCGTACAGTGAAACAACTTCGTTCTTTTCTCGGTTTTGTAGTTTTTCTTCAGAAATCTGTATGGGAGTACTCTCAGCTCACACTACCGATGACCGACTTATTGAAAGGTCGTGGACGTAAGTCAAATCAGCCTATCACTTGGAATAACGATTTGGATATGACCTTCAGACTTTTGAAAGATAAAGTCAAGGAAGCACCTATCTGTTAGAAGTCATCTCTTGTGTAGATTTATACACCAGGGCCTTTGTTGTGGGTGTGTCCGCCCTTATCAGGTGTTTTATCATTTTTCCTCACTCCCCGCATTTTCTCCCTATTTTTCCCATCTTTCTGAGGTTTGGGAGGGCTGCCAGGTGATGCCAGGAGCACCCCCGGTGATGGCTGACTCCATGTTGATCAGTCGTGGGCTACTGGGCTGCTGGCCGACTGGATTTCATCAGTCGTGGGCACCTGTTTGCTGGCCGACTGCATTTATGCAATCGTGGGACCTTTTCATCAGTCGTGGGCATTCTTTCTGCTGGCCGACTGCCCTCTATGGGATGTATATATAGGACCCCAGCCCCCATACCTTATTTGTATCAGTTCTCGGGATCTTCTTGTGTATATAGAGCAAAGTTACACGCCTACATCTCTCTCTCTCTTGTGCTGTTTTTCTGCCTGCGTTTTTGCTCTTGTGTTCCCAGATTTGGTCATCATCTTCGCTGCATATTCTGACATGGTATCAGAGCCTAGGCTCTAGATAGGTCTTGGGATTTGTGTGAGCAAGAGGGGGGCTGTTTTGTGGCTGATTGGTGGACTGTTTTGGGCTGATCGGGAAGAGGAGAAGCAAGAGGAAGGCGGGCTGATTTACTGGACAGCCACTTGCAGGTTTTAGTTCTTCTTTGTTCCCACCCACCCACCCTTTTCAGAGTACATCCCCGCTATGGCAGATCTGTTTGAGATGGCCGAGAGACATGTGAAGATCCCGACACTCCCCACGTTCCCGGTGGACCGTCAGTTGGACGGGAGCAACTACGGCATATGGAAGATGATGATGGAATCCGTACTGGAGTCTTACGACCTCGCCGATTTCACCGTTGTTGGTGTTCCACGGCCGGAAGTAGAGGAAGGGGAGTTACAACCCGAAAGGACCGGGAGGCCCAGACACAGATGTGGGATCGTGTCAACGCCAGGGTCCGTTCGTTTATTTTCCTCAACTGCACACCACAGGTAATCAATCATGTAAAGCACATGACGCTGGCCAGAGGTATATGGCAGCATTTGGCCTCACTTTACAACAGGGTATCGCCCATGAAGAGGATTTCCTTGGAAGTACAGATGCGGGTTATGAGCCCTGCAAAGTCGTCGACGATGCGGGAGCATATTAACAAGCTGCAAGCTCTTCAGCAGGAAGTTCTTCAGGCTGGGAAGGAGATATCGTCAGAGGACATGGCCATCACGTTGCTGTCACATTTGCCCTCTTCGTACTCAGCATTTTACTCTTCTTTGATTACCAGTGGCAGGCTCAGCACCATCACGTGGGAGGAGCTTGTGCCCATGGTCCTGGACCAGGAGGAACGATTCACGAACCCTCCTCAGGGTGGAGGTTCGGAGGCCTTAACTGGCCAACGGTCGAAAGGCCGTAACTCGAGCAAAGGGAAGGCTTCATCGGAGAAGTCTTCTGAGAAGAAGTCCGACGCTGACCGCGAGAAACTGAAGGCAGAGATGACCTGTAATGATTGTGGCGAGAAAGGCCACTACTGGAGACAGTGTCCCAAGCGGAAGACCGAGAAGGGTGAAGACTCCTCAGCAGCAATGATGAAGACTCCGGCTTTTGTGCACCTGGAGGTGATGGACACCGATGCTTCATTTTCTTCAGGTAGGGAGGAGATTGGAGGACTCTCCGTAACGGATACTCGGGAGTGGATTCTTGATAGTGGTGCTTCCAGGCACATGACTCCTTCCCGTTCCGGTTTACAGGATCTCTGTAGGCTTTCTGGTCATATTCTTACTGGGGATACGTCCATTATCCTAGTTCACAGTGAGGGCAGGATGCAGATAGTTCTCGGTGGCAGAGGGGGGAAGCATTCCTCCCAGGTGTTGTATGTTCCGGCACTTGGTTTTCATCTGTTGTCAGTGCATCAGGTTTGCAAGACTGGCGTACGGGTGGAGTTTGATGAGCATTTTGTTGCTCTCCGGGACAAAGCAACAGGCCAAGTGGTTTGGGAAGGTGGAGTGGAGAATGGAGTTTACAGGCTTTCAGCACTCTCTCTCCCAGGTCCTCAGGTTTGTGATGAGTGGCAGTCTGGTAATGGCCACTTAAGTGTGGATACGCTGCAGGTGCGGGCTTTCCGAGACCAGGTGGTGGATAGCTTGCCAGTAGATGGCAGCAGTTGGCAGGAACTTTCCAGTACTGATGTTGGTAGTTCTTGTGTTCGTGAGTCAGAGGAAGCTGAACAGGTCACTTATGCTCTGATGTCTCGTAGTGTTCGGGACATAGAACTTCCAGTAGTTGAGGATGTTCTTTCCACGGGGACCTTTCGAAAAGCCAGGCAGGTGGCAGGTGCTTACTTGCAGAAGGAGGTGGTTTCTCCAGGCTTTGTGGTTCCGGATTTAGAGGGGGTGGTTGACAGGTTTCATCAGGTTTCCAGGGCTTGTTTTTGCACCGTAACAGGTGTTGATCCTGGTGAGCAGTGTGATGTCTCTGTGACTCAGAAGCTGTATGGTTCATTGATCTGGTTGATGGACACCAGATTGGACGGGAGCTTCCTGATGAGGTGGTTGAGCTCATGGTTGCAGATGTCTCTTTGGGAGGCAGGATTGCGTTTCCTGTGGTTTCTGCGGCCTGCGAAGGATCATGGACTCTTGTACACAGGAGGGGGATTGTTGGATGGAGTCCGACTCCATGGTTGGAGTGACTCGGTTTGGGGAGGAGATTCGAACACGAGGGGATCTACTTATGGCCCAGGAGCAGTTTTACGGAGCAGGAGGAGGTTACATTGCAGGTTTGGGCTTCCACTGGAGGAACCCATGGTCATCCAAAGGCACTTTGTTCGTGAACAGATCGTTGCTGATGACATCTTGCTAGAGTTCTGTTCGACGGAGGACAGTACGGTGGACCTCTTCACGAAGTCGCTCTCTCAGGATTTGCTCAGGCGGCACCCCAGCTCCCAGTGGTTGGTTACACAGCCAGGAGCTGAGAGGGGGTGTTAGAAGTCATCTCCTGTCTAGATTTATACACCAGGGCCTTTGTTGTGGGTGTGCCCGCCCTTATCAAGTGTTTTATCATTTTTCCTCACTCCCCGCATTTTTTCCCTATTTTTTTCATCTTTCTGAGGTTTGGGAGGGTTGCCAGGTGATGCCAGGAGCACCCCAGTGCTGGCCGACGCCATGTTGATCAGTCGTGGGCTACTGGGCTGCTGGCCGACTAGATTTCATCAGTCGTGGGCACCTGTTTGCTGGCCGACTGCATTTATGCAGTCATGGGACCTTTTCATCAGTCGTGGGCATTCTTTCTGCTGGCCGACTGCCCTCTATGGGATGTATATATAGGACCCCAGCCCCCATACCTTATTTGTATCAGTTCTCGGGATCTTCTTGTGTATATAGAGCAGAGTTACACGCCTACATCTCTCTCTCTCTTGTGCTGTTTTTCTGCCTGCGTTTTTGCTCTTCTGTTCCCAGATTTAGTCATCATCTCCGCTGCATATTCTGACACTATCTTAGCATTACCTGAATCTAGTCGGCCTTATGTTCTTGAAACTGATGCCAGTGACTATGCTATCGGGGGTGCTTTATTTCAAGATGGTAGACCGGTTGCTTTTGAAAGTAAAAAGCTAGACGACACTCAATCTCGTTGGCCAACCCTTGAGAAGGAGCTTTATGCTGTGATTCATGCTCTCAAGGTTTGGAGACATTATTTATATGGCTCCAAGTTTGTGGTATTGACTGATCATCAGTCAATCAAGTATGTGTGTGATGCGCTTTTTATTGGCCAAAGATGAAAGGGCATGTAGAAGATTATGTTCTCAAGTGTCAAATGTGTCAGGCAAATAAAGCTGAACGCTTTAGACAGGCTGGGTTGTTGCATCCTTTGTAAATCCCAGTTAATAAATGGGAAAGTATTTCCATGGATTTTATTACTGGATTGCCAAGAACACATTAAGGCCACGATTCTATTTGGGTTGTGGTAGATCGCTTGACAAAAATGGCTAGATTTTTACCGACCCGGAAGACTATTACAGCTACGCAATTAGCACGGCAGTTTATCGAGCAATTGTTTAGACTGTACGGGTTACCGCAGGACATAGTCAGTGATAGGGACTCTAAGTATACGAGTGATTTTTGGAAACTTGTTTTTGAGAAGTTGGAAACAACTTTGAATTTGAGTTTCGCTGATCATCCTCAATCTAATGGCAGAACTGAAAGAGTGAATCAGATTTTGGAGGATATGCTTCGAGCATATGTATCCAAAAGACAGAGTTCATGGGAGGATTATCTTTCTATGTTAGAATTTGCATATAACAGTACTAAGCATACGAATACAGGTTTTAGTCCTTTCATGCTTATGTATGGTTTTCAACCTAGATCACCTGTTACAGTAGGATTCTCAGGACTTCAGCATGATGCAGCACGTAATTTTTTGCAAGATATGCAGGAAATGTTACAAGTTGCAAAGGAATCTATTAGAAGTGCTCAAGACCGAGACAGGTTTTATTCTAATAGACATCGTTCACCAAGAAAGTTCTCTGAAGCAACGATGGTGTATGTGCGAGTTCCGAAAGATTCCGAGACTTTACGGACAGGTCGGTCTCCGAAATTATCCCCTAGATACTGTGGACCATTTCGTGTTACACGACGGATTGGTTCAGTAGACTTAAGGAAGTACTGGGTGGAACAGATCAGTTAGTTACTCCTCAAGAAATTATAGATGTCGAGGACATGGCATTTGTTCCGCACGAACCTGAAAAGATTCTTGGATTTCGTGAAAGGAAATTGCGTAATACGCTTATCACGGAATACAAGATCAAGTGGAAGGATCGTGTTGAGGAGGACGCTACATGGGAGACATTGACGACTCTTCAGAGAGATTACCCTGGCTTTTTAGTGAGCTCAGGAGTGAGCTCTTAGAGGAAGGGGAGTATGTCATGTGCACAGTGTGTATCTACCGTGTGCTACACGCACGCAAGACTAGTTTCGAGGCTTGGGGAAGCTTGGAGCTAGGCAGGCTGATTGACGAGTTGAGTTAGGGATAGACTAATGGGCGGGCACCCAAGTATGGACGGGCGGGCGTCCAAGTGTGGACGCGCGATGACCGGCCAAGAGCCTATAAAAGGGTGGCCAAGGTTAGTTATTGAGATATAGAGAGTCTCGCGAGTTTGTGAGAGCTCTATGGCCAGCAGGACGATCCCTTAATTCCTCCCGATCTGACCGCCGAGGTAGACAATGTTGAACTCAAACTTTTGTATAAATTAATGACCACAGCACAGACAAGAAAGATGGATATCAAGTTACCTGAGCTCTACAATGGCCGCCGCGATAAGCCGTTTATCGATTACTGGCTCTACAAGATGGAGGTTTATTTCTCAAATATCGAATTGCTCGAAAATAAAAAGGTGGCATTGACCAGTGCCCTCTTGAAAGATACCGCCTTCCTTTGGTGGCGACGTAGGATTTCAGATGGCAAGTCTACTCAGACGTGGGATAAATTCCGGCGTGCTCTTCGCAAGGCTTTTGAGCCTGCCAATGCGAACTTTCATGCCAGGTCTTCTCTTCGCCGCTTGAGTCAAACTGGCTCCGTGGCCGCGTACATCTCAGAGTTTCAAAAATTGGCTCTCGAGATAGACACTCAGCCCCTCTGACCAGCTTCACAGCTTCATTGACGGGCTTGAACCCATGATCCAAGATGAAGTCCATAAGTACAATCTTGCCACCCTGGATGAAGCAATCTCGTATGTCGAGCGCATTAGTGATTACAAGGGTCCTCTTAGGAACTTTTCCTCCGGCGCTCGTTCTTACTAGCAGAATCGACCCAATGGGACTAGCCAGCCCTAGCGTCCCAATCTTGGACAACCAAACTCTCGGCGACCATATTCTGGACAACAGTCCTTTCGGTCACGCTTCTCCGGGCAAGCTTCTGCGTCAAACGCAGGATCCTCTCAGATCAAATCCTCTGGCAGCAGAAATCGAGATCGGTCCCGACAGGACCATCGCAGCAATGATCAGCGCAACTTCAAGCGAGAAACCTCTTCCGGACAGCAAACCTCTTCATCGACTGCCACTTCATCCCAACCTAGTCGTCCAGGCCTCTGTACAATTTGTTCTGGCGATCACCGGTGGTATGAATGTCCTCAGCGCCCTAAACCCTCCAACACTCCGCGCAATTCTCAGGTGGACAGTTGCCACCATGCTGATCATGACCTGCCTCGTGTGAAAGACAAAAACAAACAAATAGCTTGTTGTGTTCACGTTTCTGAAGTTGTCAGTACCCTGATGCTTAATGGCCAAAGTACCAACCCTGTTCCGGTGAATCTTTCCAAGCAGGTCCTTAGTCTTCTGGGTTTCATTGGCGACCATCCCATCAATGTGCTGGTGGACAGTGGCTGTTCCACTAATTTTGTGGGCACTTCTTTGGTTCACAAGCTTCGCCTACAGACCCGACATTTTGTGGATGCTTTTCAAGTAGAGCTTGCTGATGGTTCCTTCCTTAATTGTAACAAAAAGGTTTCAGTTCCAGATTCAAGATTACCAAGATCACCTTAATTTTTCAGTGAAGCCGTTGTCACATTATGACATGATACTGGGACAATCTTGGCTGTATTGATATGATCCAGTGATCAGCTTTCGTTCTCATTCAATCCAGTTATACCATGATGGTCGAGAGCTGGAACTTCGTGGCCTTTTCAGTGCCAAACCCATCACTGTTGTTTCTGCCCTGCAAGTCAAACGCCTCGTCCGCAAACGTGACTGTACAACATCCTTGGTCATGTTACGGGAGATTGAAGCAGAAACTAGTGAGCAATCTCAAGCCTCGTCATCAACAACTGCTTACTTGGAGCAACCCTTCTTCAGGTCTTTTCAGGATCTGTTTCCGAATGATCTTCCGACGACATTGCCTCCTCGTCATCCTGTGGATCACCCGATTGATCTTATCCTAGGTCAACCTCCTCCAACCCGAGCTCCATACCGTGTCTCTTATTCTGAATCTCAGGAGATACAAAGGCAATTACAGGAGTTGCTGGACAAAGGTCACATCCGTCCCAGCAAAAGTCCCTTCGGAGCCCCCGTTTTGCTTGTCAAAAAGAAGGATGGATCAATGCGGCTTTGCATTGATTACCGTGCTCTCAACAAGCTGACAATCAAGAACAAATTCCCTTTGCCTCGCATCGATGAGTTGTTCGACCAGCTGCTTGGTGCAAAGGTGTTTTCTAAGATTGATTTGAAGTCCGTCGGCTATCATCAAATTCGTATCCGTAATGGTGATGAATACAAGACAGCCTTTCGGACAAAATATGGCCATTATGAATTCTTGGTCATACCTTTTGGGTTAACCAATGCCCGGCCACTTTCATGACCCTGATGAATGAAATTTTTGGGCCGTACTTGGACAAGTTTGTGATCGTTTATCTCGATGATATTCTGGTTTTTAGCCGATCTATGGTTGATCACAAAGAGCATTTACAGATTGTCTTTGAAGTACTACGCACCAATGTGCTGTACATCAACAAGAAGAAGAGCGAATTTTTCAAGAACCATGTGGAATATCTTGGTCACATCATTTCTACTAATGGGATTGCAGTAGATCCTAAGAAGATTCAGGCGATTGTGGATTGGCCTTTGCCTATGACTGTTTCAGATGTTCGATCTTTCTTGGGACTTGATAACTTTTATCACAACAAGGTGCATAGGTTTTCAGAGATTGCTGCCCCTTTGACAGAATTGACAAAGCTGGATAAACTTCAGTGGTCTTCTGAAGCTGAGCAATCCTTCAATAATCTCAAGCATGCCTTGACGACAACCCCGGTCTTGGCCATTGCAGATCCCACCCAGCCCTTTGATGTAATGACAGATGCCTCAGATCGTGCTTCTGGTGGAGTTTTGATGTTGAATGATCGTGTCATTGCTTTTGACAGCAGGAAGTTTTCAGCCATTCAAAGCAGGTATCGAGTGTATGATAAGGAGTTTTTGGCAATCGTGCATGCTTATCGGACTTGGAGACATTATCTTCTTGGAGTAGATTCAGTTGTACGTACAGATCATCAATCTCTGACATACATTTTCACTCAGCCTATAATGAACTCTCGACAAGGCGGATGGGTTGAATTGTTGGCTAATTTCCACATGATTATCCAGTATGTTCATGGTCTTCAGAATGTGGTTGCAGATGCTTTGAGCCGCATGCCTCGAGCCACTAATTTTGCCATCACAAATGTACAAATGGAAATCCCTGCTTGTTTCAAAAATGAGTATTTGACTGATAGAGTTTTTGGAGATGCGTTCCGTGCTCTCAAATCTTCTAATCCCAGTCCTGTAGAAATGAACATGTTTGTAGCCTACACCATCATAGATGAGTTGCTGTTCTTTTCTGATCGCATTTGTGTGCCTCACAATACTTCATTGCGGAAGATTCTCATTCAAGAGCATCATGAAGTTCCTTATGCTGCTCATCTTGGTATCAACAAGACATATCGGCTTTTGTCTGCTACATACTTCTGGCCTCAGATGCAGCAAGATGTTATCAAATTTGTCAAAGCTTGTCATTCGTGTCAGAAAATGAAAGCCTCTCGACAACTTCCTCAAGGGTTACTTCAACCGTTGCCAGTTCCCAATGAGAGATGGGAAAGTATCAGTATGGATTTTATTACCACTTTGCCTCGTTCATCCAAAGGCAATGCTCAGATTCTTGTAGTGGTTGATCGATTTTCCAAAATGGCGCATTTCATTCCTTGCAAGAAAGCTGCTTCAACCCCAGATGTGGCGTCATTGTTCGTGCAACATGTCTTCAAATTGCATGGTTTGCCGAAGACCATCATCGTTGACAGAGATCCAAAGTTCACTGGACATTTTTGGACGTCTTTGTTCAAATCTCTTGGCACGAATTTGTTGTTCAGTGTTCAGCCTATCATCCTCAAACAGATGGACAGATTGAAAGAGTCAATCAGATTTTGAAAGAAATGATTTGACATTACATTCAATCCCGTTTGGCATCATGGGAAGATTATTTGCCACTCGTGGAATTTGCTTATAATAATTTCCATCATTCAGCAATTGGATTAACTCCATTTCAAGTAGCATATGGGCATACTCCTCTTGTGCCTACAAACTTTGTTTTACAACACAAAGTGGCGTTGGCAGATCAGTTGGTTCAGGAGATGCAAGATGTGCTTGTGCAAGTTCGAGATAAATTGGTCCATGTGCAACAAAAATATCAAAAACAGGCCAACAAGCATCGTCGACATGCAGATTTCAAGGAGATTTGGTCTTGTTGTATGTGGCACCTCATCGCTACAAAACAGTGAAGTCAGTTTTTCCAAAGTTGCAACTTCTATGGGCCTTTCAAGATTCTTAAGAAAAACTCAGTTGTCAGTTACAAGTTGGAACTTCCACCTTCATGGGGGAGGTTCATCCGACTTTTCCAAGGTTGATGCCGTGCGTACGTACGGATCCGTACAGTACGGTACAGTCGTACGGTACGGTACCGTACTGTACGGATCCGTACGGAAACATTTAAAAAAAAATAAAAAAATGTGTGGCGTGTGCCGAGGCGCGTGTGGCGACCATGCGATTGTAGATAAGCGACCAAAATTTGGGCATTTGTGTGTACTTGCAAAATCGTGTCCCTTGTGTGTACCTGCAAAACTCTGCAGAGCAAACTTCTTCGCTCTTCTTCGCTCTCTCTCACGCCCAGGCTTCATCATGCCGCACAAGACTAACCCGAACTGGGCAATCCACACCAATGTCCTGAGGGTTGTTAACACCCCTTCTCAGCAAGGGTCAGGTACTCGGCTATGGACATGCAAGTATTGCGGGGAGCAGTACACTAGCACCATAACTCACGTCATCAAGCACATGACAGGTATTGGGTGCACCAATCAATGTGGTCCATGTGATAAAATACCACAAGCTGTGAGGGACCGATTGATTGCGGAGAATTGTCCTGCAATGGGTGGTGCAAGCAGTGTTAGAGGTGGTGAAAGTACGCAAGATGCTCTCCATGATGCTTTTATTGGAGATGTTACAGGTTCAGGTACAGTAGATGAGGGTAAAAGTCTTTCGGCTTCAGCCCAATCCACCACAGGCAGGAAGAGGGCACGTATTGCCGATGATGAGGACCTCCTGCCACAAGATGCGAGAGGTACAGGGGAGGCATCAAAGCAATCCACTCTGCGTTCTTGTATCTCATCACAAGCTTGGGTAAAGGAGCGGCAAAGGGTGGCAGAAATGGAGATTTGTCGTACTCTTATTGAGTGTAATATATCCTTCAATGTGTTAAGGACAGACCAATGGAAAAGAATGGTGAAAGCAATTGCGCAGGTAGGGCCTACTAAGACGTGGACAGGTCTTGAGTATACGAAGATGCGTACATCCATGTTGGATGAGCAGAAGGCCTTGATAGACCAGGCGCTCACTCCTGTGAAAGCAAGTTGGCAGGAGTTTGGATGCACTATTATTTCAGATGGGTGGGCAGACATTTGCAAGAGGCACATAATCAATATCCTTGTGTCATCTTGCTTGGGCACCTATTTCTTGCGTGCCGTGGATGCAGGGAGAGCAGGCGACAGGATCACAGGGGAGTTCATTTATGGCCACATTCGACAGGCTATCCTTGAGGTTGGGGAGGACAATGTTGTGCAGGTGGTGACTGACAACGCCTCTAATTGCAAGGCAATGGGTCAAATGGTTGAGGCAGAGTTTCGACATATAGTGTGGACTCCATGTGCTGCCCATTGTCTTGATTTACTTATGGAAGACATTGGGAAGCTTGTTTGGGTGCAGCCCATTGTTGCAGATGCTGTAAAGATCACCACCTTCTTCCGCAAGAAGCATCAGGCTCTTGCCATCTTTCGGAGCCATAGTCCTTTGGATATGGTGAGACCCTCCAAGACCAGGTTTGCCTACATATTCTTGGTCTTGGATAGGTTCTACAAGATAAGAGATTCACTATCATCAACAGTTGTGGATCCAAGGTGGCGAAAGATGCATCATTCAGAGGATGAGCGTACAAAATACTTGCAGAGGCGGATCGTGGATGATGATTTTTGGCAGCAAGTTCATAGCCTTTCAGTTGCACTTAAGCCCGTGTATGTCCTTCTCCGACTTACTGACATGGAGGGCTCAACTTTGGGGCTGGTGTTTCATTTGTTTATGCAAATGAAAGACCATGTTGCTTAGTGCTCCATGATGACTGCTCAACGGTAAGCAATAGTTCTAATTTCTTCCTCTTTCTTTGATTTTTATGACTTCTCGATTCTCGATTCTCATGACATGTCAGGAGTCAGGACTGACATGTGTACACTTAGCACTATAACCTAAGACATGTATTTTCAATCTCTCATTTTCAGCCGAGGTGAGATCTTGGACATTGTAGACAAACGGTGGACATTCATGAGCCGTCCCATCCATGCGATGGCTGCCATGCTCCATCCTCTCTACAGGTCGCCAGAGCTATGGAATAATACTGCTTTGAGCATGAAGCAGTCAGAGTATGTGGGAAGGATGTTCTCAGAGGAGGAGCAACTGCAGATCGATAGAGAGTTCACCACTTACATGAGTGGTATTGGTGCTTCATTTGCGAGACCTGTGTCATTGAGGAAGGAAGCCATGAAATTCCCTTTGACATGGTGGCACTCTTATGGAAGGGTTGGTCTTCCAAACCTTTCACGAGTTGCTCTTCGTGTTCTATCTCAGGTAACTTGTAATTAATCTCTAAAGTATAGTCTTCGGAAATGAAGATTGATGTTTTAGCATTAAAAGATTTACAAATTTGCTCGCATTGCACTCATTTTTGCACAGGATTGCTCAGCTGGAGCATGTGAGCGGAACTGGAGCTCATACTCTCTTATACACACTAAGATTCGGAATCGCCTTAGTACTTCTCAATTAGAGAAGTTGGTGTATTGCAGAGCTAACATGAGGCTCGTGCGAAGCTACCATGCTTTGGGGTCACCGAAGCAGGTATAAATTGAAATTTGGACTCAAGAAGAACTTAGAAGTAGAAATTTTTTTCTAGTTCAATGAATATCCATTGTTCAATATGCAATTTGTGGCATGTTTAAACAGGTTGATCCAACACTACTCAAAATGGTAGATGAACCCAGCCCGGAGCTTGTGGATCGGCAGATTAGAGATGAGCAAGAGGAGATTTTGAGAGCTTTACATAGAGAGCTTGAGAGCGTGGATCGTTGTGTGACCCGCTCACGTGCACGATCTCTCACCATTCCTCTACGCCAGGCAGCTCCAGATCCAGGCTCTGCGAGACGAGAGAGCATTCGCAGGGGAAAGCTTCCAGTTCGTTACACCCAGCAGAGGCGTGCAAATGAGGCTGTCGAACTCATTCACACTCAGATTCCCGAGGCACATGACGAGGATGCACTGGAGCTTGTTGCTGCTGAGCCAGAGTTCGATGAAGAGGGCAATGGTATCAATGATGGAGGCATGCTCTCTTCAGAAGACTCATCATCTTCATCTGATGATGAGATTTGAGACTCTTGCGTCTAGACTCTAGAGTCTAGACAACTGTAGTGTTTCATTGTTTTGCTTTTTGCACTTGTGGACCAGGACATGTGCTGGCAGCTGTAGACATGATATTTGTACTCTCTTTTATCATCTATGACTTTCATGGTTCTTGCTTATATCACTATGATTGTTAACATGAGGTATTGTGTAATGGGCTTGGTAACTGATAATTGACTTAAACTTTAAGTAATGAGGTTAGTCTTTATTTTAAGTATTTTGGTTGCTATGTCTACAAAATATTCAGGTTTCTAGGATTGTTTACAAATGGTACGTACTGTTTACGTACCTTAAAATTTGTTCCGTACAGAAGTATGTTCCGTACGTACTGATAGCGTGCCGTACACTACGTACCTTACCACCTTGGACTTTTCACATTTCTTGGCTCAAACAGTATGTTCAAGGAGATTCGCCTATTCCAGACTTATCTTCATATGTACGAGAAATTGAAGATGACCATATTATCCTTGTTCCAGAAGTAATTCTTGACGTGCGACAGAAGGAAACAAGAAGAAAGTTGACTACAGAATTTCTTGTGAAGTGGATGGATTTGGATGAGTCTGATTCCACTTGGCAAACAGAAGAAGATATTCAGCAGTACCCTAATCTTCTTCAGGAGTTCTTTGACAAACGGATGTCTATCATTTGACACATGGGTTTTATTTTAAATGGGAGGGAATGTCACGATTGTGACGTATGTATGTATCAGATCCTCTCTTCATTGCTGATTCGTGTTTCAGATGCAAAGAGTAACCAGCCAAGGGAACCCCTACCCTCGATTGGTTGCGACTCTTCGCCAAAGGATGTACCTCTTCATCGAATAGCCACATCCCTTCGACGAATGGTTTATCCCTTGATGAATGGTTGTGCCTCTACATCGAATAGACACATCCCTTAGCCTAAAGATGTATCCTTTCGTCTATGGTCATGTCCTTTCGTCAAAGGACATGCCTCTTCAAATGTGTCTCTTCATCTCCTATATAAGAGACCTATTGTACTCAGTTTAATTATTCAATTCAATCTTCTCTCAAGTGTTCTCGTGAAGGCTCTTGTTCTCTAAGTTAAGTACTTAAGTAGTAATTAGTACACAATATGAGGGATTAACAACATAATCCTCACAAGAATGCCATCATCCTTCTTGGGTTGAGACACCGCCGTTGAGGTGCTGCTTCATCACGCTTCTTCTTGTGACATTGGGGTGACTTGTGACCGTTCTTGAGACAATAATGACATTCAATGTTCTTATTCTTTGAAGGTTTGTTGTCTTTATCCTTGTCGGAATCCTTGGAGTTCTTGTCAGAACCCCCTTTTCCTTTCTTTTGTTGATTCTTCCCTTTATCTCGTGCTGCCAAAGCTCCATCAGGGCCACCAGAGGTGCCAATCCGCTCCTCAAAGCGAGACTCAATCTGCATAATGGAGGGGAGAACTTCCTCCCAAGTAACTGGAACAAGACGAGGAGAAGAAACAAGCGACTGAAAGTATGCATCAAACCTCTTTGGAAGTTTGGAGAGCAGCCGAATAGCCATGTCCTCTGTGCAGATGTCCTTGCCACAAACAGCAAGCTCGTCCCGGAGATCTTTCATCTTCGAGATGAAAGCAGATAAAGATGGAAAGGCAGAAACTGATAAGTTCATAAGTTGCTTTTTCAACGCCAAAATCCGACCTGGAGACTTAATCTCATAGAGATCTGCAAAAGCCTTCCAAACTTCATGTGCAGCATCTGCTGTACGCACATGAGAGGGAACAAAATCCTGACAGTTCAACATCAGAAAGGAGAAAACGTGTCGATCATTCGACCGCCAAATATCAATCTGTGCCTGAGTCGCACCAACGGAAGCAAGGGTGGGAGGGGTGGCATTGGCCGGTGTAACAAGCCAATCCCAAAGATCCACGCCACGCAAGGCCGATTTCACCTTCATCTTCCATAGGGTGTAGTTGGAACTATCCAACTTGGCAGACTCAGCAAACATATGAAGAGAAGTTGGTGTAGCCATCACAAAAGCTTGGGCTCAATCTCAAGAAAAAAATTGCACAAACTCTGAAGTAGAAGTGTCCTCCACAGGTATCAAGAGTGCCACCAAAGCGTGCAACACCACAGATCCCCTCTGTGAAGGGGAAAGCCCACTGGAGAGGAAAACGCAGCACACAAAAGGCTGCTGTCCTGAAAAAACAGGCTGTCTATGTCCAATCTCCACGTGGAAAAGAAAACGCTGATCAAAGAGTACCTGATGGCTGTGTTGGTGAAGCCAAACTGTAGGCGAAAAGACCAGCAGGTGCTGTCCAGAAAACGCAGCAGCAAAGGGCTGCAAATCTGAGAGAAAATGCAGAGGAGAGGGTGCTGAAAACAGTGCTGAATCTGGGGCAGCAAAGAGGTTGCTAAACCGGGAGCTTTGATACCATGAAAGAGTGCACAAAGCGGAAGCAGAGTGGCACTAGAATGTGCTGAACAGAGAGTGCAAGAGAGAGAGAGATATGGAGAAAACTATGCTGAATATACTGAAGCAAAACAGTCCCAAGCAAGAGACACTACAAGTCTCATAAGTGAGGGAGCAAAATATGTACAAGACTGAATGAACAATGAGAGGCCAGCACCCACTATTTATAGTAGGGGTAAGCTGGCCGACTGGAGCTGCAAAACAGGCTGACTTGAGCTACTAGACAGGCCGACTGGAAAATGCCAGAAAAGCTGGGAAAAATCCCAGAAAAATACTAGAAAAAGGGGTGGCCATCCCACAAGCAAGGGCCATGCAAAAGGGACCAAATGGGCACCATAAAAGAGCAGAATCTGGGGATGAATGTGCTAATAGGTGGTACCTAATATGGCAATGAAGTGGTACGTTGGTGATGAGGTATGAGGCTGTGCTATTTATAGCATAGAGGGGTGGTGGTCGGTCACCATACAGGAGTCGGCCAGCAGCCAAGACAAGAAAAAATCTCAAAAATATAAAATATAAATATTCCAAAAAATCCCTTTTTAGGGCTGGAAAAGTGTTGTTGCTTCACACAAGTATTGCATGCAATGCACAAAATGTATTGGAAAATCTCCTTTCATTTAGCTTGTAGCTAGCCATTAGTCCAGGCGGCATAGACTTTACGTCCCTAGGCCAACCAAAGTATCGTACTCTAAACTTGAGCACAGACCAAAGTCCCCAACCTACCAAATCCAAGCTACTAGCCCTTGGTGTAGACATAAATACCCTACCATGAGGTTGTATGCTCTTTCTTATGCCATTAAATAGCTTATATGGCTTATTTTTCTGTTTTGTAGGTTCACATCACACTTCATTGAAGTGTGGCCGAACAGATTGTAAGTGAGTTTGGGCATTTTTAAATGCCCTTTTTATGAACAGATGTGGACAACATTGTGGGCATCCTCTCCACTTATGGGGGAGATGTTGCCTCCGGTGAGGTAGTCGAATGGTCACTCTTTGGCAATCTCTTTAGGGTTGCCTACCTGTCGGCTGAATGCCATGCCATATTCCATTTACTTGAACTAGACTTTACTCTCTCTCTCTCTCTCTCTCTCTCTCTCGGAAATTGGCGCTTTTTGGATGAGAAGAGGTAGAAGAAGACAAAATTCAGCAAAACCAGTCCGTACCCATGCTTTTTGACATGCCTTCTTGCTTCTTCAACCTTTGTTACAGCTAGCACATGATTACCACATTGTTGTCCAGCCCCTGTATGCCCTTTTCGGTTTCTCTCTTACAATTACTACGTGCCGAAAATGCCTTTGACACGTCAACCTAAAGTTGATTGGATCATGCAAACTACATTAAATTCACTGGTAAGAGCTTCTATGAGTTCTTTTAACCTACTTGTGCTTGTCCATTAAGGTCTCCTTATGGGGACACACATGTTTGTGTATGGATGGCAGTGAAACATAGCTGCGTGTTGAAAAGATGCAGGGGAGAAGAGAGCTTGAGCTCTTGCAAGCACACACACACTCACAAAACCTTAAAAGAGAACACACAAGGTGAGAGGCTAAAAATCTTCTTCTTCTTCACACAACACTCAACACACCATATACAAAGATAAGAGTACACACCATATGAAAAGGTACTCAATCAAATACATACTCGGATTCTCTGTAGTGTGAACCCAACTAAATGAGCTGGAGCCTGGCGCTATAACTATGCCAGTCTCTAGAATGGCTCACACAGCCTGTCATCCCACTGGCCGCATATCACCCATGATCTCACCAACCATGCCAGTGGTGTAAGTGTGGGGCCTATCTCCCAGGGCGGGTCATCAGTGTCCACCGCCTCACTAGATGAGCTCGATATCTCAACACACTCCCTCGAGCTCAACTCCATCTCATGTACACCAAGCGAAGTCCTGAATCTGCGGAGCTTCTCTGTACCCAATGCTTTGGTGAAGATGTCAGCGACTTGATCCTGTGTGCTGACATAAACAAGGTCAACGTCTCCTGTCAAATCCTTCTCTCTGACAAAATGATAGTGGACCTCTATATGCTTCGTGCGAGCATGAAAAACTGGGTTCTTGGACAACTGTATACTGCTAATGTTGTCACAGAAAATGACAACTTGTATATCCACTGATAGACCCAAATCTGCAAGTAGCTTTCTCAACCAAGCTACCTCACATGCTGCCATAGCAGCACCTCTGTACTCGGCCTTTGTATTGGATAGAGCAACCGTAGGTTGCTTCTTGCTGCTCCAAGTCACAGCAGCACTCCCCAAAGAAAACATGAAGCCACTAGTAGATCTTCTATCTGAGATACTACTAGCCCAATCAGCATCTGTGTACCCATGTATACATATCTCTGTCCTAGTTTCATAAAATAGTCCATAATGCAAAGTAGACCTCACATATCTCAGTATGCGTCTCAATGCATCCAAATGCGGCTTCCGAGGAACTTGCATAAACTGACTCACCAACCCAACAGCATAGCTCAAATCTGGCCTGGTGATCGTCATGTAGATCAAGCTTCCTACTATGCGCCTATACATAGTAGGATCCTCCAAAATCTCTCCTGAATTTGCACTAACTTGCCATTATGATCCAATGGCACTGAGATAGGCTTACAGCGTGTCATACCATATTTGGACAACATGTCCAAGCCATACTGTCTCTGCAGTAATCCAATACCATGTGGTGACCTAATCACCTCAATGCCCAAGAAATATCTGAGCTTCCTCAGATCCTTCATCTCAAACTTTTGTCTAAGCAAGATCTTTACATCAAAGATATCTGCATCATGGTCCCCCGTAATGATCAGGTCATCTACATAGATGACAACAAGCACAACCCCTCTATCACTGTGTCTCACATACAGTGAGAAATCTGCATTGGCTACATGAAAGCCAATAGTGACAAGATATTCAGAAATCTTGTCAGACCATGCTCTTGGTGCTTGTTTTAAGCCATACAAGGCTTTCTTCAACCTGCACACATACTCGGGGTGACTCACATCCTTATAACCAGGTGGCTGCAACATATACACCTCTTCCTGCAAATCCCCATGCAAGAATGCATTCTTTACATCCATCTGATGTAAAGACCATTGCTTTGACGCAGCCACTGCTATCACAACTCTCACTGTTGCCATCTTGGCAACTGGGTTGAAAGTTTCCTCATAATCAATGCCATATGTCTGCGCATATCCTTTGGTTACCAATCTAGCCTTATACTTGCTTATGCTTCCATCACTGTTATGTTTTACTTTGTACACCCACTTGCATCCAATGGCTTTCTTGCCTTCAGGCAATTGTACTAAATCCCAAGTCTCATTTCCATATAGTGCATCCATCTCCTCATCCATAGCTTTCTCCCAGCACACATTTCCAACAGCCTCATCAATGCATGTGGGCTCTACAACCTGCATAACTTTTGCCATGTATGCATAGTGATGTGCCACATAACCATCATAGGTAAACCTCTGCACAGGATTCTTCACTCTCCCAGATCTTCGTAACTTTGCATTCATGGCTTCCATAGCCTTCTTTACACCAGGTGTTCTCATAGCTGGTATCCCAAGATTCTCATCAAGACTCATCTCTGAACCACTAGACTCTCCATCAACATGAGAATGCCCTGCAAAAATGTCAGGCATATTGAGGGGCTCAACCACTTTCTCTTTGCCTTTATGTGATGTTAAAACCGGTCTATGGACACATAAAGCGGTAATTCATTCACAAATAACCTGGACTTACTGAGACACACATTCACAGAATCCTCGCTCCCTCGCTCAGCAACACATTGGCCCCGAAGTCCGGCGCCCCTTGCGGTATTTCTTTATTGTTAAAAGGTTGGAAATTACAAAGCACAAGTGCAACAAAGCACTCTACTTGCATCAGCTGAATTTTACAAATTCTAGGAGAAATTTGCCAGCATAACTGCAGTAAAACTGTTCCATAACATCTCAGAATGAATCCCAACTGACAGGCACACTTCCATAGGCATCAAGCTACCCAATGGAGTCCAAAACATCACAATTTAGCTTGCTGTAATTTTCTGCACAGGCCTGTTTTCAGCTCTGTTTTCAGCCCAAAATAACCCTTGTACTGTCCTGGAGGACTTTAACAAAGTCCTACTGCATTTTGGCATCAACCGGGCAACATAACAGCCCAAAAACAGCACCTAAACAGTGCTGAAACAGCATTGTTTTGAAGAGGTTATTACCCTCTTCTGTCCCTGCTTTGGTGTAGGAACCAACTACACCTGTTCCTGTTCAAGGAGGCAACTAGCCTTTGCATATAAGCATGAAATTCACACAATTGTACCTGATTTTATCTGATGAAAGCATTTCCATAGTCTGCAAGAGAGAGAAAGAGAGAGAGAGGCTGTGGGGAGCAAGCTCAACCCTCAATTCCTGAGTTAGGGCAAGGGAATGCACCACAATAGCTGGTTTTTCTGCAACAAAACACCACGATGGCTGCAAATTGAGCCTCTTTCCCCAAATTCCCACGCTTCCCTCTTCTCAATGAGGAAAATGTACCAAAATTTGACACTTGGCACATTTTTAAGCCTTTTTCACATGCAATCTTCCAGGCTAAAAATCTCCTTACTGGTTCACATTCTCACAACAGTCCTTTGTCAGCTTTTGGTCCCCTTGACATTCCGCACAAACTGACGCGAACACTTTTCAATTCCGACACTGCCAAAAATAGCAGTTCCCTAAATTTTAGGGATGATGTCATCTGCATTCCTTCTGGTCTCCTGACCATCTTTGACCACTATGGTCACTTAAAAATTTGCTTAGAATTCAAAATACATTCACATTTCGGTGGCGGCCACTTACTAGTGTAAACTGGCCTATACCCTCATTCAGTGGCCATGTCCTGGACACTGTCATTCATCTTTCAGTGCCCATGTCCTAGACACTGTCCTTCATCTTTCAATGCCCATGTCCTGGACACTGTCCTTCATCTTTCAATGCAGTTCTCAGGCTTAGCCAACCATTGGTCCAAAGTCCCACTGGCTGACCCATTCTGACATTGCAATGGCCCAAGCCCTTCCAAGAGATCCCGGGGGAAAGCAACAGCAACCAAAGAGAAAGAAAAGAAAAATATATATATTTATAAAGAAATGTAAATAAGGAAAACAACTGCAAAAAGTTTCACCTCCTGGTGACATACCCCCGTCTTGAAAGAAGCAAGCGACCTCGATTGCAAGTCCACATGCAAACGGATGACACAGGACGATCACAAGATTCCCCAGGTGATTAGTGTCATCGCATGTATCTCCTGCCAACGGATGACACGGGGCGATGATAGGAATTCCCCACTACCATTTGTGCCATCGCAGGTTCAAGCCTTTCAAATACATGTTTCCGGATGCAACACAGGGCGATAGCATATATCTTGTACTATTAGTGTCACAACATGTAAATCATTCATTTGAAGCGTAACAGATACAACTTCAAAGCACTGAAAGTTCATTCATTGATTAAGTCATGGACAACAAATGTCAAAACTGTACATTGCCAAACATATAATACAAATGTACAGGTCATTCAGAATTCAGCTTCAAAAAGCATATTAAGCCACTGCAGGTTCTAACAGGAAGGCTTCCTTGTAAAGTTGCATCAACTGAGGTGAATCAGCCAGTTCAACCTCATCCATCCATTTAGCATCCATTGGTGAATAATTTCTGAATTTCACCAAGTATCTTCTTGCAACTTGTCCTTTCACTTTTCTGTCTTTATGGGCCAGAATCTGCTCAGGAACCAAAATTTCATCCAATTCCTCCACTTCAGGCTGTTCCTCTGGCACCATATCTTCTAGCACATTGCCAATAAAAGGCCTCAAAAGGCTGACATGGAATGCATTGTGGATCTTCCAAGTGTCTGGCAATTTCAGCCTGTATGCCACATCACTGATCTTCTCTGAGACTTGGAAAGGACCATAATATCGCATACTCAGCTTAGGAAACAGACGTTCCTTGCCCTTTCTTTTTCTCAGTCGTGCCTTTTCAAAGCGCAATAAGACCCAGTCATTCTCTTTAAACAAGAGCTCTCGACGATGCATGTCAGCAGCTCTTTTCTGCTTAGCTTGTGACTTTTCCAAGGCATATTTGACCTTCTTATACGCTTCTTGCCATCCCTCAACATACCGATCTGCTTCAAATATCTTATCCTTTGTCTGCAAAATGGGAGGTACTTTCTTACCACCTTCAACAATTTCAAAAGGCGCCTTGCCAGTAGAGGAACGCACTGTATTGTTGTAAGCATACTCTACTAATGGCAAATAATGCTCCCATGCTGCCTTATGTTCTGACACATAGCATTTCAGCAGATCCAAGACAGTGGAGTTAGCCTCTTCAGACTGCCCATCAGTTTGAGGATGAAAAGAAGATGAGAATTTCAAGGTCGTGCCCATATTCTCAAACAATGCTTTCCAAAACAAGCTAGTCATCCTTGGGTCTCTATCACTGACAATAGACTGTGGCATACCATGGTATTTAAAGATATTCTGCATGAAAATCTTGACCATGTGCTCGGGTTTTATCTTCTTTCTAATAGGAATGAAGTGTGCCTGCTTACTGAATCTACATATTATAGTCCAGATTCCATCATTGCCTGTCGTTGTCCTTGGAAGATCAAAAATGAAGTCCATGGCAATACTTTCCCATGGTCTCTCTGGAATAGGCAGTGGTTGCAATAACCCAGGTGCCTTCTGTCTATCAAACTTGACCTTCTGGCATACTAGGCAAGATCTGACATAAGCATCAAGATCACGTCTCAAGGCTGGCCAATAAAAGAAAGTCTCTACCGCTTTCACTGTAGCATCAATGCCTTGATGTCCGGCATATGGTGGAGCATGACTTTCTAGCATTACTTTCGGCCTTAACTGCTTAGTTACACATAGCTTTCCATGCATCATGAGAAAGCCGTCTTTCAGAAGATAGTGATCATGATGTTGATTATTCATTAGCTGCTCATAGATTCTGGAAAAATCTTCATCACTGGCATACTGCTCTTTCATATCATCCAATTCCTGGTGATAAGAAATAGAAACAGCTGACACTTGTGGTTTGCGAGACAATGCATCTGCAACCACATTCTTCTTGCCTTCTACATGCACTATCTGAAAATGGAACATTGACAGAAAATTTGCCCAGCGCATGTGTTTCTCTGACAACTTTGCCTGTGTGAGAAAGTATCTGAGCGTCTGATGATCCGTTTGCACAACAAAATCAGCACCAAGTAAATAGTGTTTCCAACTGGTAAGTGCATGGATCACAGCTAACAGCTCTTTCTCATAAATCTGATAGTTCTTCTCAGTGTCAGAGAGTATTCTACTCTCATATGCCACGACTCGGCCATTCTGCATCAAGACAGCACCAATGCTGTTCCCACATGCATCACACTGCACAACAAATGACTTAGACAAATCTGGCAATGTCAACACAGGATCTGTAGTCATTTTCTGTTTCAGGCATCTAAATGCTGATTTCTCTTTATCTGTCCATTGCCATTTAATGGCCTTCTTTTCAAGCGCATGTAACGGTGAAGCAATCTGTGCAAAATGCCTTACAAATTTGCGGTAGTAAGAGCATAGGCCAAGAAAACTGCGAACATCATGCACAGTTTGTAAATCTGGCCATGAAACGATTGCTTCAATCTTAGCAGGATCCATTGTGACACCATCCTTTGATACAATGTGCCCAAGGAAGTGAATTTCTTTTAGAAAGAATTCACTCTTCTTGCCATTATTGAGCAATCTTTTGTGTTTCAGCTCGTTAAAGACTGCTGTCAGATGGTCTCTGTGCTCCTCTTCACTCTTTGAATAGACTATCATGTCATCAAAGAATGTGCCCACAAAGCTTCTGTAAGGACGGAAAATTCTGTCCATCATTCTGTTAAATGTGGCAGGAGCATTTGTCAATCCAAAGGGCATGACTAAGAACTCATAGAGACCAAATGTAGTGCGAAATGCGGTCTTGTGCACATCCTCGGGTCTGATTCTAATCTGATGGTACCCACTCTTCAAATCTATCCTGCTAAACATTTCTGCTCCTTGCAAACGGTCAAGAATATCATCTATGCGCGGAATCGGAAATCTATTCTTGATCGTGTTCTTGTTCAAGGCTCTGTAGTCAATACACATTCGCCATGAACCGTCTTTCTTTTGTACTAGTAACACAGGTGAACAAAACGGGGAACTACTGGGCTGAATTAGTCCCTTCTCTAACAGCTCATTAACCTGTGTCATAATCTCTTTCTGCTGGGCGGCACTAACCCTGTACCGTGGCCTATTGGGCGGACTAGACCCTGGAATAAGATCTATGGCATGATCCTCTGGCCTCTCAGGGGGTAACTCTCCTGGTAAAGACTCTGAAAAGCAGTCTCTGAACGTATCCAAGAAAGCTTTTCTATCTTCGTCTAGTGTAGACAAATCAGTTTCAACTTCATTCACTTGCTTTGCAAAAACCAAGTACGCAGAAAGATGATTTTTCATTACTGAAGTTATAGCAGAAGCAAAAATAACTGGGACAGACTCTCCTTTCAGCTTCACATCCAAAACATGAGTCTTGTCCCTATGTACAATTGTGATTTTCTTGTTGAAAGCATCCAACACTGCATGTTTCCTATGACACCATGGAATTCCCAACAAGACATCACATCCTTCCAAGGGCATGATAAGAAACTCCTCTGTGTCCACATAGCTCTGTATATGCATACGAAGTTTGCCAAGTATAGGAGTGACAGGAACTGAATGCCCAGGGCATGCCAAATCAGCCTGTCCAACTGGTCCCATCTCTTCAGCACGAATTCCCAACTTGGCTGCCAATGCCGGTGAAATAAAGTTGGCTCGAGCACCAGGGTCAAAGAAAATCAGCACTGTAGCATCTCTGATTTTACCCCATGCTCTGCACAATTCTGTAGCATTATCACATGGCTGGTCACCAACCATGTCAGGTATCAATCCTGCACTCGGCATTGTCTTCTTCTTGGGTGGCCCTTCTTTATCCTCGGCATCTTTTGCTGGCTGTTGTGGACATTTTGCAGCCATATACCCTTTCTGTTCACAGATGAAACATTTCCCAGCTTGCATTAATGCCTTTCTCTCTTCAAATGACTTGCCATAGAATGGCCTCTTCTGTCCTTTGCCTTGACCAACACTTTTCTGAGGTTGTGACGGCCAAGTCTTCTTCTCAAATGGCTTCTTTCTATAGAATGGTCTAGGTGGGAAATCCCTCTTCACAAGTGGTTCCTGTTTGCCCTGAGGTTCCTTGTTCACTGTGTTCTTAAAGCCACGTGAACCTCCCTGTAACAATGCATTAGCCATATTTGCATTCTCAATGAGCTGAGTCATATTAGAAACATTGGTCTTAATGCAATAATCCCTGATTTCTTTGGGCAAACCACAGCAATACTTTTCTATTTGCTCTGACAATGGCACTGTCCTGTAAGAAGTTACTGGCAAGAGTGCATCCCAAAACTTCTTATTATACTCTTCCAAATTTACACAGTTGGCTGCATCAAGTTTGTGCCATGCTGTCATAACTTCCACTTCAAAAGTATTTGTAAGCCAGGCAAAAGAGAACTGCTGTTTAAACTGAACCCATGTAGCAGGTGCTTGTCCTTGCATCAACAGTGAGGGCCACCACTGCAATGCATTACCTTTCAAGAAAGTAGCAGCCTTCCGTACCTTAGAAGACTCTGTAAAGTTACCCCCAGTGTATGCTGCACAAACTGCTGAATGAAAGTCAGCGCTTTCAATTTGTCCTGCATCCCACTGAAAGTCTCAAACTTTACTGCTTGACCACCTTCTTTGTAATCCTTTTGCACCTTTTCTGCATCAGTCCTTACTGCTCTTTGTCCACTAGGTTGAGAAAATTCAGTCACACTGACAGGCGCTGCGGGCCCCAAAGGTGGACTAAAATAAGTTTGAAATCCGGGCTGCACACCTATATTGGCATAAAGAGGGTTCACAGCTTCCATAGGCATCATTCCTGGTGACCCTCTTGACATCAATCCTGGCAAAACTGTGGGCGGTCTAGCCATGGCCTGGAAAACAGACCCACCACCAAAATAGCCGGGCTGGAAAGCAACGAATGGAGGAATGGTCGGCATGACCCTTTGCACATTACTTTCGTGGCCATTAAATGCATGTACCTGTGCTGCCTGTGTAACATGCTGCACTGGATCAGCTGCCACTGCTGGTATCTGCTCTACATGCTGTGGCATCCTTGGCATTTGTTCCTGTGCCCTCTCAACTGCATGCTGAGATGATTCAGCCTGGGAATCCCCTGTCCTTGACTGCAAATACCTCTTCATCCTGGGATTCTTCACCAACTGTTCAAAGGTACCAACCATGCTCAGGAGCTGCGCATGAAATAAATCCTCTTGTTCCTGTTCTTCCTCTAACAAGGCTGGCTGTACTACTGGCTCCATCCGAGCAGAGGCTGACACCTGGGCACCTGTCACCTCTATATGCTGTCTGCGAGTAGAAGAGGAACTCTCTTCGGCAGGGAGCTTGCCTTTCCCTTTGTCTGTCATACTGTCAACTGAAAGTTTAACGGAACCTGTATCCAAAGAAAGAGACCGTACTCTTTCTCACCTGTAATCAGTTGTACCTCATTATGTGTGTCTCCTGTTCACCCAATCCAATCCGTGTCCGGGCTCTTGCAGGAAAGAGGACCCTATCCCGGCAATGGAACCATAAAACCGGTCTATGGACACATAAAGCGGTAATTCATTCACAAATAACCTGGACTTACTGAGACGCACATTCACAGAATCCTCGCTCCCTCGCTCAACAACACATTGGCCCCGAATTCCGGCGCCCCTTGCGGTATTTCTTTATTGTTAAAAGGTTGGAAATTACAAAGCACAAGTGCAACAAAGCACTCTACTTGCATCAGCTGAATTTTACAAATTCTAGGAGAAATTTGCCAGCATAACTGCAGTAAAACTGTTCCATAACATCTCAGAATGAATCCCAACTGACAGGCACACTTCCATAGGCATCAAGCTACCCAATGGAGTCCAAAACATCACAATTTAGCTTGCTGTAATTTTCTGCACAGGCCTGTTTTCAGCTCTGTTTTCAGCCCAAAATAACCCTTGTACTGTCCTGGAGGACTTTAACAAAGTCCTACTGCATTTTGGCATCAACCGGGCAACATAACAGCCCAAAAACAGCACCTAAACAGTGCTGAAACAGCATTGTTTTGAAGAGGTTATTACCCTCTTCTGTCCCTGCTTTGGTGTAGGAACCAACTACACCTGTTCCTGTTCAAGGAGGCAACTAGCCTTTGCATATAAGCATGAAATTCACACAATTGTACCTGATTTTATCTGATGAAAGCATTTCCATAGTCTGCAAGAGAGAGAAAGAGAGAGAGAGGCTGTGGGGAGCAAGCTCAACCCTCAATTCCTGAGTTAGGGCAAGGGAATGCACCACAATAGCTGGTTTTTCTGCAACAAAACACCACGATGGCTGCAAATTGAGCCTCTTTCCCCAAATTCCCACGCTTCCCTCTTCTCAATGAGCAAAATGTACCAAAATTTGACACTTGGCACATTTTTAAGCCTTTTCCACATGCAATCTTCCAGGCTAAAAATCTCCTTACTGGTTCACATTCTCACAACAGTCCTTTGTCAGCTTTTGGTCCCCTTGACATTCCGCACAAACTGACGCGAACACTTTTCAATTCCGACACTGCCAAAAATAGCAGTTCCCTAAATTTTAAGGATGATGTCATCTGCATTCCTTCTGGTCTCCTGACCATCTTTGACCACTATGGTCACTTCAAAATTTGCTTAGAATTCAAAATACATTCACATTTCGGTGGCGGCCACTTACTAATGTAAACTGGCCTATACCCTCATTCAGTGGCCATGTCCTGGACACTGTCATTCATCTTTCAGTGCCCATGTCCTGGACACTGTCCTTCATCTTTCAATGCCCATGTCCTGGACACTGTCCTTCATCTTTCAATGCAGTTCTCAGGCTTAGCCAACCATTGGTCCAAAGTCCCACTGGCTGACCCATTCTGACATTGCAATGGCCCAAGCCCTTCCAAGAGATCCCGGGGGAAAGCAACAGCAACCAAAGAGAAAGAAAAGAAAAATATATATATTTATAAAGAAATGTAAATAAGGAAAACAACTGCAAAAAGTTTCACCTCCTGGTGACAGATGTACTAATCACATTTTCAGGACTGGTATTATGACGCAGCCTGCCACTCCATGGTCTATCAACTGAACCACTATATGGCTCTCCTGGTCCACTCAAAGACTGTGATTGCTGACTTGTATTCTGTGCAACCACATTTCCACTCACATCAGCCGCAACAGCTTCTTTTTCAGCAGCATACCAGCTGCTCATCTCATCAAAAACAACATCCCTGCTTACCCTCAACTTACGTGTAGCAGGGTTATAACACCTGTATCCCTTTTGCTCAAGGGAATATCCAATAAACACACATTTTTCAGCTTTTGGATCCAGCTTAGTTCTCAGCTCATCTGGCACATGCACATATGCAATGCATCCAAAGACTTTCAGATGAGACAAATCAGGTTTTCTGCCAGTAAACCTCTCCTCTAGAGTTACTTCATGTATGGCTGCAGTTGGAGTCCTGTTCATGATGTAAACTGCTGTAGAAACAGCCTCAGCTCAATAGTTATGTGGCATATTCTTCTCTCCCATCAATGCTCGCGCAATCTCAGCAATGTGCCTGTTTTTCCGCTCAGCAACTCCATTTTGCTGCGGAGTGTATCTGCATGTAAACTGTCTCCGAATACCATTCTTCTTCAAAAATTCAGAGAACTCATTGGAGAAGTACTCTCCCTCTCCATCTGACCTTAGGCACTTTACATATTTTCCTGTTTGCTTTTCAACCATAACTTTGAAATTCTGAAAATGAGTAAACACCTCACCCTTCTCCTTCATGAAGTATACCCACACTTTCCTTGTGTGGTCATCAATAAATGTCAGATAATACCTGCAGCCTCCCATAGACATGGTCTTCGTAGGATCCCATACATATGAATGCACAACATCTAGTGCATTTCTGCTCACATTTCTGTCACGTGGAAATACATGCTTTGTTTGCTTTCCAAATTGGTATGCTTCATATATTTTCTGCATACCTTCAACTTTAAACTTTGGCAGCCCTGTCACAATTCCTTTAGTTTGCATAGACTTCATTCTCTGCACATTCACATGTCCAATTCTTTTATGCCAAATCTCTGTGTCTGCAACAATTCTTGAACCATTTGCAAACATCGCAGCACTCACTTTAAGCATGTTTACATTCAATTTAAACATTCTGCCCACTCTGTTGTCTTTTGCAACCAACCTGTACTTGGCTTTAAAGTCTTCAATATAACAACCATCGGGGTTAAACCGAACCTGCAAACCCTGCTTAATCATGTGGCCAACTGAAACCAGATTCTTTGTTATGTTTGGAACATGAAGTACATCTGCAAGGTACTTCACTTTGTCATCTTGCATAGACAATGGCACATCTCCAACATAGGCAATTGGATGAGCAGTGTCATCCCCTGTTTTTACAAAACCTGGTCTTTCAAGATTTTTCATCTCCTTGAACCACTCCCATGACTTGTCATGTGGTTCGAAGCACCTGAATCAACATACCATACATCATCTTTATGTGCTGCTTCAACATTTTCAGACATGGCATTAATGACATGCTGCATAACAAACAACCTTTCATTATCCTCATTGTTTCTGCTCGAGGATGCATAGTTGTTTTGCTGCAATTTTCCATTTTGCATGTCAGCCTGCTTCTTATAACAATCTGCCTGCACATGTCTAGGCTTACCGCAATAAAAGCATCCACGTGTATCATTATATTGCCTTTTGCCAATTTCCACGACCTCTTTGACTCTCCCTGTCTCTGAATTGGCCTCTTCCACTTGCGTGTTGTTGTTGTTGTTGTTGTGAATTCTGGGACTGTTGTTGTTGCTGCTGCTGGCCATAATTTTGATTACCTGTTCGGCCACCTCCTTAGTCGCGTCCACGGCCTCCTCTACCTCGTCCTCTTCCTGAACTTGTGTAGAAGGTCTGTTGCTCTGTACTGTTTTTGTTTTGTGAAGACTGTTGGTCTTCACCCAAGCTCTTCTCTTCTATAATCAACATAGACACCAAATCTGTGAAATTGGGAATGTTTTCCCGAGTTTGAATAGACGTCTTGAACGCCTTGTATTGTGGCCCGAGACCACGTAGACAGACTTTCACCTTATCATCATCATCTACTGAAACGCCGATAGATGCAAGGGATTCCACAATACCCTTGATCTTCAATGCATAGTTATTCACAGACATACTCTTTTTCTCCATAGTATGAAGTTCATTTTTCAAGTGTATCTTTCGTGCCTTGGTATTCGTTTTATAGAGTTTTACCAAGGTGTCCCACGCCTCCTTGGGGGACTTGGCATCTTGTATGTGCCCAATCATGGTGTCCTGTATACTGATAGAGAGCCAATACATAACTTTTCTGGCTCCTTGGTTCCAATCCTTGAACTCTTTCACATCTACAGCAGTCGGATTGATCTCCGGTATCTCCGGTGCCTCTTTATGCTCACCTTCTATGTAGTCCCAGTAACCCTTTCCTATCAGGAAATTTGTCAGCCTGAACCTCCAAGCATGGAAGTTGTTCTTATCAAGCTTCTTAGCAACAATCTGGTTTATGTCATTATTTGACATCTTGCCAGACACAAATTTACCAGAAAGAGCACTCTGGTTTGTCCTGCACAAACTGTTGTATTTTTTGCAGCGGTACTGTACTACACTCAAATGTCACAACCAGTGACCTAAATGTGCATACATATACCCAATGGCAACTATTGACCTCCTTGCAGCACACACAATGTCTGCACAACCAATCTGTCTTCCTGCAGTTCTTAAAACAGAGTTCTGCAAAGAATCGGTGACTTACCCGCAGTGCTCAAAATCGCTTGCTTTTCGAAAAACGGAGGTCCTAACGCGCCCGAAACACTTTTTCGGTCCAAAAAATTTTGTCCGATAAGATAATATAGTTGTCCTATAGCTTTACTCCCGCGAAGAAAGCTTCTCAATCAGAGATCGTTTGCTGGTGCCTCCCGTAGAGCTCTCGACAAGGGTGTAGTTGCGCCAACACAAATAGGAAAGAGTAGATGAAGCTCTTACCCTCGTACCGTTTCCTGTGCTTCTCTTGCTTGCAGCTCAGCCCTTAGCATGAACCAGGCTCTGATACCATGAAAAGATGCAGGGGAGAAGAGAGCTTGAGCTCTTGCAAGCACACACACACTCACAAAACCCTAAAAGAGAACACACAAGGTGAGAGGCTGAAAATCTTCTTCTTCACACAACACTCAACACACCATATACAAAGATAAGAGTACACACCATATGAAAAGGTACTCAACCAAATACATACTCGGGTTCTCTATAGTGTGAACCCAACTAAATGAGCTGGCGCTATGACTATGCCAGTCTCTAGAATGGCTGTCACACAGCCTGTCATCCCATTGGCCGCATATCACCCATGATCTCACCAACCATGCCAGTGGTGTAAGTGTGGGACCTATCCCCCAGGCAGGTCATCAATGTCCACCGCCTCACTAGATGAGCTCGATATCTCAACACGTGTGGCAAGTCACTGGCGGATGGTTCGTCGCGATGACAAAAGCTTTGGAATCAACTCCGGCTACGACAAAACATGCTTGCAAACAATTTTCATTGCATGAATGCCATTGGAAATCTGGCATGTGATGCCCATGAAGCTTGTATCTTGAGGAAACCTTGATAATACAATTGTATTATAAGGGGGGTTGGCCTTATTTGTCGTGTCATCTAAATTTCAGTTTGCTATCTTGTTTGGTGTTGTGCCCATTTCATCTTGTTTATAAGTGTTAATAGTTTGTGTGCCAAGATCATGCTCAGCCCCATCCGGAGGTATTTCACCCAAGTGAGGCCTTGACCTTGGTCTAGTTGTCACCTTGGGGGGGGGGTGCGGTAGGCTGAAGCGAGGCGTTACCTCCGGGGGGGGGGGGGGTGGGCTGCGGTGGTATGTAATGGTGCTGGACATGATTGCGGCATTGGCCTAGGCTCATGGCTCAGGGGTGCTCTGTAGGAGCTATGGTTGGGTGGTGAGCCGCCAACAGCCAGATCATCTGGCTTGTTCTTGTATGTGTTTGTGTGCAAGGATGCTTGGGAGATTTAGTGGTAGTTTCAGTGCTGCCCCCCTCCTCCTCCTCCCCAAAAAAAGGAAAAACAGGAGGAGGGAGTAAAACATAAAATATAATAATATCAATAAAATTCACCTCCTTTCGGCAGAAATCGTTGGGTCAAGTTTTCTCTTATTGTGCATGCTAAAACATGCTCTGCCTTTTTATGATTATGTTGTGATCAAGAAATTTCTTTGACCTATCTAACTTGAGGTTATCCTGTTTGTGTGGCTTCATAAATCAGATTGAAACATATGTTAGGTATCTGATTTTGGATAAGTGCAAATTTTTAGGGGAATGTTCAATGGATATGTGAAGAGATCTGAAATCTTGAGTCATGTTCAAGAGCTTGTGTAGCACCTTTGGGTCTTTTATTCAGTGTGTTGCTGACCAAGTTAGTTTTTATGCAGATCTGCCATGATGATCAGGGGCGTGGGCAGGAGAGTAACTTCTATTTCTCGTTTGTTCTCTTTTGCGCCCACTAGTTCCAGGTCCTTGGCAGCTGAGAATGAGCCTGGCTTTAAGGGGCTTCGGGATCTTGGACTGATCAACTCTTCTATGGGCTTAGCAGCTCGGAAATACCCAACTGTCAGAGGTTCAGTACATTCTGATATCTTATGCCTTGCAGATTTCTTTGCTGTGCTTCATTTGCATCGAATGTTCAAGGGTCCTTCAGGCATTCTGGTTACTACTGCAAATGTATGCATTTTTGGGCCAATTTATACTGTCTTATGCATGAAGCTTTTTGTTATGTTTGAGTTGTTTGCCTACTTGCATGCTTCTATGTGCTTTAGAGACCTGTTTATACTTTGTTTTAGTTTTGTTCTAGTCTTTATGGGGTCTATAATGGTGCGATTCCAAGAGTTTCACTCTGTATTGAGACTCTTCATTATTTCTCGAGTTGGCACAATGGTCTAATTATAAATTTTGTAAACTTTTAAAGTAGTTACACCTATTCCTGGGCTAGTTGATGTACTTACAGATGAGCAGGAAGTGCATACCCATGGTTAGCCAGTCTGAACAGTACTTAAGGGTATGATTGAATCATTGATGTGCAAACCCATGATTAGTTTGGCCAATACTGAAGGGTATGGTTGAAGTTGAGGAATCCCCTCTTGGACAACTTTCAGTCCCACTGCTTGGGAAACTCCTCTTGCTGAGTTTCAACTAGAGGTGCACTTACCACTGTGTCGTGTTTGTATGTACATGGCTTCTGCTTTTGCCACAACTACTGCGATGAGTTGATTGTATCCCTCAAAACTGCCAGCAGATTTTCTAAGGCCTTGCATTTTTCCTCTTCCCATGCCTTGCATTCATCTTCTTGAGAGTACATCCCAAGGCCAAGAGATCAAGTGAAGGCAAAACAGTCGCGTTTTATGGGATTGTGGGCTGGTTGATAGAACCGGTCTATGGACACATAAAGCGGTAGTTCATTCACAATAACCTGGACTTACTGAGACACACATTCACAGAATCCTCGCTCCCTCGCTCAACAACACATTGGCCCCGAAGTCCGGCGCCCCTTGCGGTATTTCTTTATTGTTAAAAGGTTGGAAATTACAAAGCACAAGTGCAACAAAGCACTCTACTTGCATCAGCTGAATTTTACAAATTCTGGGAGAAATTTGCCAGCATAACTGCACTAAAACTGTTCCATAACATCTCAGAATGAGTCCCAACTGACAGGCACACTTCCATAGGCATCAAGCTTCCCAATGGAGTCCAAAACATCACAATTCAGCTTGCTGTAATTTTCTGCACAGGCCTGTTTTCAGCTCTGTTTTCAGCCCAAAATAACCCTTGTACTGTCCTGGAGGACTTTAGCAAAGTCCTACTGCATTTTGGCATCAACCGGGCAACATAACAGCCCAAAAACAGCACCTAAACAGTGCTGAAACAGCATTGTTTTGAAGAGGTTATTACCCTCTTCTGTGCCTGCTTTGGTGTAGGAACCAACTACACCTGTTCCTGTTCAAGGAGGCAACTAGCCTTTGCATATAAGCATGAAATTCGCACAATTGTACCTGATTTTATTTGATGAAAGCATTTCCATAGTCTGCAAGAGAGAGAAAGAGAGAAAGAGGTTGTGGGGAGCAAGCTCAACCCTCAATTCATGAGTTGTAGGGCAAGGGAGTGCACCACAAATGCTGGTTTTCCTGCAACAAAACCACACGATGGCTGCAAATGAGCCTCCTCTTCCCAAATTCCCACGCTTCCCTCTTCTCTATGAGGAAAATGCACCAAAATTTGACACTTGGCACATTTTTAAGCCTTTTCCACATGCAATCTTCCAGGCTAAAAATCTCCTGACTGGTTCACATTCTCACAACAGTCCTTTGTCAGCTTTTGGTCCCCTTGACATTCCGCACAAACTGACGCGAACACTTTTCAATTCCGACACTGCCAAAAATAGCAGTTCCCTAGATTTTAGGGATGATGTCATCTGCATTCCTTCTGGTCTCCTGACCATCTTTGACCACTATGGTCACTTCAAAATTTGCTTAGAATTCAAAATACATTCACATTTCGGTGGCGGCCACTTACTAGTGTAAACTGGCCTATACCCTCATTCAGTGGCCATGTCCTGGACACTGTCATTCATCTTTCAGTGCCCATGTCCTAGACACTGTCATTCATCTTTCAGTGCAGGTCTCAGGCTTAGCCAACCATTGGTCCAAAGTCCCACTGGCTGACCCATTCTGACATTGCAATGGCCCAAGCCCTTCCAAGAGATCCCGGGGGAAAGCAACAGCAACCAAAGAGAAAGAAAAGAAAAATATATATATATTTATAAAGAAATGTAAATAAGGAAAACAACTGCAAAAAGTTTCACCTCCTGGTGACAAACCCCCCTCTTGAAAGAAGCAAGTGACCTCGATTGCAAGTCCACATGCAAACGGATGACACAGGACGATCACAAGATTCCCCATGTGATTAGTGTCATCGCTTGTATCTCTTGCCAACGGATGACACGGGGCGATGATAGGAATTCCCCACTACCATTTATGCCATCGCAGGTTCAAGCCTTTCAAATACATGTTTCCGGATGCAACACAGGGCGATAGCATATATCTTGTACTGTTAGTGTCACAACATGTAAATCATTCATTTGAAGCGTAAGAGATACAACTTCAAAGCACTGAAAGTTCATTCATTGATTAAGTCATTGACAACAAATGTCAAAACTGTACATTGCCAAACATATAATACAAATGTACAGGTCATTCAGAATTCAGCTTGAAAAAGCATATTAAGCCACTGCAGGTTCTAACTAGAAGGCTTCCTTGTAAAGTTGCATCAACTGAGGTGAATTAGCCAGTTCAACCTCATCCATCCATTTAGCATCCATTGGTGAATAATTTTTGAATTTCACCAAGTATCTTCTTGCAACTTGTCCTTTCACTTTTCTGTCTTTATGGGCCAGAATCTGCTCAGGAACCAGAATTTCATCCAATTCCTCCACTTCAGGCTGTTCCTCTGGCACTATATCTTCTGGCACATTGCCAATAAAAGGCCTCAAAAGGCTCACATGAAATGCATTATGTATCTTCCAGGTTTCTGGCAATTTCAGCCTGTATGCTACATCACTTATCTTCTCTGAGACTTGGAAAGGACCATAATATCGCATACTCAGCTTAGGAAACAGACGTTCCTTGCCCTTTCTTTTTCTCAGTCGTGCCTTTTCAAAACGCAATAAGACCCAGTCATTCTCTTTAAACAAGAGCTCTCGACGATGCATGTCAGCAGCTCTTTTCTGCTTAGCTTGTGACTTTTCCAAGGCATATTTGACCTTCTTATACGCTTCTTGCCATCCCTCAACATACCGATGTGCTTCAAATATCTTATCCTTTGTTTGCAGAATGGGAGGTACTTTCTTGCCACCTTCAACAATTTCAAAAGGCGCCTTGCCAGTAGAGGAATGCACTGTATTGTTGTAAGCATACTCTACTAATGGCAAATAATGCTCCCAAGCTGCCTTATGTTCTGACACATAACATTTCAGCAGATCCAAAACAGTAGAGTTAGCCTCTTCAGACTGCCCATCAGTTTGAGGATGAAAAGAAGATGAGAATTTCAAGGTCGTGCCCATATTCTCAAACAATGCTTTCCAAAACAAGCTAGTCATCCTTGGGTCTCTGTCACTGACAATAGATTGTGGCATACCATGGTATTTAAAGATATTCTGCATGAAAATCTTAACCATGTGCTCGGGCTTTATCTTCTTTCTAACAGGAATGAAGTGTGCCTGCTTACTGAATCTGCATATTATAGTCCAGATTCCATCATTCCTTGTCGTTGTCCTTGGAAGATCAAAAATGAAGTCCATGGCAATACTTTCCCATGGTCTCTCTGGAATAGGCAGTGGTTGCAATAACCCAGGTGCCTTCTGTCTATCAAACTTGACCTTCTGGCATACTAGGCAAGATCTGACATAAGCATCAAGATCACGTCTCAAAGCTGGCCAATAAAAGAAAGTCTCAACCGCTTTCACTGTAGCATCAATGCCTCGATGTCCAGCATACGGTGGAGCATGACTTTCTAGCATTACTTTCGGCCTTAACTGCTTAGTCACACATAGCTTTCCATGCATCATGAGAAAGCCGTCTTTCAGAACATAGTGATCATGATGTTGATTATTCATTAGCTGCTCATAGATTCTAGAAAAATCTTCATCATTGGCATACTGTTCTTTCATATCATTCAATTCCTGGTGATAAGAAATAGAAACAGCTGACACTTGTGGTTTGCGAGACAATGCATCTGCAACCACATTCTTCTTGCCTTCCACATGCACTATCTGAAAATGGAACATTGACAGAAAATTTGCTCAACGCATGTGTTTCTCTGATAACTTTGCCTGTGTGAGAAAGTATCTGAGCGTCTGATGATCCGTTTGCACAACAAAATCAGCACCAAGCAAATAGTGTTTCCAACTAGTAAGTGCATGGATCACAGCTAGCAGCTCTTTCTCATAAATCTGATAGTTCTTCTCAGTGTGAGAGAGTATTCTGCTCTCATATGCCACGACTTGGCCATTCTGCATCAAGACAGCACCAATGCTGTTGCCACATGCATCACACTGCACAACAAATGATTTAGACAAATCTGGCAATGTCAACACAGGATCTGTAGTCATTTTCTGTTTCAGGCATCTAAATGCTGATTTCTCTTTCTCTGTCCATTGCCATTTAATGGCCTTCTTTTCAAGCGCATGTAACGGTGAAGCAATCTCTGCAAAATGCCTTACAAATCTGCGGTAGTAAGAGCATAGGCCAAGAAAACTGCGAACATCATGCACAGTCTGTAAATCTGGCCATGAAACGATTGCTTCAATCTTAGCAGGATCCATTGTGACACCATCCTTTGATACAATGTGCCCAAGGAAGTGAATTTCTTCCAAAAAGAATTCACTCTTCTTGCCATTAATGAGCAATCTGTTGTGTTTCAGCTCATTAAAGACTGCTGTCAGATGGTCTCTGTGCTCCTCTTCACTCTTTGAATAGACTATCATGTCATCAAAGAATGTGCCCACAAAGTTTCTGTAAGGGCGGAAAATTCTATCCATCATTCTGTTAAATGTGGCAGGAGCATTTGTCAATCCAAAAGGCATGACTAAGAACTCATAGAGACCAAATGTAGTGCGAAATGCGGTTTTGTGCACATCCTCGGGTCTGATTCTAATCTGATGATACCCACTCTTCAAATCTATCCTGCTAAACATTTCTGCTCCTTGCAAACGGTCAAGAATATCATCTATGCGCGGAATCGGAAATCTATTCTTGATCGTGTTCTTGTTCAAGGCTCTGTAGTCAATACACATTCGCCATGAACCGTCTTTCTTTTGTACTAGTAACACAGGTGAACAAAACGGGGAACTACTGGGCTGAATTAGTCCCTTCTCTAACAGCTCATTAACCTCTGTCATAATCTCTTTCTGCTGGGCTGCACTAACCCTTTACGGTGGCCTATTGGGCGGACTAGACCCTGGAATAAGATCTATGGCATGATCCTCTGGCCTCTCAGGAGGTAACTCTCCTGGTAAAGACTCTGAAAAGCAGTCTCTGAACGTATCCAAGAAAGCTTTTCTACCTTCGTCTAGTGTAGACAAATCAGTTTCAACTTCATTCACTTGCTTTGCAAAAACCAAGTACGCAGAAAGATGATTTTTCATTACTGAAGTTATAGCAGAAGCAGAAATGACTGGGACAGACTCTCCTTTCAGCTTCACATCCAAAACATGGGTCTTGTTCCTATGTACAATTGTGATTTTCCGGTTGAAAGCATCCAACACTGCATGTTTCCTATGACACCATGGAATTCCCAACAAGACATCACATCCTTCCAAGGGCATGATAAGAAACTCCTCTGTGTCCACATAACTCTGTATATGCATGCGAAGTTTGCCAAGTATAGGAGTGACAGGAAATGAATGCCCAGGGCATGCCAAATCAGCCTGTCCAACTGGTCCCATCTCTTCAGCACGAATTCCCAACTTGGCTGCCAATGCCGGTGAAATAAAGTTGGCTCGAGCACCAGGGTCAAAGAAAATCAGCACTGTAGCATCTCTGATTTTACCCCATGCTCTGCACAATTCTGTAGCATTATCACATGGCTGGTCACCAACCATGTCAGGTACCAATCCTGCACTCGGCATTGTCTTCTTCTTGAGTGGCCCTTCTTTATCCTCGCCATCTTTTGCTGGCTGTTGTGGGCATTTTGCAGCCATATGTCCTTTCTGTTCACAGATGAAACATTTCCCAGCTTGCATCAATGCCTTTCTCTCTTCAAATGACTTGCCATATAGTGGCCTCTTCTGTCCTTTGCCTTGACCAACACTTTTCTGAGGTTGTGGCTGCCAAGTCTTCTTCTCAAATGGCTTCTTTCTATAGAATGGTCTAGGTGGGAAATCCCTCTTCACAAGTGGTTCCTGTTTGCCTTGAGGTTCCTTGTTCACTGTGTTCTTAAAACCACGTGAAGCTCCCTGTAGCAATGCATTAGCCATGTTTGCATTCTCAATGAGCTGAGTCATATTAGAAACATTGGTATTAATGCAATAATCCCTGATTTCTTTGGGCAAACCACAGCAATACTTCTCTATTTGCTCTGACAATGGCACTGTCCTGTAGGAAGTTACTGGCAAGAGTGCATCCCAAAACTTCTTATTATACTCTTCCAAATTTACACAGTTGGCTGCATCAAGTTTGTGCCATGCTGTCATAACATCCACTTCAAAAGTATTTGTAAGCCAGGCAAAAGAGAACTGTTGTTTAAACTGAACCCATGAAGCAGGTGCTTGTCCTTGCATCAACAGTGAGGTCCACCACTGCAATGCATTACCTTTCAAGAAAGTAGCAGCCTTTCGCACCTTAGAAGACTCTGTAAAGTTACCCCCAGTGTATGCTGCATCAAACTGCTGAATAAAAGTCAGCGCTTTCAATTTGTCTTGCATCCCACTGAAAGTCTCAAACTTTACTGCTTGACCTCCTTCTTTGTAATCCTTTTGCACCTTTTCTGCATCAGTCCTTACTGCTCTTTGTCCACTAGGTTGAGAAAATTCAGCCACACTGACAGGTGCTGTGGGCCCCAAAACTGGACTAAAATAAGTTTGAAATCCGGGCTGCACACCTATATTGGCATAAAGAGGGTTCACAGCTTCCATAGGCATCATTCCTGGTGACCCTCTTGACATCAATCCTGGCAAAACTGTGGGCGGTCTAGCCATGGCCTGGAAAACAGACCCACCACCAAAATAGCCAGGCTGGGAAGCAAGGAATGGAGGAATGGTCGGCATGACCCTTTGCACATTACTTTCCTGACCATTAAATGCATGTACCTGTGCCTGTGTAACATGCTGCACTGTATCAGCTGCCACTACTGGTGTCTGCTGTACATGCTGTGGCATCCTTGGCATTTGTTCCTGTGCCCTCTCAACTGCATGCTGAGATGATTCAGCCTGGGAATCCCCTGTCCTTGACTGTAAATACCTCTTCATCCTGGGATTCTTCACCGGCATTCGCTCTTCTCCTCAAGTACTCGCCAGTGTTGGATGAACAGCTGATGGGGCTAGGTTCATTTGGGGATTGAACAAACCTTTGAATATCCTTGTGAAGAATGCCAAGCCAGTTTCCATGGCCGAAGTAGTGTGGATGGCGAAGGATTTCGCCAAGGCCTTTGATGTCAAGGTCCCGCCAAAGCCAGCACCATCATCTTTTAAAAGATTTCTAGCTCTGAAAGGTGATTCCAACTTTGCACCACCTAAGAGACAACAAGATCAATCTCAGGATATGGGAAGTTCCAGAATGGAAGAAAAGTCCTTTTGCCACCAGAACTCAATCCCCTTGAATTTAACTTCAGAAGTTCCACCCTTTAACAAAGAAGTGAAATGCTATATACATCAAGGATTTGGACATCGCAGTATGGATTGCCTAACTCCTTTTGGATGAAGGTTTACGGGGCAGGGAAGTTAGGGACCAAATGTGGATGGAATGAATGTGATGTGATGTGGATGGATGTGAACGAGATGTGAATAAATATGGGATGTGAATGGTTGTGATGGATGTGAATGGATGTGATGAGATGTGAGTGGATGTCGTGAGATGTGGTGAGATGTGAATGTGATGTAATGAGATGTGAATGGATGTGATATGATGTGGATCCAGTTAGATATGAATGGATGAGATATGATGTGGATGGATGAAATGTGATGTGGATGGATGAGATGTGATATGGATATGTTGTAACGTGATGTGATGAGGATAGATGTGGATAGATATGATGAGATGTAATATGATGTGATTGGATGAGAATTGATGAAGGACAATGGGAATACATACGACTGGATGTGGAATAAGCAATGTGAATAATTATAGAAGAATGTGGAATAACGAGAAATGATGTGGAACAATGGGGAAAGATGAGAGTTCGTTAGAAACTGTATTTATGACCTATTTTTAAATGACTATTTTATGTCAAGAATACTGGGGGAAGCATTTCAACCATCTTGTGAATGAGGTCGTGGAAACCTAAGTGATAAAGTTGCAACAGCTAATGGAGAGTCAAGGGAGGACGTCTCACGTAGCAAGGTCGGCCAAGGTCTTGACCAGTCTCGGCTCTATTAAAATGGTGAGCTTCCGGTACGGTGGATGAGGGACCAAGGAAGCGGCCTATGAGTGAAGCGCTAGGTGACCTATGAAGGAGCCTAGAGGGTGCTAACCATACGGTGCTCGGGCTTTGGGTCACCAAAGATACCCACGTGTGCATCAGGGAAGAAAATGGAATAAGGAGTTAGAGTAGTTTTCTGAACTTGGGCATGGATCTGGTTTATTGGCCTTGCTGGTCCTCAACGGATGAGTCCATGGCTCTTTTATATGGATCTGTTGGTTGATCTTGCTGATCTTTAATGGAGAGTCCATTTGGATTTTCTTATGTGATTATATTTTCGGGTACTATACATCCATACATCCATTTTCACATCCACATTCATACATCCACATCCATACATCCATTTGCACATTCAAAGGTACCAACCATGCTCAGGAGCTGCGCATGAAATAAATCCTCTTGTTCCTATTCTTCCTCTAACAAGGCTGGCTGTACTACTGGCTCCATCCGAGTAGAGGCTGACACCTGGGCACCTGTCACCTCTATATGCTGTCTGCGAGTAGAAGAGGAACTCTCTTCGGCAGGGAGCTTGCCTTTCCCTTTGTCTGTCATACTGTCAACTGAAAGTTTAAGGGAACCTGTATCCAAAGAAAGAGACCGTACTCTTTCTCACCTGTAATCAGTTGTACCTCACTATGTGTGTCTCCTGTTCACCCAATCCAATCCGTGTCCGGGCTCTTGCAGGAAAGAGGACCCTGTCTCGGCAACGGAACCATAGAACCGGTCTATGGACACATAAAGCGGTAGTTCATTCACAATAACCTGGACTTACTGAGACACACATTCACAGAATCCTCGCTCCCTCGCTCAACAACACATTGGCCCCGAAGTCCGGCGCCCCTTGCGGTATTTCTTTATTGTTAAAAGGTTGGAAATTACAAAGCACAAGTGCAACAAAGCACTCTACTTGCATCGGCTGAATTTTACAAATTCTGGGAGAAATTTGCCAACATAACTGCACTAAAACTGTTCCATAACATCTCAGAATGAGTCCCAACTGACAGGCACACTTCCATAGGCATCAAGCTTCCCAATGGAGTCCAAAACATCACAATTCAGCTTGCTGTAATTTTCTGCACAGGCCTGTTTTCAGCTCTGTTTTCAGCCCAAAATAACCCTTGTACTGTCCTGGAGGACTTTAGCAAAGTCCTACTGCATTTTGGCATCAACCGGGCAACATAACAGCCCAAAAACAGCACCTAAACAGTGCTGAAACAGCATTGTTTTGAAGAGGTTATTACCCTCTTCTGTGCCTGCTTTGGTGTAGGAACCAACTACACCTGTTCCTGTTCAAGGAGGCAACTAGCCTTTGCATATAAGCATGAAATTCGCACAATTGTACCTGATTTTATCTGATGAAAGCATTTCCATAGTCTGCAAGAGAGAGAAAGAGAGAAAGAGGTTGTGGGGAGCAAGCTCAACCCTCAATTCATGAGTTGTAGGGCAAGGGAGTGCACCACAAATGCTGGTTTTCCTGCAACAAAACCACACGATGGCTGCAAATGAGCCTCCTCTTCCCAAATTCCCACGCTTCCCTCTTCTCTATGAGGAAAATGCACCAAAATTTGACACTTGGCACATTTTTAAGCCTTTTCCACATGCAATCTTCCAGGCTAAAAATCTCCTGACTGGTTCACATTCTCACAACAGTCCTTTGTCAGCTTTTGGTCCCCTTGACATTCCGCACAAACTGACGCGAACACTTTTCAATTCCGACACTGCCAAAAATAGCAGTTCCCTAGATTTTAGGGATGATGTCATCTGCATTCCTTCTGGTCTCCTGACCATCTTTGACCACTATGGTCACTTCAAAATTTGCTTAGAATTCAAAATACATTCACATTTCGGTGGCGGCCACTTACTAGTGTAAACTGGCCTATACCCTCATTCAGTGGCCATGTCCTGGACACTGTCATTCATCTTTCAGTGCCCATGTCCTAGACACTGTCATTCATCTTTCAGTGCAGGTCTCAGGCTTAGCCAACCATTGGTCCAAAGTCCCACTGGCTGACCCATTCTGACATTGCAATGGCCCAAGCCCTTCCAAGAGATCCCGGGGGAAAGCAACAGCAACCAAAGAGAAAGAAAAGAAAAATATATATATATATTTATAAAGAAATGTAAATAAGGAAAACAACTGCAAAAAGTTTCACCTCCTGGTGACAGGTTGACCAGCAGTAGCCGGCCAATAGTTCACAGTTCACCAACCCTACATTAGGTTGAGTGTCCAACTTGCAGTTTGAGGCCTACGTAACTATGGGCAAGGGCCATTTTTAGGTATCTAAACATCGGATCTGCATAGTCCAAGCTAGGAGCAGCATCAGCAGCGAGTCTTGGTCGGTAGAAAGGAGTTCTCAAGGAGCAAGATTGAGGCTTGAAACATTAGGACAAGTCACCTTTTCCGGATCGAGCTTAGCGCACATAGGAAAGGGCTCAAATCGCAGTATGGATTAGACTTTTAGGATTGTATATAATGATCTTTTGGCAGTATACTACAGTTGAGGTCTAATCTTGCCTTGCCTTGTGTATTTACAACATATTGTGATTAGCGTTAATTATCATCCAATCAAAGTTTTAAATTTTAATTAGCAATAGTCAAGCATGCTTCTACATGCATGCTATTCCTACTTGGGCCCTTGGCCTTGGGATGTTTAGGCAGCTCGGATTTTGGTTCAATCATGTTCACACTACACTCAAAACCCGAGTAAAAATAATACGTAGGATGGACAACTTTTGAGTTGGACATCTCTTCATCAATGAAGTGTGGGCTGTCCCAAACAGTGGCCATATGTGTGTAGGCAGCCCACCACATGTTTGGACACGCAAGGGGGGACACTCGTCAAGAGGCTACCCAATCACTTTCTTTCCTCTCCTAGTGACTTCCACACATGCAATTTTGAGCTCATTTTGATGGGTCGTATGACCTGTGTGTGCAGGCCCACACAGTACGGATCTGTACAATCCATCTAATATGGATTAGGGTTTCTATACTGGTTGGCTAGGTGCTTGGGTATAGGGATATAGAGAGTGTGGTGGTTGCAACTACCAGGTACCTGTTGCCAAGTGGTGGGCACTCACCCACACTTGGTAGGCTTACCGTAAGTGGGTGGGGGTGCTCATAAGGGTGCCAACACACACCTCAAGCCGAAAAAGAGGCTGGCCGCTTAATAAAAATGCCCACCCACTTATTAATGAGTGTGAACCCTACAAAGGTTATAACATTACATTATAAAATGAACGAAGTGTAGAGGATACTTACCACCTGTTCACATGCCACAAATCTCATCAGAAAACATGGCATTCACACGGTTCAAGAGCGAGTGTCCCCTACCCATGAACTAGACTTACAAACCAGCCAGGCAAACTTAGACAGTTCACAGGAAAACATTTTCCAAGCTTGCAAACTTGAGTGCAATGCAACATTGCTATGGACAATCTCTGTTCACGAAGCTTGTATTCACATAAGCATTTCCGGGCACAAACAGGTCCACCGGAAAGCCAAGTCCAGGACCCAAGATCTAGGTGTGAACCACACTCCGGACCATTGGTACCAAAGAGATACGCAACTCAATGCTGAAAGCATGACCATTTGGTGGCCAAATGGTGACAGGAGATACTGGTTTCAGGGCATGTCTTTTTCCATAGTTTAAGAGGGAAATTTGAAAGGAGTCATAGGACTTGTTGGAGCTGAAGGAATATTCTTTGCAGCCTCCAGGTGATTAACTTAGCAGATTATCATGGCTAGGACTTGGTTTTATTGCTAGATGAAGACACCACAGTTGGTGAATGATGGAGGTTATGAGGAGGTGCTGGTTTGAGAGCATTTATTTTTTTGTTAACTAGGACTTGGTTTTATTGCTAGATGAAGACACCACAGTTGGTAAATGATGGAGGTTATGAGGAGGTGCTGGTTTGAGAGCATTTATTTTTTTGTTAGTTTAGGAGGGGAATCTGAAAGGAGTTACAGGACTTGTTGAAGCTCAAGGAATATTCTTTAATGTTGGAAGCTTGGTTAGGAGAACCAGTTTACTCGTGAGTCACCCCCTTGCCGTGAGGTTATGAGGAGGCTACCCATCAGATGCCAGCTGTGGAGTGTGTGATGTGCATCAACTATCAGTTTGTTCCCAGATCTATTGTTTGTCATGTGAGTAATACTGAATTGGGGTGTGCTATAGAGCAGGATGAAGGTGGGCAGCCTTTGCCAAAGGTGGCTGGGGAATTTTTTTTGATTAATGTTGAGGGTGTTGCTGAAAGAATGCAAGGTCTTAATTTCTATGATAAGAAATTAAGTTTCTATGAAACTTCTCAATGGAGTCTGGTTTTACTGTCAATTTTTATGTTATGGTTAGTTCTAAACTTTGTGCTCATTTTGTGCAGCTTTTTCCAGTGAGGTTGTGACACAGACCTCAGAACCAGCAACTGTAGCTGCATTGAAAACCCCAGATTCAAACATTTTGTATGACGAGTCTGTTCATGAGCGATGTCCTCCAGGCGACCCAAGCAAGCAGGCCTTCACGTATTTTGTCATGACAGGTGGAAGATTCATCTATGCTTCTATGATCCGCTTGGCAATCCTTAAGTTTATCCTGAGTATGTCAGCAAGCAAGGATGTTTTGGCTCTTGCCTCATTAGAGGTTGACCTCACCAACATAGCACCAGGCTCAACTGTCACCGTGAAATGGCGAGGCAAGCCCGTTTTCATCCGTCACCGCACTGAGGAAGACATCAAATCAGCAAATAGTGTGGCAATAAATGAGCTGCGGGACCCGCAGTCGGACTCGGAGAGAGTCATTAACCCAGAATGGCTCGTGGTGGTTGGTGTTTGTACTCACCTTGGGTGTGTCCCATTGCCGAATGCTGGAGATTATGGGGGTTGGTTTTGCCCCTGTCATGGTTCTCACTATGATATCTCTGGCCGTGTACGGAAGGGGCCTGCTCCTTACAATCTTGAGGTACCAACATATAAGTTCTTAGAGGAGCAGAAGCTACTGGTTGGTTGAGTTTGCTTACTCTTAAGGGCAGAGTTCTGGTTATTTGAAAGGTATTCTTTTGATGCATCTGGTTCTAAAGCATTCCTGTGTCTGGCTTTTCTACTGCCAGTCGGCCTGAATGGACCAATATGAGAGTAGAGAGGCTATTTACTGTCTACCAGCAAAAGTGACATTGCAGTTCAATAAGTTGCATCGTTGCAAGTCTTTTTAGTGTATGCGAAGACCTATTTACTGTCTACCAGCAAAAGTGACATTGCAGTTCAATCTTTTTAGTCTTTTGAGTGTAGAAAGGCTATTTACTGTCTACCAGCAAAGTGACATTGCAGTTCAATAAGTTGCAGCATTGCAAGAGTGTATGCGAAGAGCTCTTTACAAAGGGCACTTTTCATACCGTTTTTAAAAATTACTGAGTGCGAAAGCTTTTAATTTTCTTTGTGGAGCCTTCAGTTTATCTAACTTGGACTCTTTTACAAGCTTGTGTATCGGCTTTTCAATGTTGGCGAAGAATCTGAAACCCATTATGATCTCGATTGATTTCACTCCCAGTTGCCTGCTGACTAGGCTAATCATCCTCAAGTACGCTTCCTGGATTCGCAGGCTTAATGCCAGATCTTGTTCAAGTGACACACCCAGACACAGATACTTATGTAAGTCCGTCAATTTCACGGTTTGGGACAGATCATAAGCCTGGCATGTGAGCATTTAAGCATACTGTGCCTCAGTATTAATTCAGCCATTATCTGGGATGAAGCCATTGGTCTGTCTTTGAAGGAATTTTGATTAAGACAAGGTAATGACGGGCCATCTGAACCCCCCACCTGCTACTGAGATGAGTCATGTCTTTGTGCCTTCCAATATTTGTCTCGTGTGCGCTGTTCAGCCTAGTTTGTTGACAAATGATGCATTACTTCTCCTGCACAATCTTTCTAGGTTTTTTAAATGGGGCACCTCCTATATAAGTACTTGCTGAGTATGGGAGGTTGATCCTTGATCAAGTGATGTGGCGATAGATGTCTGTTGGCTTGTTTGAATCAGGGTTTTGTGTTTTACTTGAACCATTGCTCGATAATTGGATTGGTGCTGCAACTTGTTTTGAATCAGGAGTGTGACGTATTTGAACCAATGGTTTTTTCATGTATATATATAACAGCGCCATAAAGCATGCTTAGAAGCTAGTTAATGATTTATCGACTGTGAGCCAGCTCATTTTCAAATGTGTTAATTTCCTTAGGAGAAGGGCCCTTATTGGTCAAGCATAACTGCTATCTTGGGAAAGCAAGGTCAAGGGAGGTTGGATTCTTATTGAGAGCCTACACAGTAAATTATTGTTTCTTTCTACCATGAAGTGCAGATGAGTACATTGAGGCTTATGGCTGCCACACACCATGTTTAGGTTGGCTTTGTTCATAGAACATGCTAACCTTTCGTTGTGGAGTGGCCTATGCGCATCAGGTCAGTTCAGCTATGGTGAGCTCGTTTCTACTCAGACCCAGTATATTTGGAGTGTTCAGATCTCAATTTGCTGGAGACTTACTCATGACAGTGTGGTTGGACTTTTCAAGCATAGTTTACCTTAGTAAAGGACCCCACAGGATCAGAAATGACAGTCTCTGTACCGCCCAGAAAACCTTCGTGCAGACCTTTTTAGCAGATATCCAAGTGAAGCTCTCCAGCGCCCGCAATGATACGTTCTTCAGACTGCACATGCAACCACAGGATCTGACTTTGCCAATGGTTTCAGTCCCTCCACAAGTTTTGGAGGATCAGAAGCAACCTTGCACTGTACAGCAACATGGAAAACAGGTGGAACTGAAAGCTTCAATGCATGAATGGGATGAGCATCCACTTCTTTTTCATCTGATCAGAGCTGCATTTTTTGTAATGCACTCAAGCCCAACCATGCCTACCCTGTTGAACACTTTTCGGTACGTAGCTTTCTTTTGCTCAGGTACATAATTACGTCCCATGATTTTCATGTTGGTACCACTTGACACCACCTTCCCAAAAAAATACACGAACAAGTTCAAAAAAGTGGCCCTTATCAGATGCTGGATTCCTGACTTTAATCACGAGAGGTCCTTCAGGATCAGAGTTTCTAATAGCAGTTGCATATTGATGATCAAGTGGCCCTCAATACAGTTTCTCAACATGATGCTTTTGGGCCTTGGTTGGAGAAGGCAGATGAAACACCATTATCTCCTGCAGGGCATCACGAGCTAGTAGCCATGTCTGCATGACGTGCTTCATCAAGGCTTTGCTGCTCGATTCCGTGCCCTCAATTTTCTGAGTGACATTGAGTTTCTACCAGGATGACATTGGCATACTCAATGACTCTGCAAAGTTTGATATGCCGCTTCCTTCACCTTCGTTCGACGTGAAGCTCAAGAAAGCAGCGATCCATTTTGTTAACAGTCAGCATAGGGTTGATCCTCTCACCCAGAGTGTGCCAAAAGACCGACTCTATACTCCTTTGTCACAATCTACCACAACCAGTGCACTATCTGTAATCCTCACGCAGCAGTCACTTCAGAAGAAAATCAACGTCCTGGAGAATATATGAGTTTTATAAGATACTCATTGCGATCGTTCTCACCCTTAAAATCTTTGAAAGAGGCTTCTGTCATCTCATACAAAACAGAGATGCCAATGGACTTGACAGTGATACCACGCTTTGCCTCATCTTGACAGGTATTAGTGCGGCTAACATCTTTCGCGACTTCCTGTTCTATAATGCCAATAGCAGTCACTAGAGGGTCTGTCAAGGTAGATTTACCGTGATCCACATGAGCAATCACAAACATATTCCTAATGTTATGCTTCTTGTCCTTAATAATGCGCCTAAACTCATCGATGGTAAACTTCACCATCTTAGCTAGCCTGATATAAAACTCAAAAAGTAGAGCTTAATCTTTGTTGGATAGCTTGCACGAAGTTGAAGATGGTCGCCAGCGGTCTTCCTCCCTCTCCCTCTAAAATAACAGATTTTTAGATGGCACAATTGATTCGTGGAAGAGAGCGTTTTGAGTACGCAACGAGGCTTGCAGACGACATAGCCTTGATTGCATAACAAGCGCAAATCAACGACCATAGTAAGGAGCGAGACAAATGATTAGCCATGACATGTTTTTTTCCAAGTCTCACAACAACAGTGAAATCAAACTCAAGAAGAATCAACAACCATCGTGTGATTCTTCCTGTGGAGCATGGTTTGTTCACCAGATACAACAATGCTTGATGATCCACATAGAAAACAAACTTGGTGGCAAGAAGGTAATAACGAAATTTCTTTACTGTATATATCATTGCCAACCCTTCTCGTTCCGTAGTGGTGTAGTTCATTTCAGCATCGTTCAACTGGCCACTGGCGAAGCTAATGGGGTAGTCTAGTTTATGTTCTCCAGGTTGAGTAGTACACACCCAATAGTAAAGTTTGATGCATCAATATGCACATGGAAGATTAAATCCCACTTAGGCATTCGCAAGATTGGAGCACTCGTCCCAGGGCCTTCTTTAATAACTCATATGCACGGTCACAATCTTCGGTCCAAATAAACTCGATGAGAATCTTGTACAATGGTCGAGCTATTTCAGCGAAGAATAAAATAAACCTTCGATAATAACCAACATGGCCCATAAGCGTTGGACTCCCTTATAGTTGGTGGGTGGGGGCAATTCCAGAATGACCTTGATTTTACTTTCGTCGGTGGAAATCCCATTTTTGGACACCATATGTCCGAGAATAACTCCGTGTTTAACCCATAATTGGCATTTGAAAGGATTCAATGAGATGCGATATAATCTACACCTTTCAAATGCTTTTCGTAAACACATCAAGTGCTCGTCCCAAGAGGAATGAACACAAAGATCATCTAAGAAGGCTTCACAAAAGTCCCTTAGATAAAGGCTGTGTTTATCAATCGTTGGAATGTTGCAGGTGCATTGATTAAGCCAAAGGCCATGACGCGAAAGCTATTTTAGCTTGGTCCTCTACTGCAATTGTGATCTGATTATAATCAGAGTACCCATCTAAAAAGCTATAAGCCTCCTTGCCTGCAACTCTTTCAAGCACATGTTCCGAATACGACAAGAGATAATGATCTCTTCTGGTGGCTGCATTAACCTTTTTGAGATCAACGCACACTGAGTTTCCCATTCTTCTTTGGTACAATGACTATCGGAGAAACCCATTCTGAGTGCTCAATAGGGTATATGAATCCACATTTTATAAGCTTTTCAATTTTCTCTTGTACAATCTTTTGCATACTTAGGATTCATTGGGTAGGGACGTTGCTGGACTGGTTTAGCAGTGCTAATCATTGGAATTGTGTGTTGCACCACATTGGGTGGAACACCCTTCATATCATGGTATATCCAAGCAAATATGTCCTTGAATTCTTTAAGAAGCATCTTAAGTGTAGCTTCTTCCGTCTTGGTGAAGTCTTGAGCAATAAAAATTGGTTTAGACTCCTCACCTAGAACTGCTAGTTTTATCTCCTTAACTACCCCCGGGCCATCGTGGACACCGCTACTCCCATTGGTAGGCATTCGTTGGGCTTTTGTGTAGACGACTTTATGTTCCCCCGTGGTAAAAGATTTAAAATGCTCGGGTGCGGGGTATAAGTCTACCGATTCTTGTTGTGCCATGCTTTTTTCTTTAAATTCTGCTTCCTTTTGTTGCTGAGCTAACTCTCGGTTTTGACGCCTTCTCGAAGTACGACTTAGTTTCGGCTTCTCTTCGATTTCTAATTGGGCGATGTCATGAGGTTGTGGACTACACCACATGACACTTTGGAGGTATTCTCTCCAATTATCCACTAACTTTCGATGAGCGTCATATGCTCCTACATAACTAAGCCATTCTGCAGTGGATCTCTCTTTGTTTTTTCTAGCTCGTACATTAGCTCGATAGCGTTGTTGCTTATGTCTCGTCTTCTTCTTATCTAGTTTTTGATTTTTGTTTATATCAGATTCAGACTCACTTTATCGATCTTCACTTGTGCCCCCCTCACTCTCCGATGAACTGTAAGAGGTTACTGTCCTAGGCCTTGAGCACGTGGCTTCCACACTTGGGTGAATATTCAATTCATACCCCCTATCAGGCTCAGAGTCAGTTTCTTCTTAAGATTCAGACTCGGAGTCGCATCGGTCAGAGTCTTCACTACTTTCAGTGTCAAGGGAGTTTGCTACTTTCTTGCCATCAGAAGTCAAGTGCATAACACCTATCATGTTTACTGGCACTAATGGTGGCATATCTTGCCCCTCAGGTGTTACCCAACTTGTGCCTCTATTTTCCCATGTGTCTATGGTTGCCGCTCTACGTTATCTGACTCAGTCATGCCCGGTAGGACATCCATATAAGGAGAATCTTCCCCATCATCGGTCTCTTTTTTGCATGTATAGCAATACTTTAATGGGGCTGAGTGAATAGTGGTATCCGATCGATTTATCAATGATAACCTTGCTTTCTAAAGGATGCGCGCGACCATTCTCAAGATCAACTCGAATGACAGAATCCTGGAATTGTAGGTAGACATGGTTTTTCGACCAATCATGCACCATTTGTGCTTCCCTTATGAAAGGACGTCCTAAGATCATTTGATATGACATAGGATGCTTAGAGAAATCCATTACAATGAAGGTATGCCTTACCTTGTATCCCAGAACCTTGATCTTAAAGTCCCTTAGCATTCCAATAGGTTTAGCTATAGTTCCGTTTGCCATATTAACCACTATGTTTGTGACTTCTAGGTGAGGTCTTCCCATAGATTCCCAGCAGTTTTTAGTCACAATGCTCACTCCAGCACCACCATCAAGGATTCCCTTTAGAGTTAATCCCTTGGTAGTAATGGGGAGGGTTGCATTAGATTCGTCACCTTCAAAGTACTGTCCCAACTTGTTAACAGGTATTTCAACGACCGAGTCTTCATCTAGGTTGGGTTGTAGATCCAAATGTTCCTCCACATCTTGAAGCGTGTCGGGTCTATCCATATTTGCAAATTGTGGGAACCCCACCTTCAGTTCTCCATTGAGAAATCCCCGAAGAGCTAAGAATAGCTCAGGATCTCCATATAACTTGGATATGATCATGGTTCAGATTTCAGAGGACATGAAATCCATTAGTTTGGACACATTCAACGGTACTTTTTGAGATATCGGCCCTTGACTAGGGATTGGTGAAGATGGAATCACTTCCTCTTCGATGGGGTCAGGCATTCCCTCACTAAACATTATTTCAAGCAAGAAGGGTGTCTGCCCACTTCCTGATGTCCTATCTTGACTTTCTTCCCGAATGATACTAGGTATAGCTAACGGTTTATGGCTCCTGTGAGGCTGAACTTGTGTAGGAAACACTGTGTTTGGAATCTTGATTTTTCTAGGTTTTGGCTCCAGTTCTCTTTGTGTTTCTTCCACCAAACCCCTTAAGTGTTGCACTCATTCAATCTCCTCTACTGGGTTTGGGTAAGTCCCAATCTTTTTCTTGAGGGTTTTTGGCCCATGTGGCTTGTCTTTTTGAGAGTCTCAGTCAGTCTGGGTAGCCGAGAGGGCATTAGGTGACTTGGTTGGGGCAGGAGGAGTTTCCTTTTGTTTTCCCCGATTTATGTCTTTGCCTGATTCTCCTTCGTTGCGCTCTCGAGTGGGTTTCTCCCTTAAAGTAGTGGCTTTGGTCTCCATGGTTTCTATTGAATCAGAATCATCTTTAGGATCATTCATATACACAGGGTCGTCTCCTGTCCCTATATTAGTCTTTGAACTAGGTTTGGAGCTTGTGGCATTAAGCGATCTCTTCCGTCGTGTTTTCTTTTTCTTTGCTCGAGCAATTGATGCAGTATCCCTCTCTTCAAGAATGTAGTTTTGATTTTGAAGCATTGACCGTGTGGCTACATTTGCGGGTACAACAGGTGTGGTTCCTAGTGCCTCATTGGTGACCTCACCAAATTCAATGGCGTAATCTTGGGTGCACTTGGATTATGTGGACATTGAGCAATCAAATAATCTATGCCACAACGATTACATGTAAGTATTGGCATTCCCGATGTGCTCCCTTGATTTGGTTGCATTTGAGTAGTGATCTTCTGTAGCCTATTAGGGTGTACTCCGCTACACGATGCGGTCCACCACAATCATAGCATTGAAGAGGTGGTCTCCTGGCAAAGGTATTAAGGTTTTGCCCTCTTGTGGCGAGAGCAGCCGCTTGATATACAGGCTTGACTTGCCCGAAATGATCCTCCATGTAATACTGGGGAGTCATTTCAAACGTATCAATCCCATACGGAACAGTGGGGTCTATATCCTCTTCATAATCCCCACACGCACTATGTGACTCACAACCCATCTGGTTTATAGGGGTAACCCTCGGATGCGGAGGTTGTGGTCCTAGCAGCATTGGCGGTGGTAACGGCACAGACTGGACTAAATTTGGGTTCCTTGGAACTGTGTGTTGTGACAGTTGCTCGATAGGTGGTGCAAGCATCAGTGCGGATACTTGAGGTGTGTTTGACTAGGCTAGTGGTGCCTGATTTGTTAACATACGCTTAAGTACTAGGCAATCCTTAAATTGACTAATAAAGTCTCTCCTCACTGACTCTCCTTCCTCGTGTTCAGCTTTTTGGAGTTGAGATGCTACACCCCAAAGCACACCCTCACGTATGTATTCTTTCAAGAACAATCTCTTGAGAGTGGGATAGTGAGTACGCTCTTCAACCCTTAAAGTTCGATACGAATCTCTGGCTTTTCCACTCAAGGTTAAGCCTAAGGCTTTACACTTATGTAGCTCATTGTGCTCTTCCAAGGAATCACACACGTGTTCAAAAACTTCAATGTGCTTCCTAACATCTTCATTTTACCACTGAAGTTCTGAGTGAGCTTGGCAACTTGTATCGCCTTGCTTCTAGGCTCTCTCTCAGGTATGCCACGCATGTTTTCCACAATAGATCGTCCGAACATTTGAGCAAACGCTGCTAGATCACCTAAGTGGGCAGGCATAGCTGGTGGAGGCACTTCTAGGATGGCCTGACAGAGTTGGCATTGGTCTTGGTATGTATGCAGCTGACGCAGGATATGATATGTGACTAGGCATAGCTCCCCTTGGATAAGGGTTCTGATAAGGCATTCGTGGAGCATACGCCATTGGCATAATAGGAGGCGTAGGAGCTACATGAGCATGAGTAGCGCTAGGTACATATGGTCGATATGCACTGGTACGCACTCTTGTAGGTACTGTACCACTAGTAGCGGTGTTGTACTAACTACAGTGGTAACGGGTGCACTTTCCGTCATGCTCATCATCGGAGTAGGCATTGTGGATTCCCTAATGGAAAGTTGAGCCAAAGTTGGAAAGCTAAAGTTACTGCTCGTGGGCTCAACCTGCATTGAGACTCCAGGAGGCGAAACAACATACGAAGGATCTACGGGACTCACCAAGGGAGTCTCCAATTGTGACAGGGTTGGTTGTTTAGCCTTGCCCGTATCCAAAAATTTCATAGGGCCAATTGAAACTAGGTTCACTCCCCTATTCTGCCTCTCGAATTGGATAATTCTATGGATAACTTCACATATCATTTGTTGTTGTTCATCTAGATTGGTGGCACTAGATGTAGATCGTATGACTTCTAACCAACCTACATGGTATGTGTAACCCATGTATAGGTCAGTGTGAGAGTTTCCGTGTGTAGGTCATATTCCCAATTTTCATTGAGAAATATCCCATCTAAACTTGGCGTGCCAAAAGGTTCTCTCGAAGTGGACGCAATGTCACTTCTTGTGGTTTGACTTCTAGGGGCCTCTACTTTAAGAAGAGCATCAGAAGGTGGTAGCTCAGTAGGGCCTTCATTAAATGAAGTGGGTAGAATATCCACATGGACACTCTTTGGGAGGGCAGGGTCTACATGAGATGTGAATGGCAAATCTACTTCACCACCTCCTTCGTTTACTTCACTTGTTGCAGGTTCAGAGCGTGTAGCTCTACTAAAAGTCTCTATTAGACGACTAAACATGCTAGATCCGGGTTGTGGGGCCCAAACTGGCACGTTTTGGCTTGCTTCCTCAGAGTTCTGGGTAGGATGCCCTTCCATGACTTCAGAGTCAAAGGACGAGTCACTAGCCCCGCTATTCGTGGATCTTGGGTTGCACTTCCTTGGGTTCCAACTGAAGGCCAAGATGCTAACATGGAGGGATGGTGTGAGCCTGCGTAAACTGAAATTTTGCTTTCTAGTTGCTCAGACTCTAGCACCACCCGACCAGAGCATAGATGCATGTGACGTGGGTATCCTCCTACGGGCGTTGGTAACTACCCTTGAAGCCCACACAAGTGGTTTCTCAGGTGTTTCGTACCTCGTTTTTACTTGTTTTTGTCTTGTTTTTAATCCATTTTTACCCCCTTACTTATGGTTTGGACTAAGGCGTGTGATGGCTCAAGACGAGCGTATTGTTCAAGGGGTCCTAGCGTGCTTTACAGCACAGTGTTCGCCTGTCTGGAGCTCCCGTGGCCCTCAGAACACTCTATTTGTGCCTAGGTGTGAGGCTTAAATTAGAAAGTCCAAGGGTGCCTGTGGGGGGAAAGGTGAAGGCTTTGTCCCACATGCCCACTCCACTCCTTGGGGGGGTAGACTATATATAGAGCTTCACTCCCCTTAAGCTTTCACTTGAGAGAGCGCTATGGAGGCTCACTCTCCTATATATATATATATATATCAAAAGACCGCGGGGTCAATTGGGGGTTTTTTCTTTTTCATTTTTTTTTCAATAAAAAATTTCTTTCCACGCGGGTTGGGTTGAATATATATATATATATATATATATTGCTTACTTAATTTTTTTTTGAGAAAAATAGCTCATGTGCACCTAGGGCTGGCCGCTTGCCACTGCGGCGCCCTCTGCGACTGCCAACACAGCAGCATAGTGCGCAGCAGCTCTTCTATCCTCTGTCTACACGCGCGCACGCACACACTAACACTAACTAACTTACTGCTCTAACAGCTAACACACAGAACTGAAATGTGCAAAAAATGAAGAAAACAGAACTGAAAAATGACTGAAGAATAGCAGCAAACACACAAACACGCCTCTCTTTGCCTTTCCTGCAGGATAAAATAGACTTCAAACAGCATCCCGAGCTGCATCTGGAGCTTGGTGCAGAATTCCTCGGAAGCGGCGCAAAAAATGTGCGCTCTTGCCGCACGTGTCGGAGCTAAGGACTTGCCAAGCACCGTGTACGAGCCACAAATGGCTGCAAGCACACAACCCAGGAAACCAGCAAGCTCAAAACAGGGAGCAATGGTGTGTCACTCACTGCTCAGACCACCGTCGCGTGAAGGATTCTCGTGCCGCCGCCGCTCTACCGCCTCGTCGGCCACCGTGCCGCCACGCAATGCTGATCGCTATCTCTCTCTCTCTCTCTCACACACACACAAACACACACATACACACACACACACTGGAGAAGGAGATGGAGAAGATGAATCAAGAGCACTCCTTGTATTCAACACTCAGAGAATGAGAGGTTTTAGGTTACATTTGACTTTTATATGTGACCTGGCCGTTCACACATGGGCGCCCACACATGGCCGACCGATCCTAACCCTTATCTTGATGAAATTTGAGGTGCGCCTCTCATCGGCGATCACCCAATCCCCTTACCCTTTACATGTGGTGCCGACAAGCCCGGCCCATGACTCAGAATACGTAAAATAATTATATGACGTAAAAAGTAATATGTCTCAATGTTCGCCCTAGGTTAACACCATGAATTGTAATTTCGTGATTTTATAGGTTTTGACCTGGAGGTGTTTTTTTTGGGTCTTCTAGGTCATGACTTGCAAGCAACAGCTTCTTGTGTGTGCTCGTTTCTCACTACCAGAGGGGTGACAAGAGCATTTTTATTTTGTTCTTGATGTGCTCCTAAGTCTCCGTATTTGATCTTGAATTTGTTGCTAAAATGATGTCGAGGCAGTAGGGAAGATTGCTGATTGTTGGTGCTGAATGCAAGAGAGTGGTGGAGGGATTTGCTTGCTATTGCTTGGGATTCATTCTTGTCGAACTATAGGTGAAGTTGTTGGGGTTGAAGTCGGTGGTGAGGTTTTCTTCACATTGTTCAATTTTGGCAACCATATGATGGAATTACCATCACAGTATCCTTGTTGTTGAAGTACATGCACATGCACCTATCTTTGATGAACACTGTAATTTGGTTACCGATGTGCTTGGTGTTGAGTCTTTCTTCTTTGTGCAAGCTTAGGGGACTTTGTGACGCGCTTGGGGACCCAAGATTTGGTATTTCTTTGGTTGTACTCTTGTGCTTCCAGCAATGTTTTTGGTACCCACACTTGTTGCATTGGTGGAGTTCTTTGAGGAACTCGCATAGGCTCTTGTGGACGGTGTTGTGGAGTACTCTTCTTCTTCCTTGGCTTTCGAGTGCTTCGTTGAGGAAGAGTTTTTGACTGTCGAGGCATCCAAATTTGATTGGCACCTTCATAGTAGCCTTGAGCTACAAGTATCTGCTTCTCCACCCACATTTTGATACTATTAAGATATCGTGATTTTGGGAGTCTTGGTGGAGTTTTATTTAGGGTTGATGTGGAAGGTTTGGGGCCCTCCTTGAATTTGGTTGGTGCTGAGGCTACAGGTTTGAGACTTATGGGCATTGTTGATGATGAGGTTAGAGTCTCTTGTGGAGTGGCTATCGAATAAGGCCTTTGAGCATGTGGCTGTCTCCTTTGGTGAGGTTTAACGATGAAGATGCATAGGCTCCGGGGTCTTTCCTTTGAGTTCCTTGTTAGAGATAGTTGGTTTGGCTATGGGAACTCCTTCAAGAATAGCTGTTGATTGCAAGGTTTTGGCATCGAACTTCGTAGGTGAGGATGGGGTTGAAGGAGTAGAGGCTTTGTTGGAGTCATTTGTTGACGCAGATGGTAGGTCATTGTGTAGAGGGGCTTTTGTGGAAGAGGCTTGTATCCTTTTGCGTTCAGCATCATAGACATCCATTAAAGTTGGATCCTCTTCCAGGCAATATGGTATTGTCAACTTTTTGTCGTCGTTGACCATCATGATGACCCTATCGCTAGCAAAGCACAGTGGTGCTTGGGTAGCAACAGTCCATTTATGCCCCAAGATTAAATCTGCTTCTAACACATAACCACAAAAAACTTGTGAGGGGATTAGTTTCAATATACATTGTATGTTCAAAGTACCCCAGACATGGCATGTTCAAGACTCGTGTAAAGGTAATCCTTTCAGGATGTGCCGTGAGTGTTGGTTGACCTAACAAATCTCATAGCTTGAGGGTCATGAGATTGTGTTCTCATGTTGGATAAAGCTGTGCTTGAGCTGTGGTGATTTTATTTGCAATTGCCAATCCAACCCTAATCCTAGGGATCTTTTCAGTAAGATATGTTGGAAAGTTCCAGCTCTTGCAAGGTTTCTTCCTCCCGTAATAGCAATTGTACATTGCCGACAGGAGTGTTCAAGGTGACTGTTTACATGGATTCATCTAGTGAATACAACGATTCACTTATCCAAGGTCCACCAAAGATGACATCATACTCAAGGGAATCTAGGGTAACACGAAATGTAAATTCCATATCGTCATCGATTGTTTGAGTAGTGTATCTAAAGTAACCTGGAACTTCAATGTTTTGTTCATTGGATCCTTTTGCAAGACTATTGCTTGTCGGGGCGAGTTTAGGTTGTTCCAATGACACCTAAGTGTCTATTGTCATGATGTTATGACTTGCTCGAGGGATAATCAATGCGCGTTTGTGTGCTGAACATCATTGCCTGTAGGGAAATCCAACCACACCATGATAGAATCTTCCAAAGGAACCATGGGTGTTTTGGTCATTGTTTCAGCTTCAGATCCTGTGTCTGTTTCATATTCCCATTCACTTTTATCCTTTGTTTGGGTCTCAGCTTTTTCAAGAGTACCCAATGCGTACAACCAATGCATACAATGCGTACAATGGCACACTTGGCCCTCTGACAATTCTTAATGAGGGCTGTTTGGAAACTTGAGAATCCTGGCATTTCTGTTTTATGTAGTTCGTTATGTCCTTGTTTAACTTAGGTTGTTAACTTAGGTTGAGCCATTAAAGGTGCAAGTGTGTATTGATGTGATGTTGGCTTCATGAGAGAAGAGCATTTCTCCGAATGAGGTTTTGAGAGATTGTTTTAATCTTGTAAGGGAATTATTGAATTCCTCATGTGCTTTCTAAAGTCTATAGTTTGTACAATCTGTCTCAAATGATTTTTCTGTAGAGAGTTTGTCTTCCTCTTGAAAGGGAAAGCGGTACTCTTCTAGGCTTTAAATCTTGGTTGCTGTTTTAGGTTTGGCATTATGAGGTTTAATCACAACCGGTGACCCTGTGTAAGACATTCAACTAAGCTAAGCATGCTCTCTTGAGCTTGCTTTTTGCATTCTACATATGTCATGTGATCATTATTATCCATTTGGGGTGGTTGGGTGGGTTCTAGTTTCTTGATTGGTCTATGTAGTGCACTGAGCGAAGAGTTAGAACATGTTTCATCCTCACTTAGTGATGTACTAGAGTTTGTTTCATTTTCTGACTTTCTTTGGTTTGTCAGTTTTTCATTATGTTTACCCATGCGACGAGATCGAATTTTCTTTTGGGTTTTTGTATCCTGTGTCGCACATATGGGTGTTGTGGTCTTTGAGGTGGATGCATCTGCATCATGTATAGCTTTTGGCTCTTTTGTGTTTATGTTCCCTTTTGGGTTTATGTTCGTCTCACAGACTCCTTTTCCCTGTATTTTAACTCGACCTTGGTTTTGATAGTTTTTTGTCCTTTGTTTTTCTTGGATTTAGAAGGTTTTGGTTTCTCTTTTGGGTTTTGTTTTAAAGCATGTTCTTCTACCCATGTTGAGGTATTGTCTTTTACGTTCTTTTTGACTGTTTGTCGTGCCTTGGCTTGTAAGCGTGTAAGCATGTTCAAGGGTACCGTGGACAATTTTCCATTTTGTACAGTTAAGATGTGTAGAGTTGTATTTTGTGAGACAAGTTACATTGAAGCAACTTGGCTTTGGGCATATGCCACATCGTTCACACAAGGTGTCAGTGACTATGGGCATGGAAGTATTCCAAACTATGTAGTATGCCACCTTGTGAGGTCCACGACAATAGAAACACTGAAGTGTCCGATTAACTGCTTCTTGAGTAGTTTCTACCCTTTGGACTATTTTTGTTTTGTGCATGGAAGATGGAGGTTTTGAGTCCATTGTGGATGAAGCGGGACACTTTTTAGTATCATGGTCAAAGGTTTTACAATATACGCAATATAGAAGGACAGGTGCCTTGTATGCACAATGAGGATTGGGATGGTCATATTGATTGCATTCAACACACAAGGCATTTCGCTCGTCACGTTTATAGGCATTAAGGATGTTCGGTTTTGAAGGTTTACATCCTCTCTTACAGATGTTGGCTGTAAGGTTTTAAACAAGGTTGTATAAAATTCTGGGAATGTCAATTCCAAGATCGATCTTTCTTTTGCCAATTCTTTACTTGGTTTAGATGAGGAACATCTCGTAGCATAATCGTCTTCTAGCATGTTGTCATCTAAACGTATTGCTTCTTTACAACATTGATCTAATGTTTTCAGATAAGATACAATGATCAAGTTGTGTAAGCTATTATTCTTCAAGTTGTGTAAGCTATGATCAAGTTGTGTAAGCTATTATTCTTCAAGCCCATTATGAAACATTTGAACATCGTTTAATTTTTTCCATTATGAAACATTTGAACATCGTTTAATTTTTTTCATTTTTTCCATGACTCACAACGTGAGTCCAAGAGTTTTATACGAATGATAAAATCTCTAATGGATTCATTTGGTTGATGCTTAGTTGAATAGAGTTCTGTTACTGCACTCCATCGATCACCTTGTCTGGAAAAGCCATGTATAAAGGCTGATTTTAAGGTTTTGAAGTTGGTCTTGATCGCCGGCATCAATGCGATGAACCATCGACTATCTTTTCCCTCTAAGCATAAGTTCAACACATGTACCTTAGTGGGGCACTTGGGATTTCCAAAGGCTTCACATCTCTGTTTAAACATTTGAATGAATTGAACAGGGTCAGTTGTTCCGTCATATTTATCCATAATTTTGGAAATTTGTACAGCCGTATTTCGGTATATGAATCATTGAGGCTGTATGTAAGTGCTCTTGTTGGAAGAGACTCAGTGAGTCCTTGGGCCACCCCCCTTCCTAGACTTGTCCGTATGTCCAAGGTGTGGGCATCGAGGAAAGGGTTGGTACTTATAGGACTTGCGGGAATGTTAGGCAAGCGACCAGAGCCTGGTGGGATCGAGGTCATAGGGGGTGTAAAACCTAATGACTCGCTTGTTTTATAAGCATGGCCAATGGCATTGGGAGGTGAATTTGCGGCATAGATCTCAATGGCTCGAAGATGTCAGCCATTGGGTTCAGTCCTTGTGTGACCCTTGGCAATCCCTCCATCGTGGCCATGTCGGAGTGCCTAAATGCTCCTTAATGAGCAATTATATATATATATTTTTTGCTTTTTATAATTTCCCTCGGCCCGTTTTACAGCCTCAAGAAGCTTGGCGTACTCTTCATTGGATCAAACGGGCGTCCATTTGCCCTAATTAGCTTAGGCGCTATACGCATGTGAACGACCTTAGATATTTTTCTAGAAAAAGTGTATGCTAGGAACTTCCTAGATGGAAGAGGAGGTCCTAAAACTTGTTCTCCATCACTGTCTCAAGAAGACGGAAAAAAAATTCTGAGAAAATTTTCCATGTTTCGCAGTACGGTGTTCCACCAAAAGGAATTTTGAAAAACTCTGTATGAGGGAGTTGTAGTATTTTTTGAGTACTACAACTTTGTTTCCCTGAGTCGTCCGTGATTTTGTCGTTTAGACCCTCAAAAAGTAGCCCGAATATGGCTCGTTGTTTTCGCGCTGTTTTTTTACGATTTTTCGTGGTTTGACTGTTTTTTTACCTCGATTTCTAGGTCGAATTTTGAGGCTGCTGGTCGGAGGCCAAAATGATCGATTTTGACTTCGAATGATGGGGTCCAAAGTCGAAGAGCTCGATGTCAACTTTTCGATGAGCCTTAGAGCGCCTTCATTAGATATACGGTTTAGGAGATACGGGCCTCCAAACATGAGTGTTTTCTAGATAAAAAAAAATATTTTGGATGCGTAAATTGGATTTCACGCATGAACCGGACTTCACGCGAAAATTAAATTTTGATTTTTTTTTGGTGTGAACTGCTGTTTTACGCCGTGAAATGGTTTTCACGCGTGAACCGAACTTCACGTGGAAATTAAATTTCGATTATTTATTTATTTATTACCGCGTGAACTGCTGTTTCATGCGTGAACCAGACTTCACGTGGAAATTAAATTTTGTTTTTTTTTTGCATGAACTGCTGTTTCACGCATTAACCGGACTTCACGTGGAAATTAAATTACGATTTTTTTATTTTTTATTTTTCGATGTGTGAACTGGTGTTTCAGGGTATGAAAAGGTTTTCATGTCACACTAGACTTCACGAAAATTAAATTTTGATTATTTATTTATTTATTTTTTATTGCGTGAACTGGTGTTTTACGTCATGAAACAATTTTCACGTGTGAACCGGATCCGCTTCACGCGAAAATTAAATTTTGATTTTATTTTATTTTTTTGGGTCTAGTGGGAAATATGAATTTCACTTCTTGGGGGGAATATTTTTTGAATTTAAAATGAAAGGGATATGGGCATTTTTCCAAAAAAGGTAAGTGGAATAAAAAAAGTCAACGTTTACACCTTACACCCTTTCATAAATGACCCCCAAAATGGACAAATTGACAACTCATGAGCATCTTCTCATTGAATGCTCATTAGCCTTAATGAGTTATGTAAAAAAATGATTAAAAATTAATTCAAGATTAATCCTTTAACTAATATTTTTCTCTTTTATACTAATCAAGGACTCTAATTAACCACTAAGCACACCATTGAATATAGCAAGGAAAAACTAATCTTTGTGCATCAACCATTGTGTAAATTAATCTAAATTAGAAGATTAATTAGACTCTTAATTATAGTCTTCTCTTTAAGGCAAAATTAAGCAAAGAGAGTCAAATTTCTCTAATTGATCAAAAAATTATTGTGATTAGGTGTTTTGATGCATCTAGATGCTCTCAAAACACTCAAAAATCTCGATTTCGACTACTCATATGATCAATTTAGATCCCAATTAACACATTTTCTAAATTTTTAGCCTCTTAAATAAGATTAATCACCCTTAATGATAAAAATCAGTCTATTAAGAGAAATTAGTCAAATTCAAGGGTTTTTTGATGGTTTTAAGAAATTTTTTGAAAGATTAAGCTACTCCTAATATTTTCTAACACTCTAATCCAAACAATTTCAACAAAAAACACACAATTAAACTATAATTAATGATCTTAGATCTATGTTTAAACTAAAGAGAGCTAACATTCACTAAAATTTGCATTCTATTGCATTGTTTGATGCAATGGATGCAAACTAAGCCTAATATAAACCATGTGCAAGCCCTAAGAACATGGAAAACCACAAAAACAACAAATTAATCTAAAAATTAAGCAAAAAAGCATTCTTTTTCAAAAACAAAACAGAGAGCTATTCTACACCAAATCTCACACAAGTCACCATCATCAAATCTACATCTTTTTCATGGAAAACCACTAATCAAGATAATGGGCAATGGGTTATGCGTAGATTAGAGACAAAACGAAGGAAAAGCCAAGGGATGGCTCCCTGGCAGTGGCGCCAAAAATGTTATGGCTCACCCTAACCCTCCTTGAAACACATCTAAAAAAGAGATTACCTGGTGAACCGTAACTGTCGTGAGGATCTTTCCAATGGCCGAGCTCGTAACCCTTGAGGTCTCCAAGCTCTACAACTCCTTGAGAAGCAATTCCACCACGTCTCCCGCAAGCGTTGTTGTCATGCCGTCGCATTACACTACAGGTCCTCGTCCCTCCTCTCACCTCACTTCACTCACACACACTCACTAGCATGCAGGCATTAGGGAGAGAGATTAGCAAGAGGATTAGCAAGAGCAAGACTCAATTGCACAATGGGAGACTATCTTGTATTATGAGAGAAATTCACTTATATACATGGCCATAAGTGTTCACACTCACTTAAACTGTGGCGGCCGATCGGGCACTTTAGGCTCATAAGAGGCCTAACGCTATTATAATGACTACTCTCATAATATATCCATGAATTACATCACTTAGGACTTCATCCTAACTTGCTACCACACGCTCTTGAAGCGGGAATCGCCATAAATACTCCGTCACACCATTATGGACGCCCGTCCAAGTTGTAGCAGCTTTGGACACTATTGCTTTATATCTTGAATATATGACCCTTTGGTGTATCTACCATGACTCCTTGATGTAAGATAATGGCGGTAGCTTTTGTTAATCCTAGAATTGGATTAACAGAGTTGAGATCGAGGGAATGAATCAAAAGCTTTGTGGAAATCCACAAATCAACAATACACATACTTTGGTGTGATGATTGTGCTTCCTCTATAAGAGCACGTAGAGTGAATATTGTCCAATATGGACAATTTTCTCCTAAAACCTACCTGTATACTCTACCACATAGCTGATTATGCTCAAACATTGCCTCATAGATCTTGGCCTTACTATACCCAATCATAATAGTCCTGTAGTAATAGGGATTTGTGGGGTCCCCCCCCCACTTTGTGAATGGCAATAATGATGTCGGTGGTGGTCTAGGAAGGGGCAAGACTTAACATATTTTTCTATTAAATAAGCTTGCAAGACTGGGGACTTAAAAAATGGTGTCCATGGGCAAAGTGCTTTGCTCATAAATCCTCATGATCTCTTACTCTCCCATTATGCAGCTTCTTTACAGCAGCCTGATGACATTCATAGTGCTGAGAAGGTAGGATAATGTGGGCTTGGGGGATGTGTGCCATCTATGGTATAGGCTAATCTGGCACTTCATTTTAATTACCTTGCATACACCTCCCATGTATAACATGGTCTGGATGGGACTGGGGATTTTCTTCTTATCCAAAATGTGCCATGCCTCTAAATTTTCTTCTTTCAAGAAGAGACGATATTCATGTTCCCATATGGTAAGGAAAGCCCTCTTCTTGTGTGCTGGGTGAGCCAGCAAAAGCTATGCCATCTCACGTATTGTGATATGTCTAAGTTCCCTCTCATGTATTGTGATCTGTTTGAGTTCTCTCTCACATAAGAGGTGCAAATTGGTGGTCTACCCACACTCATCATCATACCACCCATTCAGGGGTTGGGAACCCATTGGTAGGATGGTTGTAGAGTGTATGGTGTGGGGAAAGTTCGCATGGACGGGGTCAAGGATGATAGAGGATATTGGGTTGTGATGTCAAAGAGAGGTACGAATAGATCTAGAGTGGGGATTCAATCGGATAAGTGGTCCGCTCCCCACCTATTCCACCACTTGTTTTTTGGACACTACCACCCATTTTTTTATATACCACCACACATTACACCCACATCACAACACGTGCCATCCAACCTTGATCTTAACCATGCACAAGACCCGCATCCACGTTACACCTATTGGTTAGGTCTCTCATGACACCGTAGGTTAAGCATTACGGGCATGACTGTGAGAGTTTATTTTGCCCTAATACCTACCATATCTCATGGTCGTAGGTATTTATTTAAAAAAAAGATCAATTGGTAATCTTGTGATGTAGCTTTGAAAGTAGAGTTAAGAGGTGGCTGGTCGAGGAAGATGATTGAGAGACAAGTGTGCAAGCTAGTGAGGCATAAGCTTGGATACATAATCTTTTTCTTTAAAAATAGTAAACTCTTACTTTAAAGTTTAACAATAGGATACAATATAATCTAGGTGTAGTAGTGCCTTTCATTATGACCTTATAGTTTACATCAAAAAGTTTATCAAATGGTTTGTCTATGTAGAAGCTTGTGAAGTAGATTTGCATTTGATTAAGAAAACAATTATTAGCACTTGAAAACATGATGTTTAGCACAAACAAGGGAAAGAAAGAGAGAGTAGATAGTGTACACTAGATTGGGTCCCAAAAATCCTCAAAAAGGGCCCTCACCTCTCTTACAATCTATTTGCTTTTATTACTATATGAAGTAGTTGGATTGACTTAAGGGCTGCAAAAAAGTAGTTGTAAAGGATTTTGAGTCCATATTACATATGTATTATACTGACTATGAGTGGTACACTGGCGACTCGTCTCATAATGAATTCTTCTTGGTGTCCAAACTCCAACCTTGCACTTGAACAAGATAGGGATACTAGAGTTTGACTTCGAGTCCACATACGTCATACATGAGGGTTACAATCATTGTGCGAGATGTGCACAATGGGACTAACTCTGAGCAATACATCAGCAAGTCTACTCACAAATGAAACACGTTCGCTGTGTTCGAGCTTTGACCTTACACTTTGATTAGTTTTTATATTATGTCAACTTACTTAGAATCACAGTAGCTTAAAGTATTCATTCTCATCTACCGAAGCCTCAAACACTTCCATGGGAAGAAGAACATGTGAACCTAAAATGTTGTCTTTATTAGGTAGTTCAGTGTCTTCATCTGCTTTTGATAAGTCATCCTCAATGCAATATGGTTCACTAAGTAGTTGTCTTCTTCTCTACATTGATGTCCATAGGTTCTAGACCTTGCTTCTTATTCAAGGTCTACTCCCCACCTTCTTTGCTATCTTAATCAGTAATCTCTCATCCCCTTCATGTGGCCTTGCTTGAAATATATATGGCCGTAGTGGTTCACATGGATAACATACAACCATTATTCATCATGTACATCTAAAAAAAGAATGCTTGTTCACAATTCTATTAGAAGATGAATGGCTTAATTCTTTGATGCAATACTTTTGATGAGTCGATGGCATAGAATGCATTCATGCCCATTATGTATATTGCATTGTTTCCATGGTGCTGTGTCTAGAACCATTCGACTTTTAGAAACACTTGCTTGAAGGACCTATAGCCAACATTGATGGTGTCCTTGAGCACACCAACACAGTCAAAGTCACCATCGACTAGATTTGTGTCTATGCTACTAGCATGGCTTTGTTGAAAAAAATGCGACAACAATGCAAGAATCCATCACAAAACACATCAAAAATAAACTCTCATGATCTAAAGATGTTAACCATAAAATGTTTGCTATGAAATCGTGCCTGTCCAAACAAGGAGACATAAAATGTTTGAATTCAGGCATTGTATGTGAAGGAAAATTGTCTACATAAACATAGAAATTGCATATACGTGTATCTTACATGGAAACGGCACCCCATGAGATATCTCAAATTTGTCACAGGAAACCATTGTCCCCTTACCTACAACCCTATCCAAAGTCTCTCGAACATAATCTAGTGTGTTAGGCATGCTTGTAGGTGGGTGGCGGGATGTCACAATCTCTTTTACTTGCAAGGAGTCTTGTGCTCTTTTCCTGATCATACAAGTCAACCTACTTACCATTCATATTTTACAACACAAAGGTGTTTATGTGGATGGTTGAGATCACATCCATGTATCTCGATTGAGATACAAAGGTGTTTATGTGGATGGTTGAGATCACATCCATGTATCTCGATTGAGATACATGGTGGGTTGATATCACATCAACACCTCCCTTGTGATCTTATCAGCTTGTTCCTCTATCTTGGTGCAATTGGTTATGCAAAACAATGTTTGTTCAACATTCCAACCCTTTCCCAAGGAGCCCTCTAGTTGTGCTCTTTAATAAACAAAGTTTTTAACCACCTTCATAAACCGCTCAAAGAAGAACATCCATCAGCTACTCATCATAACACCTACAAGTAACATTTTGTCCAAGAGGTGGATGAGCACATCCACTTGTATGTCAAAGAAGCCTCTAGGTAATTCCTTTTCCATAAGGCATACAAGCATTATGGAATTATTTTATGTTTGACAAATTAGTAGGGTCAATCTCTTTGGAAACAACATACCTGCTATAATTTGCAATATAAAAAAAGAAGCAAATCCACTTGTATGTTGAAGAAGCCTCTAGGTAATTCCTTTTCCATAAGATATAGAAACATTATGGATCTCTTTTATCTTTGAAAAATTAGTAGGGTCAATCTCTTTGGAAATAACATACCTGCTATAATTTGTAATATCAAAAAACTTTAAGTACTATGTTTGTTTTAAAAAAATGATTTGAAGGAGTATTTGAGTATGAACCATTAACCCTGCTTGAGTGTATCCCTGACCCCATAACAAATCTAGAACCTATGAGGAGGGAACCTTAGAGCCTACTAAAGGCCTTAACCAAACCTATGATCATTCTCAACAACAAGAAGCCATAGAAAGAGCCAGTTCTAGAGCCTACTAAAGGCCTTAACCAAACCTATGATCATTCTCAACAAGAAGCCATAGAAAGAGCCAGTTCTAGTGTTAAAGTCCTAAGATCTCTCTAGATAATTGTTATGCATAAACATGCATAAATTAGGCATAAACTCAATCACCCGACCACCCCCGAGTCCAAGGGATGCACACATGAATTATAAATGAAATACATCATACCTCTACCATGATGTCCCATACCATCAAGAGGTATAACTCCAATCCAATAGCATGTACCTATAGTGTGAAATGGTAAGTGAGTAGATATGACCCTCTCCATAAGAGAGCATAACATAACCTAGCCTCCAAGCCCCCAAGCCTACCTTGAGTGTGCCCCATGCCCCTATTATATAGGAGGGCCCTCAAGTGACTCTTTACTCTTCATTTCCCATGTGTGACCCTTGGATGCCTGACCCTAATTTTAACCCTTAAGGTTAGTCCTAACCCATGCTCCACTAGAGCCTGTTCCCATGCTCCCATGCTCACAAGCCTAATGTGGGTTAGCCTCCTAGTATATGCACACATAATGTGCATATAACATACTTCCCCTCTCTCAAAAAATTGCCCTCTTGCAATCAATGAAAAAAAAGAGAACTGCACTGAATAATATCAACCGACTCCCAAGTCGAAACCTCTATTTCCCTATCTTTCCACCTAATTTTAACCTCAGGGATTAGTCAACTAGAAAGTTTCCTTTCCCTGAATTCAAGTACATTATCAGGTTCATGTGGAACATATGATAAATCTTTGACTTTAACGAGTTCTTGAGGAGTAACTGTGTTATCCTCACCTCCTAGTTTCCCTTTCAATCTATTGATATGAAAGACTAGATGAACTCTAACATGTGGAGGTAGTTTTAAGCTCAAACGCAACCGTGTTAATCCGATGTATAACTCGAAAATGGACCACAATATCTAGGAGATAAATTCGAGCATTTTTCTATTGACAAAGTTTGAGAATCTTTAGGAACATTAAAATAAACCAACGCTCCTGGTTTAAAAGATCGAGATGAGCTTCTCTTATCAGTATAAAATCGTACTCTATCCCTGAGCACTCTTGATAGAATTCCGAGCTTCGGTCAGCATTTCCTGTATATCTCGCAAGAAATCCATCGATGCATCAAGCTCGATGTCCTTTAAGACCGACATTAATAGGTGCCGTGGGTTGATACCCATACATAAGTATGCACGGACTAAAACCAATAGCCGTATATTTAAAACTGTTATAGGCGAATTCCATCATTGGAAGATATCTTTCCCAATATGATGATTTTCTATAGACATATGCACGAAGCATATGCACGACAATCTGATTCATATGCTATGTTTTCCCATCAAACTGTGGATGATCAGAGCAATTCACATTCAAAGTAACTTCCTCGTTGTAAACCATTCGGAATAAAGTAGGAAAACATGGCATTATAACAGAGCAGAAACCAGGGATTCATCGGCGCCCCGACATACCCACATCTGCATATGGAATAATCAACGTCCCGAGTTACCCATATCAACATAGAGAGTCATCAGCGTCTTGATGAGTCATATATGTCCATCCGTAAACCATCAGGTTGACTGTATAAATCACCTAAAGTATGGAATTAGAGAAAGAAATGCCAACAAAGAAAAAATCCAAATTTCCTTAATCCGAACACAACAAGATAAACTCGTTGAACTCTAAAGAAAGAGATTTCAACAAGTGAAAATACCGATGAGATTACACTCATCAATACATGCAGGCTATAGATAAAAGAAGTTTATCTAGAGAATGTCCACCACAGTATAACTTCTAGTGAATTTAGAAAATGAGATTGTCTTTGAATGTTGAGGTCAACATGCTAAGTGATGTAAGCAAAGCAACAATATTGAGCCCAAATTATCCCATAAGATAATATATGTGAGGGATCACTAGCATCCCATACCACCATGATACCACCCATACATACCTTAACAATTTGAAACTCCCTAGTATGCCTTCATGAAAAATATGAATAAAATCCTGTATAAAAGGAATAAGATGGCCTTATCCAGACTTTCACATATTAAAACCTGTCTCTATATACCTGAGACTACATCAAGAAATAATCCTTATCGAGTACATCATTAGAAAAGAATTTTGAATTATTGGTGCCTTTCTAATGATAACTACCCAAAACACAATAAAGTTAGAGTAGAAAAATAACTCACCTAGATATATAAGCAACTAGGTATCCGAGTTGGAATATGTACAAGAGTACAAGCAATATACTCCAAAATTATGTGCAAAAAACGAAGGCAAATGCTACCTTCAAAGCACACGATATTATCCAAAAGATCAAAAGATCCTTATAAAACCATGGATAAAAGCATAGAAGCTTCTCGATTCCATGAAAACCATAGTTGATCATAAAAATCAATGCATACCATTTAATGGACATTAATCATGCCAAAAGAAGCATTAAAATTGGTGGCCAACTCATCAATCCCCGGAGTATATGAACGTGGTGTCGTTCAAGCAAAACTCCAAAGTAAGCAAGTTTCGAGAAAATGAAAAGAAAAAAAAATCGAAATGTGAAAGGTCAAAAGTTTTCGGAATACGGAAGGTCATAAGATTTTCTGGAATTCGGAAAGCCAAAAGGTTTCAGGAAAGCGGAAAGCCAAGAGTTTTCAAGAAAATAAATTCCAAAAATTTTCAGAGAAATTTTTATCTCAAAATTCGGATTTTCCTCTCTTTTTTGGGCTTTTTTCCAAGCTTTTTTGAAATGCCCATTTTTTTGGAAATAAAAACTCTTATTTTATATATTTTAAAAGTTTTTTTAAAAAAACTTTCTAAACTAAGGTTTTTAAAAAACCTTATAAAACTTATTTTTTTTGGGGGGGTGGCGATTTTCACCGGCCGCCTGCAGCAACGATCGCCCCCCCACCCCCCGCATGCGCCAAAATCTGAGAGAAAGAGAGAGAGAGTATCAACTCTCCTCTCCATCTCCACTCCTTCTCTCCGCCATCTTCTCCACTCAATTCCCCCTTCTTCTCTCTCTGTTAATAGAGAGATTAACTTTAATCTTTTGATTAAAGTTTTTAATTAAATCTTTACTTAATCGTAGTTAACATTATTTATGATTAATGTTTAATTTAAAAAAATCTCTTTTAAGAAAAACTCACATGGGAAAATCAAAATTGAGAGGCGGAGAAGGTCCCACACACATGAGAGAGCATTTCATGCATCAACATGCTGTCCCCTATACTGCATTTCAGCAGAAAATCGACAGAAATTTGATCGCATATCCGCGGAAAAACCCGCAAAAATGTATAAAAAATACATTTTTAACCATAAAAATGCTCAAAAAATTTCTAAAAAATCAGGAAAAAATTCCTTAAAAATTCTAGAAATTTAGGGAATCCATTCTACCAAAAATATCCACAATAAAATATGTGGTATTTTTGTAAAAATTTCCATTAATGCTTATTTTAAACCATAAAAAATAGAAAAAAATAGCATTAAACTCATGGAATTTTTCCGCAATGTCGATTCGTCCATTGAATTGTAGTAACACGCGTTCCAATCGGTATATCGATGATCCACGTGCAAATCATCAACACAAATCAACAAAATAACATTTTTATTAGTAAATATTAAAATTTACTTCAAAAAAAGAGCTAAAAATTACAATAATAGAAAAATCAACAACAATTAACTAGATAATCTTTTACAAGTTAATGCTGATAAGTTTATCTTTTACAAGGAAATTCTCAATACCACAAGATTGACCTCCTCCCAGGCTCAGAACCCCCGAGCAAGTTTCTGTATCGCCTTTCCAAGGCAATGGAGGATGAGGCCATTGTCATATCATTCCCTTCAGTACACACATCCCTTACAAGTTTAAAGGTCTAAGCCCACCTCCTAGTGAGTATAAACCAAGGGAGTGTGAATATCACATATAGGACAAAGAATGCCTCACATCGTTCTTGTCCTCGAAAGTTTGGATATGATGAGTTCTCTTTTAAATTCTCAACTTTGGAGATAATTATCTGACTAGATGATTGGGAACCTAAGAGCCCATACAACTAAGCCTAAGCTTAAAGAGGAGTAGTATGAGCCTTGCCCACTTCTTCCCCATTCTAAAACCAAAGAAAAGTTTAAAGTATGGAAGCCACTCCCAATAAACATGGTACCATAAGCTTGGTACCATGCACATGGTGGCACCATGCTTATGGTTTACCAATTTAGAAAACAAAGTTTATAGGCTATGAAAGGCACTCTATGAGTTGAAATAAGCCCCACGAGCATGGTACCAGAGGATTGATGCTTATTTTGTGAGTGTAAGCTCTTATGTAGCCTTTTAGGTTCATTATATTTTATGCTAAATTGCAAGATCATTATATTGGCTATTAATAGTCTTTGATTGGACAAAAATTTATGTCAATGAAGCAGATGAAGCATGTACATGTCCATATGCTTTTTCCTTGCTCCCATGAAGCCTCTATCCAGTTATGTGGCATGTACATTTGGCATCCTATGTACACACGTTAGTACATAAAACTCTACATCCAACTTGATGCTGTGTGACACACAAAGTGAAAAGGGAAAGGTTCCTAAGCTAGCTTATATATAGCGCCATCACCACCATTGTTATAATAATAATTGTAAAGATTTCCATTAAGACCGTAATAATAGCAAATGTCTCATCATTAAAGACTTGAAGCTAGAAACAACTCATCATTAAAGACTTGAAGCTAGAAACAACTCATCTCATCATAGAAATTCATCATAATAGTAAATGTCTCACCATTCAAGACTTGAAGCTAGAAACAATTGATCTCATCATAGAAATTCATCATAATAGCAAATGTCTCACTATTCAAGACTTAAAGCTAGAAACAACTCATCTCATCATACAAATTCATCATGATAATTTCTCTAAAAGAGGTCACCTATGTTGTGTGTTCAAGAATTTCTTGGCCCATGTAAAGACCTCAAAATCTAGAAAGACTTAATTACCTTTTGTTCCTTGTTGTTGCCAATGTTGAGAAAAATCACCTCCACCATACAATTTGTGGTCATTGGGAAACCAATGATTTCCTTGCATTCATCCTGAAAAACAAAGCCATGGTAAAAGTTCCCAAGACTATCCCTACACATGTGTGGTGATAACAAGGGAGAGTAGCCCAATAGATTGAGTTTTATGGAGGGGGTCCAACTTTGATCTTTAAACCATTGGTTTTAGATTAAAAGGGTAGTATCAAAGTTGTGGAATACATCTTTAATTTTCTTATATAGGATCCTTGCAACTCATTCCTTCTTTTGTATAATAAGCCCAAACACAAAATCCCCAAATGAATTCCTCTAGCATCTATTGCGAGACCCTAACAAAAGTTATGGTCACATGCAATTTAGTAACATGGCCCTATCAATGAAGGATATGAGAGGCTTAATGATAAAGCACCTCACAATGGGAGAGACTCATGTGATAAAGCACATCACAACGGGAATGTAAATAATTAATAAGATGGTTGTGTTCTTGTTGTTAATTATGGGTCACTTCACTCTTTGATTCTATCCATGATTAAAATATTATCTTGATTGGTTATTGTTCATAAGATATATTTTCTTGCAAGAACATTTCCTAATTAAATGTTTCTCGTAGAAGAGTACCATTTTGGTGTGCAACTAGGGAAACTGCAACTAATAATTAATAAGGAGTGGATAATATGAAAGTTCCCAAATAAGGATTTAATGAGAAGAATGAAACACAATTAGCAAGTAAGAAAGAGAGAATAAAAGAAGAAAACCAATCCATATTGGTAAGATTCTTACTCTCCCCTAATATAGAATTCTCCTATAGGAGAAGAGAGAAGTATGCTAAAATAAGCAAATCTTACTCTTCATCTGATCAAGAAAGCTGTTATATGGAGTGATTTTCTTTCTTATTTTGTTCTTGAGAGGATTAGGTTTTGTATCCTAGGATATTCACAAGTACCTATGTTGTTAGCCACATTGGCTAACATTACTCCAAAATGCATAGCAACTTCTTTAAGCTATATTTTTATACCACACGAGATGCCCTTCATGTAAACAATTATGGGAAATCTCTAAGCTTATGACTTGTGTAATGCTAGAAGATAGTCAAAGACCGAGCTTATGACTTGTGTAATGCCGATAATATACATTTAGACTAGGAAATTAGCATAGACTAGCTTATTGGGCCCAATGTGGTAGTCACACATGAGTCTTGTATATAAGACATTTTCACTAATGACAAAAGACATAATCCCATTCCCATAATTGAGTTGGAGTCTTCTTGATCTTGTGATTGAAGTCACTTGTATTCCTTCTATTCTTCCTTGTTGTGTGCATGCTTAGGGATTGTATGGGTGAGTGATGGTGTTGATGTATGCTCTCTTCTACCTTTCTCCTTTTCTTGTCTACTCTCATAATTTCACTCAAAGAGTGGCACCTAAGTAGAGGTTGAGCTTTCCACAACTCTCTCTCCTCCCCCATTTGAAAACTGACCATCATGTGGCCCTGATTTCCACCACTACCTGCAAGTGGTAGATCTGTTAGAATTCCATACGTACATGTCCCAAAGAGGGAATACACATCCTCACATATGAACATACGTTCATAAGTCTTGGCCACACATGTTCTTAGATTTCCTAGCCACATAAATTCCTATCTTGGAATGCATGTTCACAAATCCACTGATTTCACTTGGCCACACACGTTCTTAGTTCCCCACCACGAACATTCCGAACTCTCTTAGCCATGCACATACCTACTCGGAGTGCATGTTCTCAAATTGTGAATGCACGTTCACAAGTCAAAGAGAGAATATAACTTAAAAATTTCTAGTTGAATCATGTATATCGAGAACCATTTTTTGACTTGTGTCAGTGGGGAGAGTGCCCTAAGCTATTCAGCCACCATACATGCACATGAGGCCAAGAAGGATTTTTGGACTACTCACAGAACATGAACCTCAGACCCCATACGAGTAGTGTAGGGGCATTTAGGTTTAACAAGACCATAGTGGCCACAACAACCACTCAAGCCACTAGGGCTCAAAAGTTAATCCAAGCTACAGAATACACAACTATGGGAAACTTAGGCATACAGTGGGGAGCTTAGGGCTAGACCCAACTCTAGGAGGAGCATATATAGGCCATAGTACAAACCGACCTTGCATGGCTATCCTTATAGTACCCAAACTTGCCTCAGGGACAAGGGCACCTCCACGAACCAATTCATACCCATACTATTATCCACAGCCCACCACTGCCTCAACCTTTACCTACAGCACTACCCTTGGCCTCAACCTCTTCCTACACCACTACCCTTTGCTCTAACCACTGAAGATATCTTGAGGATAGTAGCCCAAATAGGGAGTGGGTAGCAAACGGGGCTAGTAGCAACACCACCACTGGTTGTAGCAATAACACCAAACCCAGGTCGTAAGGCCTACTAAGGCACTTTGCTATCTTACCTGAATACACTTACCCATATACAAAAGCCTATCTTGTGTAAGAAGAGGCCTTACCCTATGTTGTAAGCTAAGTGGTGAAGTTGTAGACTTCGTGTATATACTTGATTAAGGCTAAAAATAGTTATGTATGATAAGTGTGAACACTAGCCATTTATGTATAAAGTTTTTTTTTGTCATAAATAAGCAACACACAATCATTCCCCTTTTTTATTGCAAAAGAGAGTTTCTATTAGTATCAAAGAGAAGACACAGCGCGCCCACAGGTTACAACTTAGATCCTGCTAAGGATCTGATCAACATAGTAGCTGCAGAGATTCTAAGTTGAAAGTTGTATGCTTTCCAGGCCTTTTATGGACTAGAGCATTCATGGACTCCCATACTTCCTCACTCTCTCTAAGTTGAAAGTTGTATCCTTTCCAAGCCTTTTATGGACTAGAGCATTCATGGACTCCCATACTTCATTCAAAACAAAGGCCCTTAGAGTGTTCCACATTTTGTAGCAGGCTAGATTCATCCTACCTTTAAAGCCAAGTAAAGCTTGCTTCCAATACAACTTATCTATCACACCACAGTTTGAAAGAAGCTTCTCAACCTTCCTCCAAATGGGGTAAACTGTCTTGCACTCCCAAAGAGCATGCCTCAAAGTTTCCTTTTGGCTTTTACACCAGGGACATAAAGGATTATCATCTCCCCATTTTGAGGTTACCTCTCTCATAGGCAGTTTGTAATGTATGATCCTCCAAAGTAGTAAGTCTAACCTACCTAAACCTGACAATTTCTAGACTTTCTTGGACAACTTTTTGCAATAACCAAAAGATAGCCTGCAGTCCATCATTTCCCACTTATCTATCATCCTCTGAATCCACTTAGAGTTGTGCCTTTTGAGTCTTACCTTACTGCCTAGTCTTCTCCCATTTACTTCCCACTCTTTCAGTGATTGCTCACTTGAGAAAAAAGGTGCTGATGGCCATGTGGACTTGATCCTAGAAGTTACTTGTGAAAGAAATTCCCTTTCCTTCCTACTGCAGCTTTACCAGATTTCCCAAGGGATCCTCCATTGCTGAGCCTCACTACTCCACATGTCCTTAAACAACCTTAATCCCTTGTCATGGCACTGTTTAGCCAACCTCTAGTTGTGCAATCCTACAGGTTTTCCATCAGTATATGCAACTTTACTGAGCCAAATGCACTATTCAAGAGACGAGTCTACTCTTGAATTACCCTTCCAATTGGCTTGTTTTAGCATTTGCTTCCAGCTATTCACACCAGCTGCTGTGTGTAATTAGAACCTTTAATCTTGATCTTTTCACGCACAAGCAACTTGTCAATCCAATTAACACCAGGCCGCCATTGCCTTCCTTCTACCTTGGCATGAGAAATCCTCCACCTCACAATTTTAGGTCATGGCTGTGCAGACTGAAGTGATTTTAACCACTTTGCTAACACCTGCTCTACTTTGTCTGTTAGCTTGGGGATGCCCCACCCTCCTTCATGTATTGGAGAGCATACATGGTCCCAAGAAACACAGGCCCAAGCCCTATCTTTAGCAAATGACCAGAGAAACCTCCTGTACACTGTTTCCACCTTTTCCCATTCTGAGCTTGAGAATTTAAACAATGTGGAAATGTATATAGGCAGAGCCATGAGCATATGCTTCAAAGCAATAAGTCTACCTGCATGACTAAGCTTGAGTTGGGACCTACGTTGAACCTTTTGCATGATTTTTTGATACATCCACTCAAAGCACTGATGCCTAGTGATACCAACCCCAATGGAACATCCAAGGTATCTGACCACTTAGCCAATCCCTATGTTTTTAAGACCCAACTGATCCAGCACACTCTGCTGCTGTTGATTGTAGTTCAAGAGAAGACATTCAGTTTTATGATGAGCTATCTTAGAGCCACTCACTTTACAGAAGTCCTCATATACTTGTACCAATGCTTGTATACAATCTTTCTCACACTTGACTATGTTGCTGCTATCATCGGCAAAAAGCTGACAAGTGAATGTACCTCCATTTGGAATTGGAAGCCCTTTGATGGATCCTCTCTGCACCAACCTATCTACATTCCTCAGTAAAGGGTCTGTAACCAGGGCAAACAGGAGGGGGGCCAATGGACACCCTTGCCTAATTGACCTTCTCAACTGAAACCTCTATGAGACATAGCAGCCATTGGCTTGAACAGCTGAGAATGCATTGGTGAAGAGGGTCTTGACCATATGGCAGAACATAGTCCCAAACCCCATCCTTTCAATGACAGCTAAGATAAAGTCCCAACAGACCCTGTCATAAGCCTTCTCTAAATCCATGTTTATCATGACAAATTGATCCTCTTGCTCTGCAACCCACTCCATGCTGGTGATTGTGTTCAAGAGAGCCTCATGGATACTCCTTCCATGAACAAATCCATATTGCATAGCATGGAACCTTTGACTAACCAATGACGACCTGGTTCTCAAGGCAAGAGCCTTGGCCATCACTTTATAAGTTGTATTTAACAATGTGAGAGGTCTGTAGTTCTTAACATCAAGTTTGTCCCCCCCCCTAGGAATAAGCTTGATCAGCCCAGTGTTCATTTGCTCTAGTAATTGGCCATCTCTCCTGCATGCATTAAGTAGTTGGCATAGATCTTCACTTGCATAACCCACTAACTCTTGGATGGAGTACCTCTGCTTGCAGCCCATCTGGACTATGAGATTTCTCCTTTTTGAGTGAAGCAACTACAAAATCTATCTCATGCGAGGAAAAAGGCCTGCCTAGCAAAAGTCTAGTTTCTTCCCCCACCATACATTCCACAGGTTCTAAAAACTCTCTGATTCTTTCACTGTAGTTGTCAATTAGCTCCATAGGTGACCCCACAACACCTGATAAAGCTTTCACAAAAGTGTTCCTTATCTTGTCTTCATCTGAAACTATCACTCCATGTTCATCTTTGATAGAAGAGATAAACTCCATATCCTTATTGGATCTCAAGGATTTGAAAAAGACCTTGGTAGGGGCATCCCCAACATGCAGCCAGTACAACCCTATTTGTACCCTTTTGCAGCTTCAGCTCTGGTCTGCTCCATTCTTCTAGCATGATCCTCAAGCTCATTGAGGACATGTAGCATAGTTGAATCTCCTTCCCCACTACCACATATGGTCCTCACAGCAGCCAAAGCCATGTGGTTGTGATTTTCCTCTTGCTTCCTCTCCTTAGCTCTCTTTTCCCCCTCACTTTTTGCTAGATTAGTGATGGCATTACAGCCCATTTCCCACCTCTTGTAAGGGTTGGTCTCTTTGTCCCTAGCTTGTACCCAAGCCTCTTTCATTCTCCTGCAAAAGCTCTTATCCTGAAGAAAGGAAACATTAAATTTGAATGCAGGGGGTCCTTTGTTAGTCCTTCTCAACACCTTACATCTGAAGAGCAATTTTAAGGGTATGTGATCAGACATGGGGTATTCATGCAAGAGGCTACCATTGCAATCACTACTCAGCCAGTTGGCCATCTCTAAGGTATACAGTCTATCCAGTCTTCTAGCTACATAAGCCTCATTAAACTGTCTGTTGCTCCATGTGGTACTATTTAGAGCTCTGCAACCATCCATGCAAGCTAGATCCAATAGATCTAAATGGTTTTTTAGAGCCTTCCATTGATCAGAGTCTCTTTGGTCCTCATAGAAGTTATAGTCTCCTGCAAGCATCATTGGGGCATCCTAGTCTATTGCCTTGATTGCATCCCATAAACCCCTTCTTGCTGCTTCATTATTTGGGGCATAAATACATGTAAGACCTATTTGGGTACCACATACCTCAAGTTTACAAGCTAGGAATCTACTTGCATCATCTTTCATTACATCCAAAATCTTCCATCTTTTCCTGACCAAAAGCATACAGCCACCAGAGCCTCTTCTAGTTCCACTGGTAATGCACTCCATATCTCATAATCTGAGCAACATTGGACCACACTTTGTCTCTCAGGCAAACAAAATTAGGTCTTTCAGCTGCCACCATCTTTCTTACACAAGTCTGTCTCCCTTTTGAGCATAGCCCTCTTACATTCCAAGAGAGCAGCTTCATCTATCCTGAGTAGACTCTATGCATTCCCTCCATCATCATCAAGGTTCTCAACATCTTCTCCTTCAAGTAGAGTGGCAAATGCCCTTGCTTTATTTCTAGCTTCTTTCTTACGATTTCTGCTAGCACTCTTTTTGGTAATGTCTTGAAGAACTATTTTCTGCCCCATTTGGCTCTTGTTGCCACCCTTCTTTTGGGCAACAACTTGCCAATTTTCATCCTTCTAAACCTTTTCATTGCCTCCACCCTCAATCTTGTTGGCATATGCCTTATCACTATGCTTATTCTTTTCCTGCATGTCCCCTTGATGCCCCCAAGATAGATAAATTTAAATGAACAAGCTTTCATACATGGTAGACTAAGATTAAATTTACATTAATGAGAAAGGGGTTGTGGAGCATTGCCAATGGAAAGGAGAAAAAGCCTACTACCAGCGAGGGAGAAGCATTGTGGGTTAGTAAGGATGAAAAGGCTCTTGCCATCATAGCTTTGGGCTTGAGTGATTAGTTTAGCCATCACATTGATGGAAGAAACACTTTAAATAAAGCTTGGGAAGAGTTGGACACATTGTTTGGTGCTCAAGGTAAGAGCTCCAAGATCATCCTTCTAATTCAATTCGTTGAACTTCAGTTAAACGGGGGAGAGCCTCTTACCTCTCACCTAAATCCGATGAGAAGCCTAACCACACAACTTGCAGGGATTAACTTAAATATGGAAGAAGGTGTATGCATTGCATTATTGTTAAAAAGTTTACCCCATGAGGACTATGGCAACATGTTGGAATTAGGGTTGCAGGAATGCACACACAACTTCAAGAAGATGAGGAAGCTTGAGCACAACACAGTAGTGTATTATGAGTGCCAAAAATGAAAGATAACAAGCCCTAGAAGATAATGGGCGTATATACAATGCACGGGGGAAAAAACCTCCTAGTGAGGGAAAAAGTGCCCCGGCGGTCCTAAGTGTGTTCACACACATCACTACTATAATATGGTAACAAATCCCCCCTGGAGTGATGCGGTGAACAAGAGCTAGCACTCATGTATAGGGAAGTGTCTAGCTATGTGGACGAATCCACAAAAGGGAGTAAGCCCAAAGCTTTGCGAAAAGCTTCGAACTTCTCACGAGGCAGAGCCTTTGTGAAAAGGTCTGCAAGGTTATCCTGTGTTGGCACATAAGCCAAACTGATCTCTCCTGCAGAGAGTCTCTCCCTGACATAATGGTAGTGCACCTCAATGTGCTTCGTACGAGCATGGAACACTGGGTTCCGCGCAACTGCCAATGCGCTCTGACTGTCAGTGAAGATGGTGGTGGCAGATGGCTGCCCAACACCCAAATCAGCCATAAGGCGTCTGAGCCACACACACTCAACCGTAGCTGTGAAAGCTGCCCTGTACTCAGCTTCACAACTAGAAGTGGCCACAGTAGGCTGCTTCTTGCTCAACCATGATATGCATGAGCTTCCAAGCATGAAGCAAAAACCACTCGTGGACACGCGTGTGTCATAACAACCAGCCCAGTCAGAATCTGAAAAAGCATGTAAATCTGGCGACAATGATCCCCCCTTGGGATAAAACAACCCAAGATGCCGAGTACCACTCAAATAGCGAAAGATACGCTTCACTGCCTGCCAATGCTTAATGCCTGGGCTATGCATAAATCTGCTCACCTGTGAGACTGCAAACTGAATGTCTGGCCTCGTAATGCATACATAAATGAGGCAACCAACAGCTGTCTGATAGAGTGTGACATCAAAGTGATCTCCAGCATCATGAAGACTCAACTTCAAACCTGTCTCCATTGGAGTAGCAATAGGCTTGCAGTCTTCAAGGCCAAATCTCCGCAACAATGTTTCAATATACTTTGTCTGACACAAAGCAATACCTCCATCACACTGCTTAAATTGTATCCCCAAATAATGATGCAAATGCCCCAAATCTGACATCTCAAAAGAGGCATTCAAATCAGCCTTAAAATCAGCAATATGACTCTCATTTGGTCCTGTGAGCAGCATGTCATCGACATAGAGAGCAATGATTAGATGTACACCATCCACACGTTTAGCATACAAAGTGCTTTCTGTTGGACTATTCTGAAACCCATGTGCAGTCAAATATGCATGTATTTTTTCATACCAAGCTCGTGGAGCTTGCTTTAAACCATATAAAGCCTTTTTTAACCTGCACACTTTGTTTTCCTGCCCTCTTTGAAGAAAACCACGAGGCTGCGATACATACACCTCCTCATGCAAATCTCCATTTAAGAACGCAGTCTTTATGTCCAGCTGATGTACATTCCAACCATTATGAGCTGCTAATGCACAGATGCTACGAACAGTGGTCATACGACATGTGGGAGCAAAAGTCTCATCAAAATCAATGCCCTTCTCTTGAGCATAACCTTTTGCAACAAGCCTAGCCTTATGGCGATCCACTGTGCCATCAGGCTTACGCTTCAATTTGTATACCCACTTAGTGCCAATGGCCTTCTTGCCAGGGGGCAAGTCACATAAAGACCATGTACCATTCTTCATAATAGCATCGTATTCTGCTTGCATAGCAGCCATCCAATTTTCTGAACTTTGTGCCTCATCAAATGAAACAGGCTCACTTTCATCGCACATACTAGAAACAGCCAATGCATAACAATCTGACGCATAAGAGGCACCATGAGAGCCAGAACGAGTGCGACTAGACAAAGGGGCATCCAACTTGCTGTCACGCAAAGTCTGCACCAGCCATCTAGGCATATTCCTAGAGCCCTCAATCTCTTGTCTCTCATCCTCAAGTGCATCATGCACATCTGCATCAGATATAGGCTGATCTGTGCCATCATTTAAAACCTGCATAGGCTGAAAAACTGCCTCATGAGGTATTGCACTTGACTGTGCACCACTGAAAAGAGGCAACAATGTATCATAGACATCACGTGAGCTGATATCTGTCTCCTTAGTACATGAAACCAAAGGCTGAACTGCATCTTCCACAAATACAACATCACGGCTAACCAAAATGCGCTTTGTCTGTGGATGATACAAACGATAGCCTTTGCTCTCAGCACTATATCCAACAAAAATACATTTGACAGCTTTGTCATCCAATTTTCTGCGATGTTGCACAGGCACTAATGCATATGCCAGGCAACCAAAAACACGTAAATGGCCAACAGATGGCTTGCGGCCATGCCAAGCCTCATATGGAGTGACAACCTGTAATGCTTTGGTGGGACACCTGTTTAGTACATAAGTGGCACACATGACAGCCTCAAGCCAAAAACCATGTGGTAGACTTTGACTCTTAACCATACATCTTGCCATTTCCATGAGAGACCTGTTTTTTCTCTCAGCCACACCATTTTGCTGTGGTGTATACGGCACTGTACATTGGTGTTTTATCCCACGCTCAGCCAGAAATGCATTAAATTCTGAAGACATATACTCCCCCCCTCGATCTGAACGGAGGGTGCCCATCTTACTTTCTGACACATTTTCAGCCATAACCAAAAACTGTTTGAAGCACAAAAACACTTCGGACTTTGCCTTCAAAGGATATACCCATGCATGCCTGGTAAAATCATCAATGAAAGTCACGAAGTAAAGGTAGTTTCCAAATGATGGAGTTTGCATGGGACCACAAACATCACTGTGAACAAGCTGCAATCTGCGTTCAGCTCTCACTGATCCATCTTTGGGAAAGGAAGCACGCTGCATTTTACCCAATATGCAGCCCTCACAAACATGCTTGACAGGTGCCTCAAGCTTAGGCAAAGAAGACACCATTTCAGATTTCTGCAGGCGCAGCAAACTTGCAAAATTCAGATGACCAAAACGTGCATGCCACAGTTTTGCATTTGAAATAGCCTGCGTATCCATAATAGCACATGCTGAATCCTCTACACATTTGCCATCCATATTGAGCTTATACAGCCCTCGACATAGTGAACCAGATGCTACTATGATGTCACCACAAGAGAGATCATGAACGGTACATCTGTCATCCACAAATTTTACAACCAAACCTGTTTTGGCAAATGCGGAGACTGACAGCAGATTCTTTTTGATCCCTGGCACATACAATGCATCAAAAAGTGTAAAGGTGTTGCCATTTGCAACATTCAGCACAATCTGTCCAACTCCTTTAACGGGATAAGAGGAGTTATTGGCACAAGTGACAGTATTCCCTGTGGGAGCAGACTCAAGGAAAGTGAATAAACTGCGCTGCGAGGTGATATGCTTAGTGGCACCACTGTCAAAGTACCATACATCTGAATCTACTGCAGACATACATGTGTCATGCAAAGATGGGTCATAACTGCACTGCGCATTGAATGCCCATTCTGTATCTAGCACAACATTAGCAGATTCATTGTTAGAAGGAGAGGCATCTGCAACAGCCATACCAGCCTCTTTCTTCTTAGCCTCTTTCGCAGCCAGCTTAGGACACGCTTTGATGACATGATCATTTCCCTTACAGTACTTGCAAAATGTCTTCTGTTTGTCACCCTTCTTCTCATCTTTGTCTTCCTTCTTTGGTTGCGCAGCATTTGCAGATTTCTGCTTACTAGAAGAAAAGCCAGCTTTACCTTTCCCGCTTCTCTGACTAGCACCGAAAGCTTGATCTGCGACACGCATACTATTCCTGTTTTGCCTTGACTGGTCTTCTTGCAGCAAAACAGAAACTAACTCCTCAAATGATAAGGCATTGGGATTGCCTTTCATCATCAAGCGAAGAGTGGAAGCAAAACCCTGATAAGAATCTGGTAGACCATTCAAAACAGTCTGCACAAGTGAACTGTCTGACAGGATTTCATCTGCAGAAATGAGCTGCTCTTTGAAATCCTTGATCTTTGTCAAAAAGCTATCCATAGAATCACCTTCGTTCATATGCTCATTCTCCAACTGTTTTCGGAGATAAGCAACACGAGCCTCATTTCTTGCCTGATACAATGTGGCAAGTACATCCCAAGCATCCTTAGAAGTCCTGCATGAGCGAATATGTGGGATAATGGTACGTTTGACAGACAGCGCAATCAAGGCATGAGCCTGCGCATCTCTACCATCCCAACGAATCTGCTCTGCTGAAAGTGGTGGTTCTCGAACAGCTGCTACAGCACTTGTGCCTGCACCATCATCAACAGTACCTGTTTCTGATGTGTTTGCAGCATTCCCAGCCACAATAGGACGTGCATCAATACCCTGCACAATATTCCATAACCCCTTTGCTACCAATACATGTCGCATCATATATGCCCACAATGGATAGTTGGTGCCATCCAACTTATCCTCAGCAGCCAACATGCGGAATACATCATTGTTGTCAGCCATGGCCAATGACTGTACTACTAGATGTAAATGCTGTCTGCAAGAGGTAAACCTGTATAAAATCGACCTGTGCTATATAGCACAGCCCAAAACAGACGAATGGGCACCTGTCCTGCAGATTTTAATCTTGACAGAAAATCTGCACAGTAGGACGATTTTGCCTGCGCAGTACTTGGAATGCAAAAACGGAGGGCGAAATGACTCCAGATCAAAATTCTGAAACGAAATGACTCCAGACCCCACGGCATATACTAACCTGCAGACGCTCGTGAAACCTCGTTGCAATCGGAGGAGATGAAGCGGCAGGTGCCGGTGATGCTGCCCGGGAGGAGGAAGCCTGCTCTGATACCAATTGTTGGAATTAGGGTTGCAGGAATGCACACACAACTTCAAGAAGATGAGGAAGCTTGAGCACAACACAGTAGTGTATTATGAGTGCCAAAAATGAAAGATAACAAGCCCTAGAAGATAATGGGCGTATATACAATGCACGGGGGAAAAAACCTCCTAGTGAGGGAAAAAGTGCCCCGGCGGTCCTAAGTGTGTTCACACACATCACTACTATAATATGGTAACACAACATAGTCACTACCCTCACCAACGTGCCTTCTCCAACACTAGCTGGCATCACTGCTCAGCTCTTTTGGAAGAGGAAAAGAAGATAAAAAACCAAAACACCTTGTCTACATTCCAAGATGAAGCCTACTTCACGAAAAGGCACTTCAACAAGGGATCTACATTGAAGCCAGCATTTAAAGACAAAGGAGAGAGTAAGAAGTGCCACTTCTATGGTAAGCCTGGATACTTCGAGAAAGATTGCTACACCAAGAAGAGGCTATCTGCAAATCTAGTGGAGGTCGAAGATGAAGAAGAACCTATTGATGTTGTGGCCTCTCATGAGGCCAATTTTGTTGACATTGATTGGGCCCTCTAAGTGCTCATAAGGATCCTAGCTCATATGTAAATCATATATGCCAATTGAATCCTCTCATTTTGTAAACCAATAGACCAAATTTGGAGTGAGATCATGTTGGGGATAGGGTGCCCAAATGAGTCTATTGCCAATACAACTGGGGTGAGTACAAGGTTGGGGCATAGGAGTCGGTACATGTGTGATCAAGCTATGTAGAGGGTCATCAACTTGAGGGAGGGATTGTTGGATAAAATTGATATATACATGGGAATGAGAGATAATATATGAAGCATAATCTTAGGGAAAATGTGTGCAAAGGTCAAAGGTGTAATCACCAAGTATTAAAGTATCAAAATAATTCATCCAAATAGGTAGAAGCATAATCTTAGGGAAAATGTGTGCAAAGGTCAAAGGTGTAATCACCAAGTATTAAAGTATCAAAATAATTCATCCAAATAGGTAGAAGCCATTCGTGGAGAATCTGGTAGCTGAGAGACCATGGAGGAGAGAATGTAACCTGGTTGATGAGCTAGAATCAAGGAGAGAATTATGGAGAGGTGGTGGTGATCTTTGAGGTGGATTCCCGACCTCTTTATTGATATAATCAAACTATGTATCTGCGCCTATTTAAGAGGCAACAACTAATGGAAGAATAACTCGAGTTTTATATTATTATGCTGGACTTCTATTGATTACTTTGCTTACTGCTAATCATTCAATGTTGTGCAGGCTTATGTTTAATCCACTATGTTGATCCTAATCTACGATCCACCATGAACTTCAACAAAGCTCTTAATGACACTCATTTTATCAGCAAGATAAGTTGTTGACTTCTAGTAAAGCATTATTTCTTCACTCCTTCTTTGATGGATTCAAACTGTCATTCTTCTCATTCCTGCTACTATCTACATGAGAGAGAGAGAGAGAGAGAGAGAGAGAGAGAGAGAGAGAGAGAGTATTACTTACACTAGCTAGCTTTTTGCTTTAGTACTTTTAATCTCGGTATTCTATAGTTATCACTATAGTTAACTTGTTGCTTTAATACTCTTAATTCGAGTATTCTATAGTTATCACTATCGAATAATGAGCTAACTTGTTGCATGATACTTTTAATCTGGGCATTCTATAGTCATCACTATTAAATACCCAACCAACTTGTTGCTTAATACTTTTAATTTGGGTATTCTATAGTTATCACTCTTATGAAAAGGTGTGCATGTTTTAAAGCCTTTGTCTAGTTGTTAATAATATGGTATAATCTTGAATATTATTAGTTTTGACATATTACTTACATTGGCTAGAGTTTTTAATTATGCTATTGGTGGATTTGACATGTTCTTGTACGTGAAGTGCTTGATTTTTAGGATGTATATATGTTAGTTAATATTTTAAGGATTTTTAGGATGTATATATGTTAGTTGATATCTATATTGACAAATTAAGTGGGTTTCCAAGAACTTATTAAAAGCTCACAGATACTATGGAGGTAATGCAGAAGTGTAGATTCCAAAGAAACCTACAAGACCCCCTAAGCCTACGCAAAGAAAGAGGCCTCGGTAGCAAAGGCACCAACAATCCTTAATCTAAAAACTTCACAAAAGATGGTTGGGTACCTATGCACTTAATCCATGCTCAAGGGTATTGGAAGCTTCATCATATGCGCCTACTCCATGTTCAAGGGTATTATGGTGCCTACACGCCTACTCCATGCCTACTCGCCTACTCCATGTTCAAGGGTATTATGGTGCCTACACGCCTACTCCACGCCTACTCGCCTACTCCATGCTAAAGGATATTATGATGGTAACTTCATTATGCCTAAAGAAGTTAGAGATAAAAAACCTTGCCTTTAAACTCAATTATAAGAATATAGCAGGGCTGGTGCCCCGCACACTACGTGGTGGCTCGTCTCTAGACAGTATCTCCAGAGTCCTCGATACTCATGGCGCAACACAGAAGACACTATGTAGTGGAACACAACACAAGGAGAGACGAGACTGTGGAAGGAAGGAGAACACTTGCACTACTCAGAGAACACTGATACATGTAATGCACTGTACCGTGCACACTTAGCAGAGGTCATAATAATAAAGAGGACAATACAACTCAAGATGATGATATAACAAAGGGGTATGAAGGATGAGCATAAGGATGTCCTCTAAGTGAGATAAGGTCGCATGATAAGGATGTCCTCCAAGATGGATGAAGAGGATGTCCTCCTAGGATAAGGATATCCTCCAAGATGGATGAAGAGGATGTCCTCTTGGGATAAGGATCAAAAGGATATCCTCCAAGAAAATGAGTGAGAGATGAAGAATGAAGGATGCCGTATATCCTTCAGGATGAGTCGAGGGGCCATATATGCCTGAGGTCTAGTCGCGGTGGCATCTCCTATCTTTGGTGAGTGAGAGATGAAGAATGAAGGATGCCGTATATCCTTCAGGATGAGTCGAGGGGCCATATATGCCTGAGGTCTAGTCGCGGTGGCATCTCCTATCTTTGGTGGATGCCATGGGGTGGCACTGTAGCCTTTGGTGGAATCTCCTATCTCTGGAGATGCCGGTGGAGTGTCAGTCGGAGCCGTCAGTGCTGTTGGAGCCTTCAATGCACCTCCTTATGTCGGTTGTGGTGGTGTGTCTCCACTTAATGATCCGAATGCCGTTGACTCACTGTGACTGCCACAAAGTCACACTACTGCGGTGGATAGTCCACCATGTGGGCATCTTGGTGGATAGTCCATGTGGGCACCCTTGGTGGATAGTCCGTGTGGCACCGTTGGTGGCTGGCTATAGGTCGCCCACCACTAGAGTGCTCACCATCCTCCATGAGGAAGATAGAAGTATGTTGCTAGGAGAAGTACCAGGTTTGGGTTTGTTTTTTTTTCTTTGTTTTTAAATTATCACCAGACAATGAGCAACACCATCTCTTGTACTAATCAAGCATGGGTACACTCACGCACAGATACAAGATTGTGGGTTCTCACAAGGGTAGGCAACCCAGCAAGAGGGGAAAGTAGGAGGAAATTGACACAATACCTGCCCTCAGGCCTAACACGCTCTCAAGTGCCAAGGCTACAATTCTCTCTCTTTCCCTTTATGAAGGTTGAGCCTCTGGGAGGGCTCACAAGTTCACAGTACCTGGCAGGACCTAAGGGCCAAGCGAAGGCTCAGATGGCTCTTAGGAAGCTAAGGAGGCTTCTAGGGCTGCCCCTGTGCAAGTCCAAGGTTCAAACCCTGGAACCTATCTGTAATTAATTTCCCGTAAACAAAAGAGTAAAATCATCTTAAGAAGAATGTATAATGTTCTTGAAGTGTACATGGCGTGACAAGATTGTGACCACTGCTGTTAGCATTAAGCAAGGTGGTGCTGACCACCATGCTTCACCTGTGAACCATCATAAGCTTCGGGGCTTCCAACCCAGAAGGAGGTGGTTGCTTCTCTTCCAGGGGAAGCCATGAAAGATAAAGCTATAGCAAACCTTCCAGACCTACCACTAGCAGTGGGGGAGACCAGTTTCTCAGAAAAGCCAAATTTCAACAACAAAGACCTTGGAGTAAGGAGAGATATCCTGTGGGATGGGGTGGGAGTGATGGGTTTGCCAAGGGCTTGGCTTTTGGTATTGTCATGCAGACTCCATGCAGAGCTCCTCATTGCTTGCTCTGATATAATTCCCTCTTTGTGAAAGACTTTGGATGATTTTGTCCAGGTGGTCCTCCAAAACCCTGTCATCGATAGGCTCTTCTACTGATGACTGGAGATGATGATGACTGGGGGCCGCCAGGTACAGAGAGTGTCATTGATGTAGACTGTCTGTTTATCCGCCTAGTCCTAGTAGAAGGAGATGGGTAGGGGGTTGTCCGTGGGGGATCTCCGCAAGGTGGGCTTGTCTCCAACGTCCAAATGTGATAGGTTCTCGGGTGGCGGTAGCTTGCCCGCGCTGCAGTGGTAGCATTGCTAAAATGAGGGAAAGATCGCGAGCATGAAAGCATGGTCCCAACGACGTAACAATGAGGGGGTGGGAGCTGGGAGAGTCGTGAGGGAGGGGGGTTCGGTGAGTCGACGGGGGGGAGGTGGGGAGTCGACAAGAGGGAGGGGGTGGATGGGTGAGTCGATGAAGAGGTCGGGGGGAGGCGGAAGGTCGACAGAGAGGGAAAGGGGGAGGCGGATGGGTGGTGTGAGTGGATGGTCGATAGGGGTGAGGCAAACGGTGACTAGGGGGGGCTGGCGGACAGTCGAAGAGGGTGGGGTGAGTGGATGTCCCCAAGAGAGGGGAGGGGGGAGGTTTTTCGTTTTGCAACTTTTCGTGTTTTGCTGCACATAAACAACCGTCTCCCAACCAACCGATCCGATGATTAGTCCGTCACGCAGAAGCACAAGGCACAACGCCGTTTATTATGTGTATTCAATATGCGAGTCTTACATTATCTTCGATTTGCCGCAATCTTTCGCGACAAAAGTCTTCAAGAGGATGAAGGGAACCCTGGGAAAGCTTCCCCTATGGTTCAACTTGAGAAAGGAAGGCTGAAATTAGGGTTTTTCAGCAAAAAGACCAGAAATTATAGCAAAAATGAGAGTTGTTTTGCTGAATTTCAGTCATTGGGAGTGAGTAGGAGAGTGATTAGCACTCGGAAACACTCTTGGAAGCTTCGAAAATACCCTAGCAAGTTGGGTATGGCTATGGAGAGCTTGGAAATGGAGAGAAATGGTGAGCCTCCAAAAATCCTCATGAAGAGAAAACACGAATTTTCTCTTAATAAGTAAGTGAATTGGGGTCCAATCAGGTGAGGGGACATGGGGAGATGCCCATTTATGAGTAAAAAGGGAGGATCAGGTCCTGGACATTGAGTCTTGTCCGCCTCGGGACTTCAGTGAGTGTGAACTTGGAAGCGGTCATAATTTATAGGGTGCCCAAACTTTAATGAAGTGGGAACGCACTCACTTATAAATATTGGCTAAATCCTAAGGGCTATTTGAGCCTAGATTGGGTAATACTTACCACCTGTTCACATGCCACACAACCATGTCAGCAGACAGTTTCACACGCGGGTGGGCGTCTCCTAGCCCGGAACTACACATAGGTCATGCAGGCATGAAAACAGCATGCAATTTCATTTGCAGGCAAGCACATAAAGATGCTATGCAATGCAGCATTGGCATGAGCAATTTTCGTTCATGAAACTATATAAGACCAGGCGTTTCCAAGCAAGTATATGCGATACCAGACCCAGTGGAAAGCCAATCCTCCAGGCGTTTCTGGGCATGTACACAAAGGCACAAGTCCCAGCGGAAAGCCAAGTCCTCCAGATATTCGGGGCATGATAACGTCAAGTCCCAGCGGAATATCATATCCAACTATACAGTATGACACGTGTCAATCACATGCATAGGCACATTCCATAAGCCATGGACACCAATCCAATATGTACATAGTGTGAAAGCAAGAGTGAACCATTCGGGTGGCCAAATGGTGACATTCCCCCCCGCTTCTAAACAGTTGTCCGCAACTGAAATGCATCCAAATATGTCTGAAGCACATGCGGGCAATCTTTGAAGAACTCTTCATCTACCCATTTAGCATCAATGGAAAGATAGTTCTTAAACTTCACAAGGTAACGCCTCACAACTTTGCCTGCAGAGCAAGCCTGCGTTCCTTGTGATACACAATCTGCTCTGGCTGCAAGATCTCCTCAACCTCATCCACTTCTGGTGGATCCTCAATGACCATTTCACTAGGCTCTGATACCAATGTAACTTGATTGAACACAATGCTAATCAATACACTTAAATACACTAAGATTTGAAGGACACTTGCTCACATACAAGAAGTAAATTGTTGAATTGACAAGAGACACACAATGAGCCGGAACGACCGACCCCTCCCTTGAGTAATTTGTATTACTATTGGAGAAAATTCAATACATAGCTTCACGGGCATCCATTGCCAAATCCTCCATGCCAATGCATATGAAATTCAGCATTTAGAAAACAATAGTATGTCGATGTAGATCACCAAGGAGCTGCCTTGATGCCCGGCCCGACTTCAGCGCCCATATTCTCTACCATTGACTCTATGTTCTACCAAGAAAGGTAGCAACATCTTTAAGAGCACATAGGACAAGAGAAATACTACATAGGGCGGCTAAACAAGGAGTCCTACCCTTCTATTGAATAAGTAATGACAACACGTTGTCCAATTAGCTTACTAGTCTTCATAGAAGTTGTTGCAAGCGGAAGCCTTCGCGTTGAAAGCTTTAGAAGTGTTGATATCTTCGATTTGCCGCAATCTTTCGCCGACAAAAGTCTTCAAGAGGATGAAGGGAACCCGGGGAAAGCTTCCCCTATGGTTCAACTTGAGAAAGGAAGGCTAAAATTAGGGTTTTCAACAAAAAGACCAGAAATTACAGCAAAAATGAGAGCTGTTTTGCTGAATTTCAGTCATTGGGAGTGAGTAGGAGAGTGATTAGCACTTGGAAACACTCTTGGAAGCTTAGAAAATACCCTAGCAAGTTGGGTATGGCTATGGAGAGCTTGGAAATGGAGAGAAATGGTGGAAAAACAGAGTTTTCAGCCTCCAAAATCCTCATGAAGAGAAAACACGAATTTTCTCTTAATAAGTAAGTGAATTGGAGTCCAATCAGGTGAGGGGACATGGGGAGATGTCCATTTATGAGTAAAAAGGGAGGATCAGGTCCTGGACATTGAGTCTTGTCCGCCTCGGGACTTCAGTGAGTGTGAACTTGGAAGCGGTCATAATTTATAAGTGACTTTTGGGTGCCCAAACTTTAATGAAGTGGGAACGCACTCACTTATAAATATTGGCTAAGTCCTAAGGGCTATTTGAGCCTAGATTGGGTAATACTTACCACCTGTTCACATGCCACACAACCCCTAGCCCAGAACTACACATAGGTCATGCAGGCATGAAAACAGCATGCAATTTCATTTGCATGCAAGCACATAAAAATGCTATGCAATGCAGCATTGGCATGACCAATTTTCGTTCATGAAACTATATAAGACCAGGCATTTCCAGGCAAGTATATGCGATACCAGACCCAGTGGAAAGCCAATCCTCCAGGCGTTTTCGGGCATGTACACAAAGGCACAAGTCCCAGCGGAAAGCCAAGTCCTCCAGATATTCCGGGCATGATAACGTCAAGTCCCAGCAGAATATCATATCCAACTATACAGCATGATACGTGACAAATCACATGCATAGGCACATTCTATAAGCCATGGACACCAATCCAATATGTACATAGTGTGAAAGCAAGAGTGAACCATTCAGGTGGCCAAATGGTGACAAAGGCCCTAGCCCTCACAATCTACCGTTTTTCACTTGCCAACGAGGTAACCCTGAAACTGACGATCTACCGTTTTTCACTTGCCAACGAGGTAACCCTGAAACTGACGAGATCCAACACAACCCACTATGTTTGCTTGACTCACTGTGGGGACTGTGGCCTTGAGACCCTCTTGAGCCTGGCTCACTCACAAGGTGGCCACCTTCCAAGTGCCCACCTTGCCTAGGTGACCTCAACACAAAGCGCTCACCCTTGAGGAGCACCACACCACCTTATAGAGGCAGTTTCAGGAAACGGGCTGGCACACCCTGGGAGCACCAAGCACCCTGGATAGAAATCCCAGCTGAAATCCCGCTCCGCGCTCCGGAGGGGTTCGGCGCCTTGTTTCCAGAAAACCCCTCTCCACACCACCCGAGAGGGGTTTTGCCCCAAGTTCCCAACAAACCCCGCTCCACAGCCGGGAGGGGTTTTGCACCGAACTCTCTGTGCGCTCACGCGCCCGCGTTTCCTTTGCGTGGCGCATCGGTGGCTTCGTGAGCACCCAAGGGAGAGGGCGTGAGCGGTGGATGCGACCTCACGTTGGCATGCACACCTTGCTCTTGGCCGCCTCAAGCTCTCCCTCCTGCACACAGCCGACTGAGAATACAATGAGGCACGCGCTCCCCATGTAGGGTGGCGACCCAACCGCTTGCACCCCGCCACCCAACCGCCCATGCTCCTTCATGGATTCACACGGTGGCCAAGACCCCCAAGCCACCCAACCCATTTGGACTAAGGTCTTTACATTTTTTTGAGCCTCACACCCATGGACTAAAGGTCCCATGACCTCCAAACCAACGTGACGGCTGTGGTCTGTTGAGCCGGCACGCGACGGGACGATCCATCGCGTGTCTAGGTGCGGGTGGGACTCCGAGACATCGTCGTCACAACCTTGCTAGATGAGCATCCTCATCACACTCCCCCCCTTGATTCCAAACCTCCTCTTCTTCTATGGTGGGATTGAGGGGTGAAGGGAGTTGTAGGCATTTACAATCTCGTCATACCTCCACAATGTGATTGCTTTTTACCATGTATTTTCTGATGAGTCCTTTTTGATGAGTCCCTTCTTTTCCATTTACACAAGTAGACAGGTTCGGGCCGCGTTGGTTCCACCAATCCTTGTGTTTCAAAATTTCTTCCAACTCAAACTCACTCCCTTTATCTACCACTAGGGCTGGCCCTCTATCAACCACTACCCTTTGTGGATCCTCTTCCTTAGGTGCTGAGCGAAGCATTGAGATGTGGAAGACGGGATGGACCTGAATGTGTGGAGGAAGGTCCAACCTATAGGCGAGATCACTCACCTTCTCAACTATCTTGAACGGGCCATCATATCTCCGTGCTAAGCGGGCTGTTATCTCGGAGGGAAGGTTAAACTATCCCGGATCCATTTTCAAGTAAACCATTTCACCTTCCGAGTAGATAGCGTGTCGTCGTTTCCGATCGGAGTACTTTTTGCATCTACCTTGGGCCTTCTCTATGTTCTTTCTTGCCGCTTCAAGTCTCTCCTTCCATGCTTCCAAGAAAGCACCTCCCGCTCGGGCCACCGACTATGAGGCAAGTTCTCCTGGAGAGAACGGTTTGGTAACCACAACTCAACTCAAAGGGCGAGAAGCTCGTGGAGCTATGCCTTTGAGCATTGTATGAATACTCAGCAATGTCCAAATACCTAGACCAGTCCTTTTGGTCCAATTGCACATAGTGCCTTAGATAGTCTTCCAAGATTTGATTCACACGCTCGGTCTGTCCATTCGTTTTCGGATGATAAGATGAACTGAACCGAAATGTGGTACCTGTGAGAGCAAAAAATGTCAACCAAAAATTGCTGGTAAAACATGGATCTCTATCACTTATGATTTCCCTAGGCAAACCATGGTACTTAAAGACATGTTTGAAAAAGTATCTCGCAGTATCCTCTGCCTCACATGGTAGGTTATGGCAATGAAATGCGCATACTTGGTTAGTCTATCAACCACAACAAAAATTCCAGAATTGCCTCCGGATGGAGGTAAACACGTGATAAAGTCCATGGAGATGGACTCCCATGGTCTCTCCGGAATCTGAAGTAGTTTAAGGAGTCGAGTTGTCCGTCGCCATTCTGCCTCATCCTGCAAACATGCATTACAAGTCTTACATAGGCATCAACATCACGTTCCATCACAGGTCAATAAAAGGATTGTGTTACAAGTTCCAATGTCTTCTCTTGACCTGGATGACCTGCCCACAATGTATCATGATGCTCATAAAGGAGTTGCCTACGTAGCCCGGCTGTCGTTGGCACATACAACAGTCGTTGCTTGTAGTAAATCAACCCATCACGGACTGAGATATGTTTTTTGTTTTCAGTCCTAGCTAGATAGGACTAAGCCAATTCATCCTCCACATAGCCGCATTCGGATGGACTCAATCAACTCGTAAGAGGTCAAGACTTGGGTGGCTGCCAAGTGAGTCCTCCTACTCAAGGCATCGGCCACCACGTTGTCTGCGCCCGGCTTGTACTTCAGCTCGAAGCCGAAACCTACAAGAAAGTCTTGCCATCTAGAAACCTACAAGAAAGTCTTGCCATCTAGCTTGCTTAGGTGTTAGTTTAGGTTGAGATATAAAATGACTTGTGGTTACATTATCAGTATGCATGGTGAAGTGTTTTCCCATCAAGTAGTGCTTCCATACTCTTAGACAATGAACCACGACGGTCATCTCCTTTTCATGTGTAGGATAACACATTTCTCGATCCAACAGTTTACGACTCTCATAAGCCATAGGGTGTCCGTTTTGCATCAGGACTCCACCTATGGCGTGATCCGAAGCATCCGTGAACACATTAAATGTGGATCATCATGGTTAGGCAGAGCCAAAACAGGGTGAGAGCTGAGGATTTCCTTTACCTTCTCAAACGTGGCTTGGCATCGGGGTGTCCAATTCCATTTGTGGGACTGCCTTGTGAGGTTTGTAAGCGGTGTCATAAGATCCGTGTACTCATCCACGAAAATTCTGTAAAATTGTGCTAGTCCATGAAAAGACCGCATGTCATGAACTGTAAGTGGAGTTGGCCATTCCACTATGGCCTTTACCTTATTCTCATCGGGCATAAGCTTTCTGTCGCTTACTTTGAAACCCAAAAAGTATACAACCTACGTAGCAAACTCACACTTGCTTTCTTTGAGATATAGCTTGTTGTCCCGCAGCTTGTCGAGTACCTTTGTGAGATGTTCCACATGCTCATCAAAATGCTGACTAAAAATCAGTATGTCATCAAGATAACTTCACAACAAAATTATCCAAGTACTTCTGAAATATGTTATTCATTAGAGTAGAGAAGGTAGCAGCGGGTGCATTGGTCAAGCTGAATGGCATCACAACCACTCATACGAACCATAACGCGTTCTACATGCCATCTTCTCCACGTCTTGATCCACAATGTGAATCTGATAGTAACATGAACGTAGGTCAATCTTGGTGAACCACTTTGCCTTCCCTAGTTGATCAAAAAACTCCCTTAGGTTGGGCAATGGATAACGGTTCTTGATCGTGATTTTGTTCAGTGCACGGTAGTCAATACACATGCGCATGGATCCATCCTTTTTCTTCACAAACAAGACCGGGGCACCATAGGATGAACGAGACGGTCTAATGAACCCAGCCTCCACTAGCTCATCAAGTTGCTTCTTGAGCTCAAGTGTCTCATCATGGTTCAGCCTATAGGGTGCCTTTGAGGGTGGCTCACTACCCGGAATGACCTCTGTTGGATATGATAATTCAACTATGAATATTGATCAAGACATACTCAAGGTGGATCAAAGCTTGTACAAAAACATCATGAATATGAGGGACAAAAACTAGTATATGCAGAAATTGCTTTGAGATTAACACAAAAAGATACTAATTATGATTAGACATGAACCAAACTTACATAATCACTTGATCATGACTTGTACCTTATTTAGAGACCCCTCTACCCTATTTTTAGTTGCATGAGTTGCATGAACCATATGCACCAAGCATTTGTAGGCTTTACACCAACCACACTGACCACTAGCCTAACCACCACACATTAAATTGGACTAAGGAGTTGGGATTACATTTATCCAACAAAACAACTTCTTACAAGAACATGAACAAGTCTAACATACCTCCTTGACACAATGAGTAAGAATCCCCCCTTAACAACAACATAGGGTGGTGTACTCTCCTCTATAACTCGTCAAGTTGGAACAACATAAGTCTTGACTCAACCACATACATGACATAATTTAAAAAGCATAATCATCATCTACATCTTTTATACTAAGACTAGAACAAAGATTTGTTTCTTCCACTTGGTTGACTTCTTCAACCACACATGTGCCTTTGCTAGCTTTTGATCTCTTTGGTAGCACTTTGCGGACAGATGATTCGTCTTTCCACAATACTCACAAGGATGTTTGGAGAAATAATCCTTAGTAAGATGATTTGTACGACCACAAATAGTACACTTCTTCTTTGATGATGTCGAAGTAGTAGTATATGCATGTGAATAAGGATCTATCACATTCTTTGTAATCTTCTTGTCTTCTTCCTGCAAAGAATTTATGATACTTTCCAAGGAAGGGACTGGCTCCTTCTCTTTAAGTACCATCACAATTTGCCTAAAGCTTGAAGGTAAGCTTTTAAGCAAGATAGCAATAGCATCTTCTTCAGGAACAGGAGACTTAACATAAACCAATTGTGTCATTAGACTCTTCAACCTGTTAATCACACATGTTAAATTTTCATTACTCTCCATGGTTAGATCAAAGAGTTGCATCTTCAAACTGATCTTGGAATGCTTTGCCTTTGCACCAAAAGTACGCTCTAATAATTCCCAAGCTTCCATAGCTGACTCAACATTATCAATATAATGAATAAAATCATCTTCTAAAGCAGTAATGATAATACCAAGTGCTTGCTCATCTTTTGCTTGAAGTGCAGCCATTGTAGCTCTTGTAACTGCAGCAGAAATACCTGCTTCATCTTGAGGAAGTGGCTTGACCGTACTCCACAGATTTTTTTTCATGAGGTAGCCCTTTACCTTGATTTGCCAGGTATGAAACCTAGTTCCATTGAATTTGTCGGGGAATTTGGAGCTCATGATGATGTAATATGATGCTTGATGTTGATAACTTTCTCATATAGATGATTTAAGTCCAAATAATAATAATATCATCAATATAGATCAAAATAACAAGCACCATGTTGTTGGAGCAAGAAAGGCAGAAAACAGGTGACTGGAAAAACGCTTCGTACAGCAGCTCCTGTGGACCAATTGCTTCAAGATTCGGTATGCTGAATCCTCACATTATAGACTTGAAGCAACTAAGAGGAATTAGACTAATTCATAGAGACGACACTGAATGAACCCGATTAGCAGAAAACGGCCTGTTTTGATGGCGATGATGAATTCATGAAGCAGCGATCAAATTCGCCTGTGAGCTGCATTTTAGAGCTTGCGTGGGAGCAAGGCAAGAGGCCTATCTAAAATTTTGGGGTATAATCTCCTCAGATGCAAGCATGGAGGCAATCTACAGCATACTGTCCAAACAGAGAAAAACAGGCTATAGTGATTAAGAGATGGATTAGGGTTTTTGCTAATAAACTAAACCTAATGGATACCAAATGTTGGATATGATAATTCAACTATGAATATTGATCAAGACATACTCAAGGTGGATCAAAGCTTGTACAAAACATCATGAATATGAGGGACAAAAACTAGTATATGCAGAAATTGCTTTGAGATTAACACAAAAAGACACTAATTATGATTAGACATGAACCAAACTTACATAATCACTTGATCATGACTTGTACCTTATTTAGAGACCCCTCTACCCTATTTTAAGTTGCATGATTTGCATGAACCATATGCACCAACCATTTGTAGGCTTTACACCAACCACTGACCACTAGCCTAACCACCACCACACATTAAATTGGACTAAGGAGTTGGGATTACATTTATCCAACAACCTCAATGCGGTGATCTACCCAACGTCGAGGAGGGAGCTCCTTAGGAAGCTCATCCGGCATGACATCCTTGTATTCTTCCAATAGTTTTTTGATTTCAGGCCTCATGTCCGCCTGGGCTCTGAGCCTTTAACTCAAGCAACGTAGCCAAGAAGACCGTTTTGGCCTTTTGACCCGCATGCTTAAGTTGCATAGCGGAGAGCACTTGAGAAAATGATGTTCCAGGCTACTGGGCAGCCTCTACCGCATGTAGCTTCTCATCCCCAAGTATCAAGAACTGCTCAGAATGTGAGGAGATCATGACTTTGTTTGGTCTCAACCAACCTTGCCCCAAGACTACCTCGTAGTCATCCATCTCAACAACCACACTGATGTCTTAGAGGGTACATCTCCAACTTGGATGGCTACACCACATTCCACCCTTGTAACCTTCTTGGCTGCAGAGTTCACAGACTTCAACAAATTCCCATGGTCCTCTTCCGCCTTGATCCCTAACTCTTTTGCCTTCCTTGGGGTTATGAAGTTATGTGTGGCACCGCTATTCACCATAGCGCGCGTCGCCTACCATTGATGATAGCCGTCGCATAGAGTAGACAAAAGGATTCATGTTGGGTCCCCTCTTTCATGGTACTCATAATCTGAATGGTCCCCATGCCTTGAACACCCGAGTCGGATGTTCCGGACTGTTGTATGGCTTGCACACTCTACTTCATGGGACAATCCCTAGCATAGTGATTCCCGTTGCAAATAAAACAGTCAATGTTATGAGACTTAGCCCCACTCGAAGCAGAGCTAGAGGTCCCCTTGCTTCCACTTGAAGCGGTGGACTTGGTTCCACTTGAACCTCCACCCTTCTTAGGTGAGCTACCACTCTCCGACGTGGTTGCCTTGGGCACGTAAGTGCCGCCACCACCATGGAAGGAAGTCCTCTTACCCTTAAAACCACCCTTATGTTGTTTACCATTTGTAGAGTGATTACTGTTTTCATTCGCAGCACCGGAAGAGCGGTTACCAGATTTGGCCGAAGTTGAGGATGCACCTTGTCATCCATGTTTGTGCCAATCGCTCAAATGGTCTGCCATTTCATAAGCATGAGTAAGAGTCACAACATTTTGATGACGGAGCTCATCGTGAGCCCAGCCTTTGAGGTGGTTCATGAACCCAAAAGAACCGGTCCTCATCTAACATGTTCTTGATTTCTAGCATGATGGCACGGTGCACTTTGATGTAGTCTCGCACAGTTCCTGTGTGTTTCAGATTATCAAGGGATTGGCGTGCTTTCCATTTGGCGTTCAAGGGAAGGAGCTGTTTTTGAATTGCAGTTTTCATCTCATCCCAACTAGATATCAAAAATGTGTTGCGGCCCTCCGCAATGTCGTCCAAGTAGTTCCTCCACCACAGTTTTGCATCCTTGGTGAGGAACGTAGATGCATGGAACACTTTGTCTAAATCTGTGGTAAGTTTAGCACTTTTGAAAAATTGTTCAGTATTATAAATAAAGTTCTCAAGTACCTTACTTTCCCTTGAGCTCATATGACTTTGGTTCCTTTGGTTTGATCCGCATCGTGGGTGGGATCTTTCCACTCTTTTGAACCATTTGCAAGTTTGATTTGATTTGGCTAATCTTGATCTTTGAATCTGAAAGTTGCTGCTCCAAGGTAGCCATGTCAACGATCATGTTGCCTTGAGCACCATCTAGCCGATAGAGCTCCGACTCGGCCGTTTGTCGGAAGTCTTAAGTGGCATTTTCCAACGATGTTAGGCATCTTTCTAGATCAGACACCCATCGCCTGGTTGTAGTGACGTTCTCTCGATTAGCTTCACCTTCGTCTTGTGGTTCATCATACGGAGCCTCACCCTCTTCAAAGAAGGCTATGTTCTAAGCTTCCTCTTCACATTCCATAGCTGAGAGGAAAGTCCTTGTCTTTTGAAAGCCGTTGGTGGCTCTAATACCACTGTCACAAGTCATTTTTCGTTTTGCAACTTTTCACGTTACGCTACACATAAACAACCGTCTTCCAACCAACCAATTCGATGATTAGTCCATCACGCAGAAGCACAAGGCACAACGCCGTTTACTATGTGTATCCAATATGCGAGTCTTACGTTATGATGTTGCGGCACAGCTATGTAAACCACCACGATGTCTTTACTTACTCACCCAGATTCCTTTTAGTATAAGAGAGAAAGCATCACACGACGTATCCACAAGATATGGTTGCAGGGCTACGTTCCTTTTAGTTAAGTGTTCAAGAGATAGCTCAACACAACACAGGGCTGTAATCACATAATCCTAAGACTCTAACACATAGGAACGTTCACACAGTTAAAACCCCACTTTATAGTTCAGCCAACAAGCATCAAATTATTACATGTATCGAAAGCTTACTTCTAAAGTATTCCGCATAGAGCCGATCCACAGGAAACCGGCAACCCGATTTGCTTTGTGGCTCCAGGTCAGGTTGTCTTCTTCAATTGAGAGAACTCACCAAACGGCTCCACCATCCGGACCTCACGGGCCGGTGATGTTACCTCGAGTCTCACTTTGAAATCTGCACTTCTATGTGTGAGGCCCAACCCTCACAGTCCACTTTCACTTGCGCTCGCGACGAACGACGAGGTAACCCTGAAACTGACGATCCAACACAACCCACTATGTTTGCTTAACTCACTGTGGGGACTGTGGTCTTGAGACCCTCTTGAGCCCGGCTCAAGCAAGGCCAGCTCACTCACAAGGTGGCCCCCTTCCAAGTGCCCACCGTCCCTAGGCGGCCTCAACATGGAGCGCTCACCCTTGAGGAGCACCACAGCCCCTTATAGAGGCAATTTCAAGAAACGGGCCGACACACCCTGGGATCACCAAGCGCTCTCTGCCTTGCTTACTCACAAGGTGGCCCCCTTCCAAGTGCCCACCTTCCCTAGGCGGCCTCAACACGGAGCGTTCACCCTTGAGGAGCACCACAGCCCCTTATAGAGGCTATCACGGAGCGGTGATCTCGGGTCACATTTTGGGTGCGAGTTGCCGTTTGGGACTAGAAAATCTAGTACAAAGAGTACTTTCTGAATGCTGCACACTAAGACCTATAGCTTGTCTTGAAGAGAACGATGAGCCGATCATTTTTAGTACTAGAACTTCAAAAACGGACACCGTATGAAGGAGATATGACCAAAAATGTACAAGCTGCAATAGAAAATGGTATCACCCAAATGCGGGCACCAACCCAAAAACTTGTATTGATTCAATGCCGACACGTGACGAGATTACAATGGGATCACAAGAGTGATGAGAGAAAAGACTTATGGGCGTGGGATCCCTTGCCCACAAGCCGTCTTGTATCTAAACGAAGGTAGGAGAGGTCGGGCTAGGCCACATTACTCCACCTCAAGGTACTCCCATATAGAGGCAAAGAATTTGGGGCCTCCAAGCATCCCTTGAGAGCACCATGTGAGGCCGGATAGGAATCCCAAAAATCCCATGCCTCACATACACCCCCCTTTTGAAGAGCTTGAAGTCCCTTTCAAGCCATTATTCTGGCTGTATATCATCCTCAACGGGCATGTTGTAAAACTGCAGAACCAACGGACGTGCCATTTGAATCATTTTCCCTTCTGGTACCCATGTGCGAGGCGGTGTTTCCACTTAACATTGAATTTTGGTGTTCTCTATGCCGGAACTGTGATTTCAATAAATGAGTTCTGGTTCAAAAGGCGTAAAGGTGGGGGTCACACCATCTGCAAGCATCGGTACATGCGACCAAACCTGGTATTGGGAACAAACCTCTTGAGTAGGCTGATATGAAATGCATTATGTATGTGCACTGTTGCGGGCAGATCTATTTTGTAGGTAACTCCATTGTAAGATTTGAGCACTTTGTATGGGCCATAGAAGCGATGGTTGAATTTCGGTGTGAGGTTGGCAGGCAGCACAATGTTTTGGGCACTAACAAGGACCAACTCTTCCTCATGAAATTCATCATCAGGTCTCTTTTGTTAGCATGCTTGACATATCTGACTTTTGCTTTGTTCTAGATTTTGTTGTGCAACCCGCATTCTCTTCTGCCATTTCTGTAAAAAATCCTCTGCATCTGGATCTTCGGCATGCACATCTCCTGTGGCAATTGTGAGAGGTGTAATGACCTCTTTACCGGTGGCCAACCCAAACGGCGTATACCCAGTAGCACTGTGCACTGAATTGTTGTAATGAAATTCTAAAATTTCTAGGTAATTCACCCAATCCTTCTGGTCAGCACGAATATAATTGCGAATGTAGTCTTCTATGCCTTGATTGATTCGCTCCGTTTGACCATCTGTCTGCGGGTCTGCAGGTGATATGCTCAAGACATGCACAACTGTGTGTCCATTAACTTGAACAATTCTCTCCACATGTTGCTCATGAATCTACTATCTCTGTCTGACACAATAGCTATTGGTAACCCATGATATTTGAACACTTGACTAAAATAGAGCTTTGTAGTCTGATATGCCGTGAGAGGTGGTTTACATGGAATGAAGTGTGCCTACTTCGAGAAATAATCCACTACCACAAATATGGTGTATCCATGGGACTCTGGGAGATCCACAATAAAATCCATACTGACAATGTCCCACGGCCTTGATGGGACGAGCATGGTTTGCAGTAAACCAGTCGGTTTGACTCGCTGTGCCTTCACGAGTTCACATGTTGGGCATGTGCGAACATATTCGATGACATCCTCACTCATACGTGGCCAGAAGAAATGACGTTGAAGCTACTCGAGCGAGCGCTTCTGCCCACCATGCCCGGCCAACTTACAGTCGTGGGTTTCCCAAAGTAGCATGGCTTTGAGGTCCGGGTCATTGGGCACATACACCTTTTGGTGGGCATAGAATAATCCATCTTTGAGATCAAATAAACCCACGGCTGAGGTACCATTTTGCAACTATGTGGCCAAGCGAATGACTACTACATCTAACTTTTGAGCATCTCTAATCTTGTCCAAAAGTGCCCCATTTGCAACACTCACTGCATTCAACTATGGCATATGGCTTAAAGCATCTGGCATCAAGTTCTGCTTCCCCGGCTTGTGAATAATGTCTATGTCAAATTTTGCAATGAAGTCCTGCCATCTGCCTTGTTTTGGTGACAACTTAGGTTGCGTCTGAAAGTACTTTAGAGATATGTTATCTGTAAGAACTTTTGTGTGTTTGTCTTGCACATAATGATGCCACTTCCTAAGGCAATGAACCACTGCTTGCATTTCCTTTTCATGTGTGGTCCATCCACGTTCTACATCGTTGAACTTGTGTGACTCATACGCGAGACAGGGTGCCCGTCTTGTAATAAAACTCCTCCAAGGGCCCCGTCCGATGCATCCGTGTGAATCTCAAACTCCTTGTTGAACTCTGGGAGCTTAAGCACCGGGGTGCTGCACATTGCGACTTTCATCTTTTCGAAAGTGCTCTTTTCTATAGCTATCCACCTAAAAGGCTTAATGCCTTTAGTTATATCAGTGAGTGGGGTGGCAATTTTGCTAAAATCTTTGATAAACTTTCGGTAGAATTGTGTGAAACCCACGAACTCGCAAACTTCACGCACAGTTCGGGATTCATTCCATTTCACCACTGCCTCGATCTTCTTGGGGTCTACTTGTACCCCTTTTTGATTGACCACGAAGCCCAAAAACTCCACTTCCGTGACTGCAAATTCGCATTTCTTTGGCTTGGCATACAGTTTGTGATGCCGTAACATTTGGAAGACCTTTCTTAAGTGCTCTTTATGATCACTCAAGGTCTTGCTGTATATGAGCAGATCATCTATATATATGATAAAAAACTCATCTAAATAATCTTTAAAGATATCATTCCTCATTGTGCAAAAGGTGGCCGGGGCATTGGTTACCCCAAACGGCAACACCAGCCATTCGTATAGCTTCCATACCTTGTGCGAAACACCGTTTTCTCAATGTCGCGTTTATTAGCAATTCGTATCTAATGATATCCGGATCATAAGTCAATCCAATTGAAGTACTTCGCTCTCGCCAGTTGGTCTAAGAGTTCCTCCATTACTGGTACGGGGTAGCGGTTCTTGATGGTGATTTTATTGAGGGCTCTGTAATCGGTGCATAACCTGGCTGACCCATCCTTCTTTGTGACAAACAGCATAGGTGCACCATACGGTGACTTGCTAGAGCACACCATTCCATTTTTGGCCAGTTCATTCAACTATACCTTGAGCTCCTTGAGCTTTGTTGCATCCATCCTATATGGAGCTTTAGCCAGAGGACTATGCCCTGGCACGAGTTTGATCTTGTGATCCACCGATCGTTTCGGCGGTAACCCGGTTGGCAATTTCTCGGGCAAGACATCCTGGAACTCATTTAGCACTTCGTGTATTTCTGCTTCACCAATTTTGCACTTCGTCATTTGTGCATCCTTGACCTTCATTACACATAAATGTATTTGACAGCCTTGCTTAGCTGCCCTGTCTGGCTGCTTGGCATTGCACCATTCCGGCATCTTGCCGCGACAATCTGTCAAGCCTTACCCAACCTTATTGCATACATTGGGGTGCTTTGGATTTTGCCTCCAATGTTCTTGTTGACTGTTTTATCCCCCGAGTGAGGACGGATGCATGGCACACTGACTCCTGTACCCTGCATATCCAGTATCATGTTATTTACACCTTTTTCCATAAAGGCGATGAGATATTTATCGACCCAAGTGCGCCTTACAATCACTCGAAGGCATCCACGAGCACAACTATGAAATCTAGTCGTGCTTTCCATGCGCCTACCTACACTTGCACATTGTATGCCATCTTTACATTGTCATCCTGCCCTTGTGCAAATGACACTAACATCTTATTGGAGTCACACACCTTCACTCCCAGTTTCGTGGCACATTTTGGTGTGATGAAATTATGGGTGGCTCCCATATCCAACATGATGTTTTGCTCAAGGCCATTCACATTAGCCTCAAAATATACATTTTGCAGTGTCGATAACTATGCTACCATGCATTTCGGTATTGCCTGCACAGCTCCTACCCTTGGTGGGCTATCGCCTCATCGAGCAAAGGTTTCTGCATCCTCAATCTTGGTGATCCTCAATCGATCCATCAGTTCATAATTATCTTCTTGCCCTTGGGCACGATGGTAACCCGGCTTTGTGCGGGTCGACGAGAGCATTCACTATCATAATGAATACCTGTGCAACTTCTGCACGGGAGTGTCGGGGGAGGAAGAGGACGCCTTGCAGTATTGGAAAATCCCCCTGTATTGGTTGACTGGGGTGTCCCCCTCCCCGGCACAAAGTTTCTATTCCCCAAATTACTCCCATAGGTTCAGGGTATGAAAGATCCACTCGACCTTGCCCTGCTTGTACTTGTCCCAGAAGTTTCTCCCCGAGTTTCATTGGAAGAGTTATCATTCCTATTTTGAGGCTTGGCACCATTCCATCCTCCTGTTCCTATTGCACTGTTTTTGCTTTGCCACTTTCTGCTCTCAGTGTGTCGGATAGTCGTTCCACCATTGTGAGTGCCGCCTCATAATTTTCAGGCTCCTACTTCTTAATCTCTCTGCGGGTCCAATCACACAATCTGAACAGGAACCCATGTAATCTATCTGTAGAATGCATATCTATAATTTGCAGCATAAGTTGCCTATATTTGTTGATATATTCCCGTAGTTTTCCATTCGCGTGTTTCAGGTTATGCCATTCATCGTGTACCCTGAAGACTTCATTCCGTGGTACAAAATTATCATCAAATTTCAATTAAAACCTATGCATAGAAATCCTACTACACCATGTTTATTTGTACAAAGAATATCTCTACAATGCTTATTTGTACAAAGAATAGCTCTACAACACATACTATCAATTTTTCATAATGTATAAATCTAAGCATGCATATCTAAGGTATAAATCTAAGATGGTGTGGTTCATTGACCCTTCTCCTGAGATAGTGACTCATGGCTCTTGGTGTTTGTGGCTATATGGTGGCAACCCTATTAGATATCTTCAGTGGGATCCAAGAGAGTGGGAGTGGATTAATGCCTTTGATCCATTGAAAAGCCTTCCCTTTTTCAATTTACGGTCTAGAATGCTAGGCTTCTTCTCACTTGACAGATGCACAGGATCCCTAATCTCAGGCCCCATTGGGAGAGTCATGATATCTCTCCAGTGATAGAGCGCATATATTGGCATAGGCTTTGGCATTCATACAAAAAGAGTCAGATCTCTCATTTCTTTTAGTTAATTTTACATGGTAGTCTTCCCACCAATCAGTGGAGATCAGTCTTTGGTGTAGCACCTACTTACCTAAGATGTGCGGCAGATTCTGAGACTGTATAGCATTGTTTATGGGGATGCAACACTACATAGTAGATTTGGGGTTCTATAGCCCAACTTATGGGAAAATTGAGTGGCCACACCATTCATGTGACTTGGGGGGATGTTGCTTGGCTCTCCCAATTCGGTCGTAACTTTTTTACGAGGGCAGTGAATAAGGGCTAGTTGTATATAAGGCAATTTCTCATAATGGAAACATACAATCTCCCTTTGTGCTATGAGAGCTCTTGTCTTGTCTTGTGTAGGAGAGAGAGAGAGAGAGAGAGAGAGAGAGAGAGAGAGAGAGAGAGAGTACTCTAGTGCATGTGCCTCTTCTATGCTTCTATATGGGAGAGTTAGAGGACGATTGTCTTGCATTATGGTGTGAGCGACTCCACGCTGATAGAGAGGAGGTGGAGATCAGAGGTTTGGAGCTTCCAAAGGCAAGCTTGGAGAGCCTCAAGGAATGTGAGCTCAAAGCATTGGGAAGTACCCCATGATGCTTGTTGTCTATTGCTTCTTTTAATTGTGAATGTGTGGAGTTCTCTTGGGAGGAGGTGCAGTAGGCCATAAAATTTCGATAGAACCATGCAAATCCTAAAAAGGTTTGCAACTCATCTATATTAGATGGGACCCTCCATCTCAATATAGCTTTAACTTTATCAGATCCATACAAATCCCTTCCTCGGACACATTGTGTCCAAGATATTGTACTTTTTTTTTGAAGAAATCACATTTAGACTTTTTAGCAAATAATTTATTTTTCCTCAATAAATAATTGAAATACTTTTCTAAGGTGCTCAATATGTTTTTGTTCATTTTGACTAAAGACTAGTATATCATCAATAAAAACCACCACAAATTTTCCTAAATAAGGATGAAGTATAGTGTTCATCATGGTCATAAAAGTAGTGGGAGCATTAGTTAGACCAAAAGGCATAACTAAAAATGCATAGTGCCCAAAAGATGTTCTTCATACCATTTTTGGCACATCATCAATTCTAATTCTTACTTGATGATATCCAGACCTTAAATCTATCTTACTAAAATATTTAGCACCTTTGAGTTGATCAAACAACTCATCTATCCTGGGGATAAGATGTCCTGAAAAAAGATAAAGGGATGATGACAGTCATCCAAGAACAGAAGTTGGAATCCCATATCAAGTTAAGGAGAGGGGTGAAAGAATGACAATGCAATAATTGAACACGACTTCTGTATAGGTGAGGTGTTCTTCTTCAATCAAGTATTGGGAAAGAGGGCAACATGGCAACATTAGACCTAGTGTCAGATAGTCTATCCTGGCATAGGAGTGCGAGAAAAAACCATCCTTTAGTGTATTTTGCACCGGGTTTACCATTGAAGCTACTCTTGTGTTTACAAAAACCCATAAAATTTATAGGTTTTCAGCTATATAAAAATTAGTTAATAATAATGAGATTGTACTCCAACTTGTCTTTTTTCTCATTGGCTGAAAAAAAAGTTTTTGAATTTAAGACTTTTGATTTATAGTTTAGTTCTTTAATGGTAATCATACTCCATTTGTGTTGTGCATCATTTTTAGGTGTTGTTTCTACGGTTATGGATTTGAGCAAGACTGTTTAGATGTACTACTTACTCCTTGTTTGCACACATACCACATGTTTTGTGTGTAAACACTTTCTAGCATAGCGCACACTCTCATGATCCAATGTGTGTCAAGAAGGAAGTGCCTACAAAGGGGTTGGATGCTATGGGTAAGGCATTTGGTAGATTTTCAAGTGCACATATGTGTTCACAAACTACTTTTTCAAACTTCTAGTGTAGTTCAATGCCATGTTTAGTTAGTTGTAGTTTTAAGGTATTGACCATGTTTAGTTTTTGGTTGTAGTTATCAATGCCTTGAAGTGTTAGTATAAGTGTTACCTATTAGTGGTACGTAGTACTTGGATAGGTTGCCTTGCATGTGTTTAATTTTATTTCTAGCAACTTCCTACATGTACTAAATAGGGACTATATCATATGTTAGATTAACTTGTGATGTTTAGTACTCCCAAAGCTAGAATTGCATTGAAATAGTGCTTTTCATGCTCTTAAAGTAGTCAAATGCACTAGAAATACATCATTTAGTATGACCAAGTCTTGTATAAGAACTTCTACAAAGGTGGTGGTTGTGGAATCAAGACCTAAAGGGGAAAACAGGGTGTTGAGGGTGCACATGATGAGGATGTGGTCATATAGAAAGTGAGGAAGCAACAACAAGTTAAAAGCACCTCATGGCAAAAAGGCAGTGGACACCAGAGTAGCATTAGTAGATACCTTAGAAAATATACCAAATGAAGTTTTTGCTGATCCACAAGAGGAGGAAGCATTGGCTGAGCTTGATGAAGACATGACTATTGATGTGGATGCTGTTGTAGATAATATCGCGAACCATTACACCAAGGAGGGGGCAACCAATGCTGTAACTAGATATTGTAATGGAACTAATCAAGTGGTAGGCCAAAGCATCATTGGTGAATCTTGGTGCTGGGTGATGAAGCAGGGCAAGAATCTTTTAGTGCAAGTGTGGAAGAGAGCACAAACTTGAATCCTTCGAGTGGTGAGTAAGCTGCAGCCATTATGCAAGGTGTTTTGAAACAAAATATTGAGGCATTTATAACCAGCAATGGAACTACTACATTCAGCGAAGTGGAGATGATGTGTGCTACTTTTGACAAGAAGCCAAAGAAGAACGAGAAGGAGATGATGTGTGCTACTTTTGACAAGGAGCCAAAGAAGAACGAGAAGGAGATGCCAGGAGAGTCAAGTGGGCTAGCAGACAAAGAGGCAAAGGACAATGATGAGGAGATGCTTGGAGAGCCAAGTGGGATTGAAGACAAGTAGGAAGATGACAACGAGAAGGAGATTCTAAGAGAGCGGGATGAGCACAACATGCCTCTCCGCCGATGCATGTTTCATAGTGTGGCCTTTAAGTCAACAAAGTTACCTGTTTTTTCTACATCAATGACACCCAAAAAGAAACCACCCAGGCCCTCTATAGTAAAGACTAGGTATCATTCATGACATGTTTTGTAAAAGCTACGAGCATGTCATCTACCCATGTGGGTTCATGATAAGTGTCATGTAGGATGCCTCCTAGTCTCTGTAACTCTTTTGCTCCCTTCAATCAAGTTAAACGGTGTGCTTTTAAACCGTTGGTATAATGGAGCACCAAATTCTTACAGATGGCATGTCTATAAATGTGGAAGGCATGCGGTGTCTTTTAGACCAGGGCTAATGCAGTTGCTTTTAGAATTGCTAAAGACCTTTGAGGTTGCAATCTGGTCCTCTATGAGAGATGTCAACTTGTGGCCTCTTGTTGTGAACTTATAAGAAAAAAGTACAATTTGCAAGGGTTTTGCAACGTCGAGTTCAAGTTTGTTTTTTCGCAAGGGCATTGTAGGTAGGTGAAAGGCCACACACATCCAAGTCATCCTTTGGACTTGTTGTTCTTGAAGCCATTTGAGGTGCTAGTTGAGTTTCATATTTCTTTTCATCCAAGGCACACTTTGTTGGTGGACAACAATGCTCAAAAAGCAGTGCTCAATCCAAAATATACTTGTATTTCTCTAAGAAGTTATGAAGAGCAGGTTGATGTGATAATGAGTTGATGAAATGTGTGCTACTGTACTTGAGGGTGTTTTCCACTCATACTGGGACTATTCCTCCAGAGTTTCTAGGGAGATACAATTATGCTCAAGTTGTGGAGGAAATTACTTGTTTTGTTCCATGCACAATGCTGAAGGACATTGTCTTTGAAGTCAAGGACTACTGGCAGACACCTGAGGGACGAGACATTAGGATCCCTTGCCACACACATGGGAGGAGGTTGATGATGGACTCTTGAAGCTACCCAACTGCCAAATAAGCGATAGTTGCTCAATACACTTTAAGAGAAGAACCTATTTCAACTTTGGAACACTTCATGATATGTTGCAGCATAGTCTTTATTGTTATTATAGTGTAGCATAGCCTTATGAAGATTACCATAAAGCATAGCATTTTGGTGCAAAGTCATTTTGTAGGCTAGCGATATAACCCATGATTTAATGCTTACTTTGCAATTATATATATGTATGTTTCTCGCTCATTTCCCTCTCAGAGGAATGGCAAGACAGCAGTCTAGTGTGATAGACCAGTGAGGCAATGCCGTGGGAGACGTGTAGTCACCTGCCAGAGTTTATGGATACAAACACCAACTCTTAAGTGGTCATGGGGATACAGAGAACACTACTCTACTGTGCAAACCTTCGCTCACACTTTCTCAGTTCTTACTCTGCAACCCTCCACTGCATATCTCACTCACTCTCTCATTCATACACAACATGTTTATTAAAACAGAAACACAACATACTTAAACCACATAGTGCAGAGAGTAACACAGAAATATAATGGAATGGCAACATTACTCTTGATTACTTTCTAGAAGTATTGCAAAACATCGAGACTAAGCTGGTGGTCATTCCGAAAACCAAAACTGGGAAAATTTTCCATGCCCGAAAAACGGGGACGATTCCACCATTTTTATATTTTTAACGAATTTTTCTAACGAGGTCAAGATACTGAACTAACCTTCATCTGATTAAATGAGATAGAAGGGAAACTATTACATACTTAACTTGAAGGAATCAATGCTTTTTCCCTAGTTGAATCAGGCACAACCGTTGATCTATTCATTAGAGAAGTCTTCAGGCTTTTATTTAACTACTCGAGTTCTAAACATATTCCTATTAATCAATTTTATTATTAAAACTCTACTTATTCCAGCCTAACCCCATCCGGCCCATGGGTTAGCCATCGACCCCAACCACTGGAATTGGTAGAACCAGACAAGTACTCACCCACCTACTATAATTGAATGCCTTTCTTAACTTTTGCTTTAGAATACAGATACGCACACACTCCTCTTTAAACTTTAACTTTTAAAACAATCCATTGACAAAAAATTATTGGTTACAGATGTCGTAACTCAAAATTTCCATTCAATCCTTGTTTCTCACAAAATAGTATCACTCTGGACTCTCCGTTGAGACCAGCAGGTCAGCAACGAGATCCAATAACAGGCCAACTCTATCTTCGAATCTAGTGCCAAACCCTAATATCATTCCATACAAAGGCACATGTTACAAGTATGGCATTCGAACATACCTTTAAGGATTATCTTAATAGAGTGATAATCACCCAATTGGGATAATTGACTACTTTTCAGTGAGTCTTAACTTATTAATTATATAAGGCGGACTTATTTATATAATCCCCCTTAATGTCTACTGTGTTAGTGAGAATACTACACAAAGTCTTATTTGTGCTTTCAACTTGGCCATTCACTTGTAGGTAGTAAGGTGTCAACTTTCTGTGCACCTTAAGGAATTTCTTGACCAATATTTCTACCACTTCTTCATTGATAAAATATATACCAATATCACTCACTCAAAACTGACGAAAGGATTTGGTCTTGGTCATAGTCTGATTCAAGGTTCGAGTCTGACAAGATTTTTCCTGAACTATCTTTCTCTAAAAGGTTTGATAATTTAGTTACTATTTTATTGAATTTCTTTCTTTGAATATTCACTTAATTGATTTCTAAATTAGTTACGAATTCCAATGAGGAATAAATTAATCATTTATTTGAATATTTGGATCTCAATAGATTTCAGAGGTGGTTTTACTTTGTTGGGGCAGGTTACATTGGGTTGTGGGGTCTCTCTCTGTCTCTCTCTCTCAGAGATTTTCACATGGCTCCTCACTCTTTGGAGCCTCACATCTTCTCTTGTCTTCAGTCTTCTTGTCGTGGGTGGCTGCATCCATCTCTTTCAGTCTTCTTGTCGTGGGTAGCTTCTCTCCACGCGTCCATCTCTTCTTTCACTCTTCTTGGGGAAGCTTCTCTTCTCGTGTCCATGTCTTCCTTTAGATCTTCTTGGTGTGGATCTTCTTCTTGGAAGGAGATGTTCTTCTTTCATGGCTGGGGCCATGAGCTTGTCCGTCAGGTCTTTTTGCTCCATGTGAGCAACATGTTTAAATGTTTTGCTGACAGTTCCTTTGGGCTTTTTATGTTTATCTTGTGTCATTATGCAATGCAAACCCAAATTTATGCGGGAGGTCTTACCTCTTGCCTTATTCTGGACAAGGGCAATGTCTGATCCCATTTTTACACTGATGCAATGTGCCCAATACATAATGCGTATAGCATTCATTCTTATGCACATTCCCAAATGCAACTCTGGCTGTGAATAATCTTGAATTTGAGTGAGATTTACAGGCATTAACCAAGGGTTAAATGTAAAATGACAATTATCACAAATTTATCAGCACAATTTTACCAGAAATTACATTAAATCAAGGGTTTGTACGGAATGGTTGGAGTATCAAACCAACTCCGAATTGCAATCTGAAGTTATAGGGATCTGTATCAGATACCTAATGGTTAATTTGAACCCTCAATTGTACCAAAATATAGTGAGTGATGATTAGCACTGATTAATCACTGATTAGCAAATTAATCCACTATTTTGTGTGCAAAAAACAGAGTATGCGAGGAGTCCAGATCTAGTGCCTTAGACTTCAAATGAGCTCAAATGCTTTCAAAGCCATCAATAGCAATGAGTCTAGTAGAGGATTAAGCCAATAAACATAAGATTTGACCAAATATTGAAAGCTTAATCTCTTTTTTATCAACAAATTTGATGAAGAGCTTGGATCTCACTGTAAACTTGATCAAATTGAATTCTGTCTTCACCAGCTTGTAGAGCATGCTTGAAAACCCCCGGGGCTATGAGGAATTAGATCAATTTGATTTGATGAAGTAGCAATGTCAAAATCTCCTCAAAAAACTAGCGCCAGCGAAAATCATGATTTCTCCTGCGTTTCTTGGCGGTTTGCTACGTTGATTCGACTTGCTGGAGCATTAGTGAGTTAGCTACCTTGTGCTAGAAGGGTTTGCCCTATTTTGAAGTATACAAGGAGCTAGAGCTCCTCCACCAGCTGGGGGTACAGAGGTGAGTTGAAAAAAGAGGAAAAATTATAATTTTCTACTAATCGTAATTAGCAAAATAATTAGCAAGATAATGTGCTCACAAAATGATGGATTCTAGGCATGGCTCTGATACCATGTTGAAATTAGGGCAATGTGATGAGCTATGGTGGATCAAACACTAGAATCAACATCATTAACAAAGTGATTAGTAAATAATTAAGATGTAATTAGTGAGTAATTAGCAAATAGCTTAATGTAGACATGGATAATCAAAAACCAGTAAATTCTCATTAGGCCAATGCCTCAATTTATAGAGTTTAGATCCAAGCATCAAATCCCACTGATTTCTCCTTGATTCACTCCACCTCTCCCAGAATATCTCCACCTCTTTTGCTTGATTCTCTCCACCTCTTCACTTTTCCCAGAATATCTCCCAGAATATCTCCACACTTCCAAAATCTTCTCATGCTACCCTTTATTCTCTCCCAGTAGATTCTTCTCACCTTTTCACAGGTTCTTTCACATTTACACATTCTCTTTTATAGCCTCTAACCAAGGGCTTGTTCTCGCACACACCCTATTCACTTGTATATTTCAATAGCCCTCAACCTTTCAGAGAACATCACATCTGAAGCCTCAAAGAAGGGATTGTCCAGGCTGGCCCATGGAGCTACGGAGCTATTGACCAATTGGTCTTTCATGCGCTCATTTTCTTTGTGCATAGGGCTTGGTTGGTGTCATGCAACTCTGGACCTCAACCAGTAGCTCTCCGGGCTCCTTTATGGGTACTCCGGGCTCCTTTCTGGGTACTCCGGGCGGCGACAGCATCGGCCTTTACCTTTGCGAGTTTTGCTTGGAGTCTGGCCATTTCTTCTTTTGCTTCCCTTAGCTATGGTTGGTGTCGTGCAACTTTCGGACCTCAACCACCAGTAGCTCTCCGTGCTCCTTTATGGGTACTCCGGGCTCCTTTCTGGGTCCGGGCAACAGCATCTTTGTGCCTTCTATGGCTAGGTCTACATCGGCCTTTACCTTTGCGAGTTCTACTTGGAGTCTGGCCATTTCTTCTTTTGCTTCCCTTAGTTATGGTTTCCACTGTAGCCTTGTCTTTTAGGTCTGCTGTACCCTTTCTGCTACTTGATGTGCCTCCTCTATTTGTATCTAAAGAGCAGTTTTGTAATTTTCCTAATCTCTGGGCCCTTCTTTTCTGAGCTGATTTTCAGTTTCCATGCAGTGGTGCCTTTCCAACTCCAGTGCATTTAGCTCATTGATGGTGTCTATTTTAAATTTTGTCCTCCTTTCAAGATTCTGTTTGTATTCTTTTGCCTGATCTTTGGCCTTGTCTCTGTCTTGGAGCATACTCCTTGGAGGGTGTGGCATCAATCAACTCCTACTGGAATGTCTTATTTCTTTCTTCGCCTCCTCCCTCTCCCAGTGCTCTGCTTTCTCAAGTAGTAGCCTTCAGTGCTTTTTCCAGACTCTGGTCTTCATTTTCCACTTGTTTTGGGGGATTCCTTGCCTATTAGCTGTTGCTGTGGCTGCTGTTGTTGTTACTGTGGTGTCCTGTCTGCATCGTCATCTTCCTCTAGGTCCTCATGAATGAAATGTTGTGGTTTGTAAGACATCTACTCTTGAATTTCTATTAGGGCTTGTAGTGCATAATCCCAGACTTTGCTGAGTCTAGCTTTCACTGTTTTTATTACTATTGCTTTGGCATCTAGCTAGCGGAAGGCAAATACTCTCTTCTTCTTCCTGCTTCTTCAAGACTTGGGCTTCTGACTGGGCAACCTCCAATGCCGTTGTCCTGATTGATGATGCTCCTGGCCTTCGTCTCATATTCCTCCATCAAAGAGAGAGCCTATGAGAGGATGTTTTGGGCCACAGACATCAACCCTTTGTTCATGTGCAGCTCCTGTGGCTGGGGAGTTCCGCCTCCAGCTCCCCGGCTAGTTTGAAGCTATAGCTTGGGCCTTCCTGCATCTTCTATGCTAGAGTCGCCACCCAAGGCCAGAGTTCTGCTCTGGTACGACAATTTCTGTTCTTGTAGGCAGCTTCCCCTTTTGAGCTACTTCTTCCCTCTTTTTCTGATGTTCTTCTTCTCTCCTCTTTTTCTCTTCTTCCTCCTTCCTTCTCTTTTCTTCTTCCTCTTTTTTCTTTTCCTCTTCTTCTAGCTTCTTCTTCTTTTCTACTTTTGCAGTGGCTTCCTACTTCTATCTCTCCTCCAACTCCCTTTTTCTTTATGTTTCTTGACATCTTTCAGGTCAGGTAGCATTTCTTCATCTATTATGTGTTTTCTCTTCTCGCTGGCTTTTTGTGCAATCTTCTGCCATTCCTCCTCAACATCTATATCATCTTCAAACGATCTGAAGGTCACTTTGGCAGCTTTCCAGGATCCTTCAGCTTCCCTGTGATGTTGTTTGGTGTAGGCATCTCTCATGTCGTCCTGAGATCCATCGACCTGGCAGCCTGAGCAATTTCCCTTAGATGCGCATGCACTACTATTGGCTATTTCTCCTTAGCCTAGGTGGCTGCCCTTTTCACCAGATTTTCTTTGTAGATGGTGGCCCATTTTATCTTCTCTCCTGCTTCTGCTGCTCTGAGCAGTCTGTAATTTTTATTGGACATATCCTCTGGCTTGCCCATGAACATGACGTTCTGCAAGAAAAAGATGAACTATTCTCGCGCCGGGTCGCATCAGCCATGTCCTTCACCTGGCATGTTGTCAGCCTTTGGGATTTCTTCTTCCACCCTAGGCTTTAAGTTTGTGTCCATCGCTTTATCCATTGACAATCCTAGTGCATGATGCACTGCGAGCTTCGAAGCCTCTATAGACTCCTTCCCCTCTATATGTAGAGTGTTGGTCTCTAGAAATTCATTAATAAGCTTTCCCCCATCCGCGGGGTCTTGCATTTCCTCCCACTGGTGCTCCAGTAGTTTTTTGAACCCGCACTTCCTCGCCCACTCATGATGTTCTTTCTTCCTCATGTCAGGGATTATCATGGTCATATAGAGGCTTTTATTAGGTATTTTGTCTGGCCTTAGGGACTTGTTGATCTTTGGCATGGCGCTGTCTTGTGAGAGTGCTATAGATGGGTGAGAAAGTTGTGAGAAAGAGGGCAGATTGTGAATTTGCATGTTTCGACTCCTTGTGCTCTTTTTTGTGATGTTTTCTCCTTTTCGCTTCCTTTTTTGGGGCGTTGTCGTTTTCGGCTTCTCAATTTTTGATATGATGTGATCCCCTTGATTCGTATCATGCCTGCCGTCTCAACTTTAATGGCATTAAAGCATCCTTGGTGTCTTCCCATCTTACTGTTTACAAGTGAAGTTTCAATGATATTGTGACACTTGTCCTTCATGAAGTTGCTTATGCCGACATCGTGGCTTTTTGAGTTGTTGACGTGGATCAAGCTAGCTACACCTGATTATTTTATTTTTTCCTGACCTCGATTTGATTGGTTGTGGAAATCTAAGCTTTTGCGGGGACTGGCCACCCTTCTATGGCTTTGTGGTTTTTTGAATTCTTTGCATCCACCTCCACTAGTGAGATCATGCCACAACCTATGCTCTGGGAGGACCAGCTCCTTGTCCTCTGCTTATCCTTCTTTTGGTGGCCCTTGTATTTTCTTATCTTGAAGCCATTTCCTGTCTTTGGAAAAAGTGTACCATCCAAGTTCTCTAAGGTAAAGCCATTTTGGCTGACCGGGTCTTTTACTATGAATGGTCCTATCACTGGATTTTGAACTTTTCGGGGTGAGATCCTAGCTTGGAGTTGTAGACCAATACAAGGTCTCCTTTTCAAAAATCATGTGCTTGAGATGCCTAGCAGTCCAAGCCTTTCTTCTCCGCTACACTATCTCCGCCTGTAGAGAGCTGATTTGCCTTCCTTCCTCTAAGGCTAGGAGTTCCTGTATTCTATGCTCCCAGATTCTTCCATTGGTGGCTTCTCTTGGATGGCCACTCTCAAACTGGCACCACAAATTCCATAGGCTTTACTGCTTCCAACCCATAAACTAGCTTGAATGGTGTTTGCCCAGTTGAGACTTTGTAGGATATGTAGAATGCCCATAGGGTAGCATCTAGCTTCTGGTCCCAATCATTTTTGTTTGCATTTATATTTTTCTTTAGAATTTTTGTTAGAACCTTGTTGGTAGATTCCACCTAGCCGTTGCACTGTGGGTAATAGGGTGAGGGCTTCTTGTGATATCTCTCCATCAACCCTTTCATTACTTTGTTCATGAAATGTGTGTCCTGGTCAATGACTATTTCCACTGGTAACCCATTCCTGGTCAATGACTATTTCCATTGGTAACCCATTCCTAGCAATGATGTCCTTAAAGATGAACTTCACCACCTCTTTTGTGGAGTTACTCTTTAGAGCTTTAGCTTTCGGCCACTTGATGAATGCTGTCCTTAAAGATGAACTTCACCACCTCTTTTGTGGAGTTACTCTTTAGAGCTTTAGCTTTCGGCCACTTGGTGAAACAGCCACAATGATTTACTCACATCTGCTGCCTTTTGTGGGTGACTTGATTGGTCCAAAAAAATCCAATCCCCACTTCATGAATGGAGATAGCAGCAATATAGGTAAGATGCCCAATCTACTGGAATCTCCGGGTTGACCCATCCGTTGTGACAGACATCACATTGCTTTGCTTCACTATTGGCATCCCTCATGTTAGTTGGCCACCACAGGCCTGCTTGCAAAATTTTTGGGGCTGTTATTTCTCCACCCATGTGTCCTCCGGTGATACCACAGTGTGCTTCTTTTAACACTGCTTGCTACTCATGATCCGGGACACATTTGTGTAGGATCTGGTCTATGTCTCTTTTGTAGAGCTACCTAGTAATCATGGTGAAATGTCTGCTTCTTAGGACAATTCTCTTCTTCTTGTCAACAGTGTATCCTTTCGAAAAAGTCCCATCTTCCAGAAACTGCATCATATCATAATATTAGTTTTCTTCTAGTTCACTTGCTGCTATTGTGAATAAGTTGGTATCTGGGAGTTGATTATCTACACCATCCAGAGCATGTTCTCTGCAATCCACTCTAGACAAAAAGTCCGCCCCACTGCATTTTCTTTTTCGGGTGTGTGTTGGATGGTGAACTCAAATTCTTAAAGTAGGAGCATCCATCTTGCCATTTTTTCCACCAGAAAAGCTTTGTTCACTAGATAAATGAGGGCTTGATGGTTCACATGGAAAACAAATTTGTTTCCCAAGAGATAGTGTCGGAACTTGTTCATGGCATAGATCATTGAAAGGGCTTCATGCTATGTTGTGCTGTAGTTCCTTTCCGCCCTTGTAAGGACTTTGCTAGCATAATGGATGGGCTACATATATCCTTTTTTCTTTTCTTGCATTAGTGCACTACCCATTTGTCTAATGCATCTACATACACATGGAACATTAGATTCTATTTCGGATTGATCGTCTCACTGGTGCACGACACCATGCTCTTCAACCATTGGAATGCCTTTTGACACTTCGAACTCCATTCATACTTTGCATCCTTCTTGGTAAGTGCAAATAATGGGTAAGCTACATGTGCTAGATATTTCAAAAATCTAGCATGCCACTTCTCCTTACCAAGGAACATGTCAAGTTGCTTAATGTTCTGAGGAGTAGACATTTTGGATATGGCCTCCACTTTAGTCGGATCTATAGCCAATCCTTGGATTGACACAATGTGTCCTATAACAGTGTTCCTGATTTTATTGCAACAACAGCACACTTGATTGGTTTTAACTTCAGCCTTGTATCTCTGCATCTCTACAGACATAGCCTCAAATGATAGATGTGTTTTGCCTTGTCTATGGACACACTAAAATATTCCACAAAAGCCTCCATGAAATCTGTCAGGTAGTCATAGAAAATCTCCTGCATCATTCTCTGGAAGGTAGCAGGTGCATTTTTCAAGCCAAACATCATGAACGGTTGCCACAAAGACACATCAGTGATGAAGGCAGTCTTCTCCCTGTCTTCTAGAGCTATCTTCACCTGGTTGTATCTCGATGAAAACATCCAAAAAAGAGTACATTTCTTTTTCGGTTATCTCATCTAGCAAGGATTCCGTGAACGGAAGTGGAAAGGGATCTGAGTTAGTTGTGGCATTCAACAAATTTTGATTTTCCAGGTAGATTTTTGCACTGGCACGATGAAACCCACCCTTAGTAGTCTATCAATTTCTTCTTTGACTTGATTTGCATAATTTGGGTTCATTCTGTACCTCTACTGTGTGTGACAGGTATAGCTCCCTCTTTTAAGTTGATGCTGTATTCGAAGAATTTAGGGTCGATGCCCTCCATGTCTTCATATGACCAAGCAAAGACATCTTAGTATTCCTTTAGCAAGGACACCAACTCCTGTTTTGAATTCTTTTTCCAGTTCCAGGCTGATCTTCACATGCCTTTTTTCTTTTCCATCCCCTAGATTTACCTCTTGTAGTTTGTCTGGGCTTACTTTTGCAGCATTGTTTTTCTGGTTCTCCTTTTGCTTTTGCACCCAGTATATCGGATCTCCTAGATCTCTTCTTCTTACTCCAGATTCCGGGCCCATTTAATTTCTTTCGAGGATTTCTCCTTCAAGGTTTTGCTCAGTTTTGAGCCCTCTGCTTTTGCGGAATTTGCTTCTTTTTTCTTGATTTGTTTGTTTGCCACTTCCGTGTTTTTACCCTTTGCTTCCGCATAATGCCCTATTACTTCATCCACATGTAACATGTACAAGGGCACCAAGTCCAGGTGTTTGTGGAGTATTCTGTTCTCTTTATCATCATCAAAGCCTTTTGACATGTTTTATGTTTCAGCATGGACTGGCCTCTGAGCAGGTTTTACTGATCCCCTTGCATTAGAAAGATCAACATGAACTTTTCGCTTTCCCTTTTTGATGGTGATTTTGTTCTTACCCCAGTCCTGCTTTACCTTGCCATGTCTCAGCCAAGGCCTTCCCAATAACACTTGGTAAGACCCAGTGTGGTTTTTTGTGGTAATAACCACTAAGTGGACCTTAAAGTCAACTTGTTTAATTTTCATTGGGACATTTTTGATGATTCCTTTAGGTGCTACCACCCTGTTATCTGCCATTCTTATGTTGAATGGAATGGGCTCCCACTTGAGGCCCAAACCCAATGCAGTTTCCTCAGTGATGACATTCACTCCAGATCCTCCATCCAGTTTACATTGGGAACAAAACACATATTCGTGAAAATTTGAGCCTTTGCTCTTTTTCATTTCTTGCATCAGTTGCTTTTACCTGCAGCATCAATTCTCTGGGGCTTGCTTGTGCCTTCCCAATTTTCTTCTTTTTGTCTTTCTTTTTCTTTACCGCCACTGGCGTGTCCTGTGAGGAGTCGCTTTAATCATCCTCTTTAGTGGTGACACTCTTCCTGGGTTTCCTCTTTTTTCTTCTTTCTCGACTTCATTTTTCCTGACATTTTGGCTAGCTCAACCAGTTCCTCGAACTCCTCTTCAGTTTCTTTTTACTTTGTGCTGACTGTTGCATGAATGTCTAGCTTAAGCCTTTGGAAAAACCAATGAGCAACAACAACAATGTGCATAGAGGGTCAGGTTTGTTCTGCCACTCTCTATCTCAAGCTCAGTAGCTTTGTTGCATAGGCTTCTACATTCATGTCCTCTTGTCGGAGCTCTCTCATTTGAACAGAAAGTTGAGTTACAGACTTTATCTTCTAAAATCTTTCCAGAAAAGCAGCCATGACCTCTTCATAGGTTTGGAAATGGTTGTCTTGATATCTTGACACCCACTTCGTAGCTCTGTCTTTTGTTGCCATATGTATAGGCAGTGATGTGTGTGAACACACTTAGGACCGCCGGGGTACTTTTTCCCTCTTTAGGAGGTTTTTTCCCCCGGCTTGTATATACACCCATCACTCTAGGGCTAACTTATCTTTTGTACATTGACACAATCTAATACACTTTGTGTTGTGTGCAATCTTGTTCCTTCTTCTCCAAGCTTTGTGTGCTTTCCTGCAACCCTAATTCCAACAATTGGTATCAGAGCAGGCATCGGCTCCCAGGGCTACGCCGCCAGCACCCTCCGACTCACGTTCTCCGACTGAGGTGAGTTTTCACGAGCGCTTGCAGGTCCCTAAACTCTGCAAATAAGCCCATAGGGCTTGGCGTTCTCAGAATTCGCATCTGAGGTCGTTTCGGGCTCCGTTTTTGCATTTCAAGTTCTGCACAAGTGTTTTCATCATTTTCTGCAGAAATTTTGACAGTGCAGTTTTCTGCAAAATAGGCATACGTGTTCTATTGTGGATCGTGCTACATAGCACAAGTTGTCTTCTGTTCAGTCTTTGCTTCATTACAGGTAGCTTTTGCATTACTTTTCAGTCAGTGGCCATGGCTGATAACAGTAATGATGTATTTCGCATGTTGTCTGCTGAAGACAAACTGGATGGAGACAGCAACTACCCACTTTGGGCATACATGATGCAGCATGTTTTGGTTGCAAAAGGAGTGTGGAACATTGTGCAGGGTACGGATGTACGTCCAGGTTCTGTGGATGTAGGATCTGTTTTGAGGATGTTGCAGGTTCTAGCAGCTCTACTGTTGCTACTGTTTTACCCATTGCTGAACAAGCTCGTTGGGATGGTAAAGATGCGTAGGCTCATGCCTTGATTGCACTTTCTGTCAAACGTAACATCACCCCACATATTCGTTCAGCTAAAATAGCAAAACAGGCTTCGGATATTCTAGCTGGTTTGTATGCAGGTCATAACGAGGTAAAAATCGCTTACCTGCGTAAAGAGCTAGAATTGAAGATTATGCAAGAAGATGATGACATGAATGTTTTTCTTGCTGAGATTAAAGATCTCAAAGAACAGTTGATTTCTACAGGTGAGATTATTCCTGATCATTCTCTTGTGCAGACTGTTCTTGATGCTTTACCTGAGACATATCAGACTTTTGCTTCCACGTGGAGACTTCTTAATGAGGACAGACCTGATGCTGTCAAGTATGATACTTTAGTCAACAAGCTCTTGCAAGAAGCACAGTCCAGGCAAAACAGGGCCAGGCAGCGTGCAGTTGATCAAGCATTTATTGCTGCTTAGCAGTAGAGAAGAAGTGGTAAGGCAGCCCCTTCCACTGTTTCTTCTCCTATTAGTAGGTCTGTAACTTCTTCTCCTTCCACAGGTAGCAACAATAAGTCTGAGAAGGCTCTTGATAAAGGCAAGAAAAAGACCAAGTGCAACTATTGTAAGGCAAATGATCATGTCATTAAGAATTGCCCTAAGCTAAAGGCTAAAGAGGCAAAGAAGAAAGAGTCAAATGCAGCCACAATAGCGGATGCTTCTACAAATGCAGATTCTGTAAATGTTGTGCAGGATACAGAATGGGCGTTTAGCGTGTATTGCCAGTATGACCCATCTGTACATGATGCATGTTTGGCAGTTTCTGTTGACTCTCATGTATGGTATTTTGACAGTGGTGCTACAAAGCACATTACCTCGCATCGTGATATGTTCACTTCTCTTGAGGCTGTCGCTAATGGGAATACTATCACATGTGCCAATAATGCTTCTTACCCAGTGAAGGGCATTGGTAAAATTATGCTTACTGCTGCAAATGGCAGCGCTTTCACACTTTCAGATGCTTTGTATGTGCCAGGGATAAAGAAGAATCTATTGTCTGTCTCTGCGCTTGCTAGACTTGGACTTGTAATCAAATTTGTGGATGACAGATGTACTGTTCATGATTTGACTTCTGGTGATACGATTATTGTATCTGGCACCTTGTTTCGTGGGCTATATAGGCTCAATTCTTATAACAAGTGTGTGGAAGATTCAGCAAATGCAGTTTTTGATGAAAAGGCAGTTTCAGATGTAAAACTATGGCATGCTCGTTTTGGTCATCAGAACTTTGCTAGTTTGCTGCGTTTGCAGAAATTTGATATGGTTGCTTCATTGCCCCCTCTCTTGAGGCAGAAACATGTTTGTGAAGGCTGTATTTTGGGCAAAATACAACGTTCTGCGTTTTCAAAGGATGGTTCTGTGTGGGCCACTCGCAAATTGCAGCTTGTACATAGTGATGTATGTGGGCCTATGCAAACTCCGTCATTTGGTAAACACTTGTACTTCGTGACTTTCATTGATGATTACTCAAGGCATGCATGGGTATATCCACTGAAGGCAAAGTCCGAAGTGTTTTTGTGCTTCAAACAGTTTTTTCTTATGGTTGAAAATGTATCCAATTATACTGTGGGAACCCTCCGTACTACTGATCGAGGGGGGGAGTACATGTCTAAAGAGTTTGATGCATTTCTGGCTAGTCGTGGGATAAAACACCAATGTACAGTGCCGTATACCCCTCAACAAAATGGTGTTGCTGAGAGGAAAAACAGGTCACTTATGGAGATGGCACGATGTATGGTCAAGAGCCAAGCTTTGCCACATGCGTTTTGGCTTGAGGCTGTCATGTGTACTGCATATGTACTCAACAGGTGTCCCACTAAGGCCTTGCAGTCTATTACTCCATACGAAGCTTGGCATGGTAGTAGGAAGCCTTCTATTGGTCACTTGCATGTCTTTGGTTGCTTGGCCTATGCTTTAGTGCCTGTGCAACAACGCAGAAAATTGGATGATAAGGCTGTCAAATGCATTTTTGTTGGTTACAGTGCTGAGAGCAAGGGTTACAGATTGTATCATCCACAGTCAAAGCATATCTTGATTAGTCGAGATGTTGTTTTTGTGGAAGATGCTGTGCAGCCTTTATTATCATGTACCAAAGAGACAGGTGTGAGCTCACGCGATGTATTTGATACATTGTTGCCTCTGTTTACAGGTGGAAATTCAAATGTAAGTCCTAATGAGGCAAATATTCAGCCTATGCAGATTTCAAACGACATCATAGATCAGCCTATTCCTGATGCAGATTTACAGAATGTAATTCATGAGGATAGGGCTGAAAATGAGCAGGCTAGAGGTATGCCTAAATGGCTGGTGCAAACCTTGCGTGATAGTAAGATTGATGCACCTATGACTAGTCGTACTCGTTCAGGTTTTCAGCATGCCTCTTATGCATCAGATTGTTATGCTTTGGCTGTGTCTAGTATGTGTGAAGAGGAAGAACCTCTTTCATTTGATGAGGCACAAAATTCAGAAAATTGGTTGGCTGCAATGCAAAGTGAATATGATGCTATAATCAAGAATGGTACATGGTCTTTGTGTGATTTGCCCATTGGAAAAAGGCCATTGGATGTAAGTGGGTTTTTAAGTTGAAACGAAAGCCAGATGGCAGTGTTGATCGCTATAAGGCGAGACTTGTTGCAAAGGGTTATGCTCAAGAAAAGGGCATTGATTTTGATGAGACCTTTGCTCCCACTTGTCGTATGACTACCATTCGTAGCATTTGTGCATTGGCAGCTCATAATGGTTGGAATGTACATCAGTTGGACATAAAGACTGCAGGAAAACAAAGTGTGCAGGTTGAAAAAGGCTTTATATGGTTTAAAGCAAGCTCCACGAGCTTGGTATGAAAAGATACATGCATATTTGACTGCACATGGTTTTCAGAATAGTCCAACAGAAAGCACTTTGTATGTTAAACATGTGGATGATGTACATCTAATCATTGCTCTCTATGTCGATGACATGCTGCTCACAGGACCAAATGAGATGACATATTGCTGATTTTAAGACTGATTTGAATGCCTCTTTTGAAATGTCAGATTTGGGGCATTTGCATCATTATTTGGGGATACAATTTAAGCAGTGTGATGGAGGTATTGCTTTGTGTCAGACAAAGTATATTGAGACATTGTTGCGGAGATTTGGCCTTGAAGACTGCAAGCCTATTGCTACTCCAATGGAGACAGGTTTGAAGTTGAGTCTTCATGATGCTGGAGATCACTTTGATGTCACACTCTATCAGACAGCTGTTGGTTGCCTCATTTATGTATGCATTACGAGGCCAGACATTCAGTTTGCAGTCTCACAGGTGAGCAGGTTTATGCATAGCCCAGGGTCTCAGCATTGGAAGGCAGTTAAACGCATCTTTCGCTACTTGAGTGGCACCATACATCTTGGGTTGTTTTATCCCAAGGGGGGATCGTTGCCGCCAGATTTACATGCTTTTTCGGACTCAGATTGGCCTGGTTGCTATGACACAAGAGTGTCCACAAGTGGTTTTTGTTTCATGCTCGGTAACTCATGCATATCTTGGTTGAGCAAGAAGCAATCTACTGTGGCCACTTCTAGTTGTGAAGCTGAGTACAGGGCAGCTTTCACAGCTATGGTTGAGTGTGTGTGGCTCAGACGGCTTATGGCTGACTTGGGTGTTGGACAGGAGTCTGCCACCTCTATCTTCACTGACAGTCAGAGCGCACTGGCAGTTGCGAGAAACCCTGTTTTTCATGCTTGCACAAAGCACATTGAGGTGCATTATCACTATGTGAGGGAGAGACTCTCAGCAGGAGAGATCAGCTTGGCCTATGTGCCAACACAGGACAACCTCGCCGATCTTTTCCCAAAGGCGCTTCCTCGTGAGAAGTTCGAAGCTTTCCGCAAAGCTTTGGGCTTGCTCCCCTTTGTGGATTGATCTACTTTGGGCAATGAGTGCCAGCTCTCGTTCACACCATCACTCCCAGGGGGGATTTGTTGCCATATGTATAGGCAGTGATGTGTGTGAACACACTTAGGACCGCCGGGGCACTTTTTCCCTCTTTAGGAGATTTTTTTCCCCGGCTTGTATATACGCCCATCACTCTAGGGCTAACTTATCTTTTGTACATTGACACAATCTAATACACTTTGTGTTGTGTGCAATCTTGCTCCTTCTTCTCCAAGCTTTGTGTGCTTTCCTACAACCTTAATTCCAACATCTTTGAAGGTATTCATGAAAGCATCTCTGCGGATTTCACTAAGCTCTGGCTCTTCCACATCTCAAGGTGTGGCTACTTTCCAGTATTGCTCAAACCTCCTCACATGTGCAGATATGCATCTTCCCCTTTCCTCTTGAGAACACCAGGAAAATTTTGGCTAATGATACAATGGCTCCCTTGAACCTCTGGGGGTTTTGTTATGGTTGTTCTTCTTGGTTTTGTTGCTCCACCCTTTTTGGGCTTTCCGAACTTGGACTGTGGACGGCTTCTTGCTCTTGGTACTCCTTTTCTTGGTCCAAATTGTGCCTGAATTCGGACATTTCTCTTGTTTGTGTGGGATTGCAGAAGTTTTTGCATTGACTCCTTGATTGTAATGGTGTGATGCACTCCCAGTTACGAGCTTCCTAGAGTATCTCTTGGAAGGCATTACTTTTCACCATCCTTAGATTCTTGAACATGCGGAAAGCATGCTTGAATCTGGTTGGGTTGTGTGGTGAAAGGTTCTCCGCACTGACATTTTCGGAAAGTTTCTTCCATGTTATGGTTTCTATGTAGACTTGTTTTAAGTGGACCCACAACTTTCCTTCGCCTGAAAGTGTGGAATGCTACTCGGCGGAGGTCTTCTTGCTTTGCTACAATTTCCTCAACTTGAGAGTTTTCCAGCCAGGATACTGTAGAGTTTCTTCCCGCAGGAAGTTTGCTCGTGGAGTTGCAGTAGCGGTCTAGTAGAGTTGCGGCGGTAAGGGTTTTCCTCAGCACAGTTCTCAATAGGAAGTTTATCCTAGGAGAAAATTTATTTTCCTTAACAGAATGTTTATATTCCCTAGCAAGATCGCCAAGTATTTCTCGCTGATTTCCCTCTTAGAGCGGAATGGCAAGATAACAGTCTGGTGTGATAGACCAGCTAGGCAATGCTATGGGAGATGTGTAGTCACCCATTGGAGTTTCTGGATACAAATACAAACTCTTAAGTGGTCATGGGGATACATAGAACACTACTCTATTGTGCAAACCTTCACTCACACTCTGGATACAAATACAAACTCTTAAGTGGTCATGGGGATACATAGAACACTACTCTATTGTGTAAACCTTCACTCACACTCTCTCAGTTCTTACTCTGCAATCCTCCAGTGCATATCTCACTCACTCTCATTCATACGCATCATGTTTATTAAAACAAAAACATATCATACTTAATCCACATAATTCAGAGAGTAATATAGAAATATGATGGAATGGCAATATTGCTCTTGATTACTTTCTAGAAGTATTGTAGAATATTACAGAGAAATTGCCTGACACAAGCTATCACTTCCTGAGTACTATCTCTATAACAGGCTTTATAACACAGACTATTAACTACTAGTTGAGAGCATACAATAACTGCACCCTTTATACATTCCTTCTCTCTTTGAGTGTTTGTCTCCCTCTCTATCTATCATCAGTAGTGATCAGTTGCCCTTTTAAGCTGAGACTTCTTGTTCTCTGGCAATGACTCTCTGGTGGTTACAGTCCGCCACCTTCACATGTGCGATACCGACGTGGTGCTCACGACATGTGGAGTGGGTTGACTGCACCTTCTGCCCACCATTGAGCTGCTGGGCATAGCAATGTACAAAGAGTGATGTAATCCAATCACATAGTAATACAAACGCCATGATTATGATAATTTTTTGTGTCCTGTATGGTGTACAAGAGAGGCTTTTGAAGTGGATTTAGGTACTGTTTTACAAGTAATTTCTGTCTCGTATGGTGTACAAGAGGATGAAAGTAGAGCTTTGAGAATCCCAAATACATGTTTCCTCGAGAAACCTGTTTCCATATGAAACCCTTAGGGCTGTTTCTCTTTGAAACTTTTGTCCTGTTTTCATATAGAACCATTCACAGCACCATTCAACAACAGCGCCAACGACGGCATACATCTAGTTACCTGTTCCCTCATGAAACATATGGAAACATAGAGATGCCCATAACTGTAGGTTCCTCTGTTCCTTTCTAGCCTTACTTCCATACCTTCTTTCAGCTCTGGTAGCTGATTCAACCACTGAAATCATGTGCATTGGCTAATGGAGGTCTCCTTGCTACTGCACTTCTATATTGCTTGTTAAGACCCTTACAAAAGTAATCTCCCAACTGCTCCATGGAAGGCTCCTGTGCTACTTCCAACCTATTATTCAAGTTTCTGAACTTTTGTGCATGCCCTATCAACTTTCGATGGTAGGATAGAGGCCTACCATGGTGGTGACGGGTGACGGAGAATTAGGGTTCGATTCTGGAGAGGGAGCCTGAGAAACGGCTACCACATCCAACGAAGGCAGCAGGCGCGCAAATTACCCAATCCCGACACGGGGAGGTAGTGACAATAAATAACAATACTGGTCAATAGAAAAATCATCAACAATCTAGATCCTATGTGAAATCCTAGTAGTTATCATGCCCCCCACCGCCCCCCCTTGGGATTTCTATCCGGAGGGGTGTGGTGCTCTCGAGGTGTGCTAGCCCGCGCCAAAAATTTTGCCTCTATATGGGTGGTGGTGCTCGCTTGAGACGGGAACGGGGCGGACCGCAGAGCGGGGGAAGGGTGAGGTGAGGAGTTATAAAAAGCAAGTGAAATACTCTTTAACCCCCTAAAGTGTGGCACTACTCAGTTGTCGATGTAACCTACCTTTCTAATGCATGCAACATTTGTTGTCCCTTACAACAATAGTAGTTGTCCACTCTTGTAAACTGGGTAGATCATAATAAAAACTGACGTATTTTCCCTTGCACCATACCATTACTTAAATCCACTTGTAACCAATACTTAAAAACCCACTTTTAAATCAATACTTACATCCACTTGATTGCATCATAGTAGAGAGCTTGATTACAAGCACAGTATCAGCATGTACAATTTCTGTTGTAGCATTTTTTAATAGAACATAACTGCTACGGCCTGAAAGTAGTTTTTGGTAGTATACACCGTGGATAACTTTGTCCCTCTCACGAGGGTTGAAGACATTACCCCAGCCATCCTTCACCTACTTCTCTAGTACCATCTTTTGTGTCTTACTACAGAGGTCTAGTAGACCTCGTTCTATGCATTCATAGTAGGTGCGGAGAGCACTACAAACTTGTCACCGATCTCCACCATATCTGGCAAGCACTTCGTCATATAACAGTACAGATATCATCTAAACTACTCTCATCATATCGCCCTATCTCATTGTAAGATTCGTCCTCAGCCTAAATATCAAATAAGCCTCTACTTCAATCCCTTGTAATCATTTTATGATTCTGAATACAAGAAAATATCATTTTTCCTTGTTTTGCCTAGTGAGATAAAAAAAATTATAGAGAGTGGTAAATCAAAATTGGGATATTTTTGGATAAATAAATTCTTCAAATATCAAAAAAATGTTTCCCTGAAATAGAAAATCAAAATAGATTTTCCAAGGTGCAATTGGAATTAATTAAAATTGATTCAGAAGACCTTAGCCTAGCACCCAAAGTCACCAAAGTTGACGCGAGAAGTTTCAAGTGAAAGTGCAGAAAAGTTATTCACGTCGTGAAATGATTTCTTGCAATTTCACACCACGAATCGCTCACACAATTAGCGTTATAATTAACGTCGAAAATCATGGGATTCCCCTTCCAAAAATAGAAAACATTATCTTGGCACCTCTGACACCTTGCAATCTGCCAAAATTTTTGAGCACGTGTAAGTTCAGGAAGGCGTTCATGACGTGAAACGATCTAAAGCTTTCACGACGTGAAACCCTTACGGTTTCACGATGTGAAGTGACCTGAAGCTATTCACGGCATGAAACCGTTACTGTTTCACAACGTGAACTGATTCGAACTGTTCACAGCGTGAACTGATCCGAACTGTTCACAGTGTGAAACCCTTACTGTTTCATGACGTGAAATGCACGGCGTGAAATGATTTTTCTATTGATTCACGACGGCGGGTAGGCTGCCAAAACCAATGATTGGACAGGTCGAGGCCACAAGGGTCAGCTAAGGAATGCGTATTATACCAAAAAGAGGGAATCCAATCTTAAGGGTACACAAATTTTTGAGCATGTGAAAGTGCAGGAGAACTTTCACGACATGAACCAATTCTGGCAGTTTCACGATGTGAACCACTATCTGCAGTTTCACGGCATCTGAAACAGAGCGACAAAATCAAACGTAAAATAAAATTAGGTTGACAAATAGCTCATCAAATCATATATACATGCACTTAAGATCCGTAAAACTCATCGGAGACGATCTTACGCCTGACGATAAACAGAGCGACAAAATCAAACGTAAAATCAAATTAGGTTGACAAATAGCTCATCAAATCATGTATACATGCACTTAAGATCCGTAAAACTCATCAAATCATGTATACATGCACTTAAGATCCGTAAAACTCATCGGAGACGATCTTACGCCTGACGATAGTGCATCGAATCACCCAGGATCTTCCTACCAAAGAAGTGTGGGATCAAGACATTCCGCAACACACACCTGAGTGTCTTAAGAAACCTGACCACCTCTGAAACTAGTAGTGAAGAGTCCATGGAAGAAGGACTGAGATACGCTGGGTTTGGGGAAGAGGATAAACCACCCTCCCCAACTAGGTCTAGTAGTATCATTGATATCGTCTGGTGATTTTTTGGTCTCCAAATTAGCCATGAGGAAGAAGCGCAATCTGCGGGCATGGGTCCGTCAACCAGCACTGGACTCGGGGTCCATGACAAGAAGTGCCATTCCAATTGTCGAATTCTAGGCTGTCAAATACCGGCACCCCTCAAATAAGATAAGACATGGAAAGTGCGACTAGGACGGGTCAAATATTCTTCCCCACTACTGAGGAAGTAGAGTTAGACCTCAAACGAAGTGAGGTGGAACGACAACTACGAGAGTTGAGCTTAAGGAAACAAGAGCTCAACACTCGTAGGACAAGAGCTGAGAAGAAGGAAACTAGAAGTCTTAACCCACTTCAGTCACGGGGGAAGGAACCAGAAATAGCTATGGGTAGAAGTGAGGGAGAAATTCCAAACTTAGAATCCATAAACGAGGAATCCAGAACGGAGGAAGGATTTACAACCATAGAAGAAGAGGGTAACCTGGTTGGTAGGGTAGTTGAAGTAGAGGACCGACTCTACACCAAAAAAGATATTGAGCAAATGATCAATAATCCTACGTTCTTATAAGACATGGAACTCTTGATTCTACAAAAACGTACGGAGTCTCGATGATGAATGGGGGTCATTCCAAGATACCACAGGCTGGACCATCCCATCATGGACCCGAAATACCTAGAAGGATCAATACAGATAGGGGACGTGGCCTAGGAAGGGGGGGGAGAAATTCCCCAAGGACCTAGGATAGATCCAAACATGGACCTTAATGTAGCCACAAGGGCGGATCTGCTCGATATGGCGGTAGAGATGGGTCGGGGGATGGTCAGAGAACTAGGTACTACTCTAGAATCCGGACCTTCCCAAATGAAACCACATATGATTTCAAAACTTGTCCAAAAGTTCTCTGGGGGATCCTATCCAACATGTAGAGATTTTTGAATCCACATGTGAAACCTGTGGGCCGGTTAGTGATGTGACCATGATACATGCTTTCTCACTGACCTTGGAAGGAAAAGCTCATCAATGGTTCCGAACTCTTAAGCCTGAGGATAAAGTTAACTTCGTAAGGCTAAAGAATGTTTTTGTGCCCAGTTTTTCCCGTAGTGGTGACAGGTGGAGCCCTATGGCACAATTACATAATAATAAACAAAAGGAAGAAGAGTCAATAAGAGACTATGTTTCTTGTCTGAAGCACTTAAATTGAGACCATAAAATGCACAATTACATAGTATTAGCCCGACCTGCTACTCTTGATGCATGCTACAAATTGGCAATCGAATATGAAGACAATATGTTAGAATTGCCACAACCAGAAGATGTTAAAACATCTTCAGCAGCTACGACTTCGCATGTCTCGAGTCACCAAGAAATTGGAACCCGAAGCAAGCAAGTTAGAAACATGACGGTGGATGAGCTCAGTAATGCCATACTAGAAAAATTGAAAGTCGAGGGAAGTGAAACATCTGGGCATGGGCATAATCACCTTTACCCCCGCAAGGGAATTGGTGTGGTGCTCTATGTGTAGATTAAATCACACCACCATCAAGTGTCCACAGAGGCCATTACTCTATTGTGTTCACTGTGTAAAATTAGGAAATCATGACACTTCAATATGTAGATATCCAAGGTTTCAAAATGTTACATAGCTACCAGTACTTAGAGCCCCATTGGCTTTATCCGTGCCACCTGTACAGATCACCCCGCTACTGTGGGATAACCCAACTCTTCCTACTTACCTAGGGGGATGTTTCGGGTGCAAGACACTTCACCTTTGCTGCCACCAGTTCTACCACCACAACCACCACAGGCTAAGATCAATTAAGTGTTGATTAAAGAGCCGTTAGAAGATGTTAATATGGTGCGGGAAATAGAACTTAGTGGAGAGTATTACGAGGATACGGCTGAGGTCACACCGGAATACTACGTCCTACACACCAGTACCTGTGTTTCAAACCACCATACAATGGAAGGCCAAGGACATGAATTGGAATTCGAGAAGGGGACCGCTACAATGGTTTGGCTGCGGAGGGCTACATCGAGTAGCCGATTGCCCAAACAAGAATATGAGTCATACACATCAACCACAACAAGTGGCGGTTTCACCCAATGACATGCCAGTGCTCACCTGTACTAAATGTGGAATTGATCATTTGATCAAAGACTGTCTATACCGAACAAGTAGCCCTGCTTCTACTACCAATCCAATCACCATCCGGACCATTAGTGTACAACCTGGGAAGATCACACCGCTCAATGTCCTGACAAGAGCTCAAGCTCAACTAGAAGACAAGGGAAGAAATCGAGCGAATGCGACTATTCCCAAAACTGGCCAAAGGAGAAGAGTTAAAAAAGTGGGTAAGCGTGAGACACGAGTCACAATCCAAGACGAATCCGAAGAAGATACAATTGATACCGGATCCACCCAATCGAAGGATGAAGGGGGTCAAGAGATCAATCATAGAGGATCAGATCAAGGGAAGCAAGGAGAGCAACCGATGACTCCTAAGGGGGTCGATGAATATCCTAATGCCGAAGAAGAAATAAAAAAGCTTGAAGATGCCAAGGCCTTAGTTGAAGGATACCAATGGCTTCATGATGCCAAGCTAAGGGCCAACAGGGTAAGGGATAAAGTTTACCCACGAAATGTGCCAAACCGAGATAGGGTATTTCAACTCCAATTCAAGAAGGAACAGAAGTTTTCCAGGGAGATGCAAAACGGAGGGTGGTCCGAATGATAACTACTAGGGTGAAAGAGGATGGGCTGTCCGCATCATACGATGGCCTTGCAAAGTCAAGGAGGTGGATATTGCAGGACCGGGGGAAGAAGTTCGGCCTGTATACTTTGCTAAAGATTTGACTTCGGTTGAAGAGGAAGAGCTCATTGCTCTCCTTAAGGAATTTAAAGATTTTTTCGCTTGGAATTACAAGGAGATGAAAGGGGTACCACCTGAGGTGGTATAGCATACGATTCCAATCATGGAAGGTTCGAGACCAACTAGGTAGAAACCATACCAGATGAATCCTAAGTATGCAACAATGTAATAAGCTTATTGCTGCAGATTTCATCTATGAAATTGAACATACGGATTGGTTGTCACCCATCGTGATAGTGCCTAAAAAGAATGGAAACCTTAGGGTATGTGTTGATCTTAAAAAGGTTACTGTAGCCACTAGGAAAGACCATTACCCACCATTACCTTATACAGAACACGTTTTGGAAAGAGTGGCTTTGGGAGAGAAGCGTACAGCTTCTTGGATGGTTTCTCCGGCTACGATCAGCTGTCCATAGCACCAGGGGATGAACACAAGACAGCTTTCAACACAATGTGGGGGACATATGCATAGAGTATGCATACAAGGTTATGTCGTTCGGCCTCACAAATGCCCCAAGAACCTTTCAACGGTTGATGTGCATAGTAAGGACTACTTACAAAAGTGGTTGAAAGTATTCATTGACGATCTATGTGCACACTCTTAATGGGTAGACCTTTTGACCTTGCTTAAGGAAAGTGTTCAAGCGATGTCAATTATATTGTATTTCGTTGAATCCCTTGAAGTGTCAGTTTTTGGGTCAAGCATGGTGTGATATTAGGACACATTGTCTTAAAGAATGGTATATCCACTGATGATAATAAGGTCAAACTAATATTAGAGCTGCCACCACCTACCAATTACAAAGGAGTGCAAAAGTTTATGGGTCATGTGGGGTATTATCGACGCTTCATAATTTTTTATGTTGAGATAGCCAGACCTTTATACAAGCTTCTCATTGTCTTTGAGTGGACTCAGGAGTGTCAGGAAGCATATGATCATCGAAAGCAAGCATTGGCTAGCGCACCAATTCTACAACACCCCAATTGTGATCTCGTATTTCACGTGCATATTGATGCATCAAATTTTACAATTGGTTGCCTATTAGCCCACCAGCCTGGTGAGTTTAAATTGGACTATCTAATTTGCTTCGATAGTCGTCAGTTAAACGATGCAGAGGTGAATTACACCACCACCATAGAGAGAGAAGGATTGGTCATGGTTTACGCCGTCAAGAAATACCGACATTACCTCTTGGCCAACAAATTTATATTTTTCGTGGACCATCAAGCCTTACTATACCTAGTAAATAAACCTTGCACCATGGGGAGAATCACACGATGGTTGCTATTATTATTGGAATTCGACTTTACAGTCATGGTGAGAAAGGGAACACAGCATGTGTTAGCCAATCACATGTCAAGAATTCCAAATGGGAATGCCTGTTTATTTAAGTTAGACATGGTACCCGAATGGAGTGAAGAAATCTTGGAGTATCTAGCTTATGGGTTTCCACAGGAAATACCTTTCAACAAAGACAAAATGCGACGGCTTATCAAGCTTGCTGCACCTTATCAACTGATTTTGCAGGTGAGCTATATAAGCTAGAAAAGATAACGTACTCAAAAGATGCATTAGAGAGGATGAGTTCGTCATCACCATATTGGAAGAAGCTCATTCAGGGACAGTTGGCGGGCATTTTGCTGGAGAAATCATAGCTTGAAAAGTTCTTCAAGCACGACTATGGTGGCCTACGTTATTCAAAGATGCCATTGAATTTGTCAAAAGATGCGAAGAATGTCAACGTTTCGCTATCCCACAGCAAAGGGACGAGATGCCAGTTAACCCCCATCATTGTAAGACAACCATTTGAGAAATGGGGGATAGATTTTGTGGCACCTATTAGTCCAGTGACACATCCATCTCCCAAGCCCGATATGTAATCGTAGCCACTGACTATTTCACAAAGTGGGCAGAAGCCCGAGCCTCAAAGAGAGCTGATGCTAGCAAGATTTATATATGAGCAAATCATCTCAAGCTCACATTTTATCAATGAGGTGATTGATCATTTACTTGCAGGGTTCCTAGTAATCCATCGAAAATCACCTTATTACCCACAGGCCAATGGTTAAGCAGAGAGTACAAACAAGATTTTGTGTACTATCTTGACAAAGACATTGGAAGCAAATTGAACAGACTGGGAGCATAAACTGACAGCAGCCCTCTGGGCCCATCACACATCATATAAGGTAGTGACGGGATATACTCCCTTTCGTCTAGCTTATGGGGTTGAAGCAGTTATGCCCATGGAAAACCTAGTCCCAAGCTAAAACTACACAGGAAACTTTGGTTCGACAAAAACCTTAAGCAAAAAGAACTAGAAACGGGGGATCTTGTCCTCATGTATGGTGTCGGTAGCACCAGGAAAAAGAAACTTAAATACCAAGGTCTGGGATCGTTCCGAGTGGTGTCGAAAATCACACGTCAGGGATCTGTCCGAATTGAAACAATTGACGGCATCCAAATGGAGGGTTATGTCAATGGAAGTAAACTAAAAAATATTTTGGACCACTGACCCAAGAGATGCTCTTGTAAGAACATCTCTTAAAACAACAAAAACAACTTGCAAAAGAAAAAATCCAGCAACCGCAAGAAGAGGCTAAGGCTAGGGAGGCCAAGGCCAAACAATTAACGCACAAAAGATTGATACATGTCAACATGGCAAATGTGACCCTTTTGGACGAAGGGGAACTAAATATTGAACTAGCGCGACTCAAGGTGGGATTGATTGTAGCTAAGAGCCATGCAATAAGTATTGCAATAATTGATACAGGATCAAGTCATAACTTGATCGCCTATGAGACGTGGGTAGCATTAGATAAACCAAATCTTGAACCCACTGATGCACAAGTTCGTAGCGTTCATTTGACAACCACAAAAGCGGAAGGGTATTTTAATGTTAATATTTCCATCAGAAATAATTCCTTGGTCGGAAAGGTGTGTGTCGTGCCTGCAGGTTCCATGGAAGAAGAGATGATTCTAGGAGACCCCATTCACCCTTCAGACAAACACTTAAAAAGCTCCAATCCAGAAGGAATTTTTATCGACATGTGTTTGACTAGGTCTTCCGACCTAGGTAATAGGTTTTGAGGACTGAACCTACATCAGAAAGGTGGGGGATGTTAATCCCATTTTGGATTAACAAACATGATTCTCAATTGAGAACATTAATAAGTGTCATAAAATGGCACTATAAAAGTTGTACATTATGAGATATTGGCCACCCAAGGCCTTGTAAGTTTTGGGCACCCAAGTGTGAATAAGGGCCAATTGTATATAAGGCATTTTCTCATAATGAAGAGACACAATCCCCTTTGTGCTATTGAGAGTTCTCCCTTTGGGTCTTGAGAGAGATTGAAGTAGTGAGAGCATTCTAGCATTGTCCCTCTTTTATGCTTGTGTGAGAGAGTGAGAGAGAGAGTGATTGTCCTATGCAAAGGTGTGAGCAACTCCATGGTGATAGCATGGAGGTGGAGCTTGGAGTTTGGAGCTTAACGACGAGTGAGCTTGGAGGCCTCAAGGGACTCAAGATCGAAGCATTGGTAAGTACCCTATGACAGTTGTGATCTATTGCTCATCCAGTAGGTGAATGTGTAGAGTTCCCTCTTGGAGGTGTGGTAGCCCATAACACCTTACCATGCCTGCTCCCAAACACATGCGAACACCTATCAGAGATAAGTACTTGTAAATGTAGTGAGTTCATAGCATGGTGTTAAAACAATGAATTCTGTGATTCATTACTGTAGAAAGCAACTGAAGTCTTGAAGAGACATGGCATGCAGAGGGTCTTATCGACCTATGAAGTAGAAAGGTCAAGCCGCTTTGAATTGGAACGCTGCGCCATACGACCGAACCCAATGACATCTGAAGGAGAAGCCTTTTTCAATCAACCGCTTGTGATGTTGTAAGAGACAATGCTGCAGAAATAAAGTGTCGTGCTGCTTGTCATTAGAGATATAGAAGATGGACTGCTTCTTTATTTCACCATTTCCCTTTCAGTACCATATATGTACAAGAATAGTGCACTGATTGCTTTGCCAATGCATTGACTAAATTTCATTCTGAATTTTGAAGGTGTAATTCTCAGCAAATCAATGACAGAAACCACTACATCATCAGGGAAGTGGTGGATGCATTCTTTAAATTGTGCATGGTGCCAATGACTGTGAAAATTGTGGGTGATGAAGATCTTCAAATGGTCTTTGAACTATTTGATGAAGACCGATGGAACGGTCTCCTTATGCACCAGCTTGATTCTCTTACTGTCACCTCACTAATTTTTTTCTATGACGTGCTGATATGCCTTCCGCCTAATTGAGTCACCAACATCATTCAGCTCGTGTGGGTAGAATGGAGGCTCAGGGCAATGTCCACATTTACCATAGATTGTGCCATTTCGATGATGACTCCTTTGGACACTCTCCAAATCTGTGTGACTAACTGGTAAGTGGTGGTGTTTGCTGAGCACTTTACTTGCTCTGTCCCCGTAGACCTACACAGCATACATTCACAATTGCAAGTGACTCCATGTAGGTTCACAACATTAGACTACATGGAGTTAACTGCTTGACAGAGAAGTTCCATGTGCGAGCATGATATACACAACAGTAAGGGTTCCTCACTTTGCATTAAAGATTATATCAATGAGTTTAAAAAGTGCGAAGAAAGGAAATAAAAACTTGTCCCATGCCACCAATTACACTAGAATGTTGCCTCAATACATCTCAAAACTGGAATGTATTACCTCAACTACCGACTATACTATTTGAAAAGTGTTGTGTACTGTCAATCAGAGTGTTGGGCACTATGTACATAGAGTACTATGTACTAATAGAGTACTTTTCTTATACAATACTTTCTTGTGAGATAGTAGCATGTATTATGTACTAAGATAGTATTGTGGTACTATCTTCATAATTGTACTACTTTTTTACTATGACTTGCAAGAGAGTAATAATAATAGAAGACTGGGGATAAGTATCAAAATGTAAAGTACTCTAGGCTACTAAACAAACATGAAATTATACTGTGTCTCATGCACTTCTACTATACTGATATGATAATGAAATGCTACTATGGCATGTGAAAAAAGACAACAAAAAAAATAGAAAGGATTCAAACATGTGAAAAAAGAGAAAAATTGTAATATCAAGGCTAATCATGCATGAAGTTGGAGATATGTACCGATGTCACCTCCAAAAAATGGATAAGACGGACTTCATACTGTTTGTGACTAACCCGATTTCTCCAAATGTCTTTCTTATTTGGAGAGACCCTAGTATTACACTTTAAAAAATCCACCACAAAGGTCCACTACCTCTGGACTCAAACAGTCAAACCTGTGTTTGGGACCACCACATTTGCATTTGAAATCTACATCGTGGTGGATGTCGACCCTTTGTTTCTTCAAAAATCGAGCTTGAATGTTAAGAAATCACTTATCTGAATCTCATGGTGGCTATTGTTTGCAATCATATATAGTGTAGCCCTCTTGGCAGCCAACTTATCTTTGCTCTGTTCTCCTTTTATATTAGAAAGAGAGTCCTTCAAGTTCTCCACAATTGCACTTTTGACGTCCATGATGGGAAGAGCAGTAGCTTGTATGACATCTTGCATTTCAGAGGGTTATAAAACTTTCTTGAGAACTCCAACTTTCATTCCCAAATCAAGGTTGAGCATAATTTGTTTAAAATGTCACACTGCTGAGGACAAGCCCAACTAACGCGTTTTCCTTTTAGAGATAAGTGGATGTTGTGACTTCCATCTTTCATCTACCTCTTAGACACTTGAATTGCTGTTGTGAGAATCTTCATAGTGTGGTGTGCAGTCAAATCTTTGTGACCCATGGAACGTGCTTGTAAACAAAAAGAAAAGTAAAGCAATTTAGATCATGTATCTTGGTTGATTCTATCAAGTCCATGGACCTTATTTATTAATTTATAATATAAAGCAGGGTAAAGATAATAATGGAGCACTAGACACTCTGGTACAATACCTACATATTATTGAAATTATTGGTGCAATCTTGAAATTATAATGATTAAAGAACAAAATGGACTTTAATACAGAAGGATTAATTGACTAGACTCCAACACAGTAGAGAATTGCAACTACAACAATTAACAAGAACACCAAGACAAGTACTTACAGATAGGGTTGAAGAACGACTCTCTCTCTTCGTGCAAAGTAGAGTAGCCATAATTTAATAAGAAATCTCTCTATCCGTGCAAAGAAAAGGTAGGAGTTGCTTCATAAGTAGTCTCTGCATGTGCATGGAAGAGTACGAATGCTTTGACATGAAGCTAAACTAGCAGTGCCTTAACATGAAGAAAGAGTGGCCATAGACCATTAGAAGATAGCCTGAAAATACTATTTTTAGAAGTGTGAAAAGAGCATTTCAATGGTTAATAGTATTTCAAAGTACCATTAGTATTCAACCTTTCTTACTAAAAATAAGTTCAATTAAGAAGCTTGAAAATACTATTTTTAGAAGTGTAAAAAAAACGTTTCAACCGTTTTAATAGTATTTCAAAGTACCATTAGTACTCAACCTTTCTTTGCCAAAATAGTACTATTTTTGGACACCCTTTCATGCATCCACCCAGTGGCTAACACCTGTCTAATGCCAGCATGATAAGGGGCTACAACTACACAAGTGATTCAAAAAATCACGCTCTGTTTGACTCCATCAGCAACCTAATCTTGGTTTGCCATGTGAGGAAGTTGTTCCCGTTGAATCTCTCTAGGTGGTTTGCCATGTGAGGAAGTTGTTCCCGTTGAATCTCTCTAGGGCTAGGTTACCTTTGTCTGACTCCATCATGCTCTCAATAATGACGGTGATGAGAAGCTAGCAGTGTAGCTCCAGAGATTTGGTGATGGAAATGGTGAGAAGCTGGTGGTGCAGCTCCTCAAAGACAGGACAGCTAATGGCGCAGCTCACGTTAGAGAAGATGTCATTATTGCAGAGGCAGGATGGGGGCGCCGACCTTGACAGCTTGCAGCAGCAGATGGGAACATTCAGCCAATGAGGCAGCTGCATCAAACTTGATAGGTGACAGCGACATGAATACCTTATCAGGGTGGGTGGAAGTGGGAAAAAAGCATTGCAACAAGTGTGGCATACGATGACTATCGTAGGTCGTCGGCATCAGTAGAAGTGATGGATATGTGAGGCACAAGAAGTAGCGGGCACGTTCGCAGTGCTCCACACTACTCATGGTGGTGGGGATATGGCTAGAGAGGGCTAGAGGTGTGGCAGTAGACGGGGACTGTCGCGTAGGTCATCGGCATTAGCAGAAGTGATGGATATGTGGGGCTGCTGAGGCACAGGTAGTATAGCGGGCAAGTCAGCAATGCTCCCCACTACTCATGGTAGTGGGGACATGGCTAGAGAAGGCGCAGGCAGAGGAACGCGCATGCGACTATGGAGTTGGCTGTCAGCAGAGTGGCACGAAGGTGTAGCAGTGGTGGCTATCACAGTAGCAGGCGTCCGGACGATGATCATCTATTGGCAACGGGCAATGTATCCAAGGGCGATTTCTTCTATTAGACCAGTAGTTGTGCTGACCATCGTACTGCTGAGTTGGCGAAAGCAGGAGAGTAGCCAACTCTGATACCAAATGGTAGTTTAGGGTTAGACAGGTGAGTTCCTAATGTGGTTGGTGGAGAGCCATGTTGTATGAGTGGTGATAGAGGAAGAGAGAGACAATACGAGAGAGAGAGAGAGAGAGAGAGAGAGAGAGAGAGAGAGATATGTTGCACTCCTGATTGATAGCTTCACTAAGTACAATGCTTTTATACCCTTAGAGGCTCCTTTGAGTGACATCATAGATTATTTCAAATAGCTATTATTATTGAACTACTCTAAGAATGTCTTCACACACTCTTACTCACTTACTCACATAAATGAGTGTTCACACACACATAAAGAAACAATAACGTTTATCATAGATTATTTCAAATAGCTATATAATATCTAGATATTATTCTAACCACTCTAAGAATGGCTTCACACACTCTTACTCACTTACTCACATAAATGAGTGTTCACACACACATAAAGAAACAATAACGTTTTTAGGGGTTGTTTACATTAGACACACATGGGTACACATACTGAGACTCTGCTAACCCACCTATCAGACAAGGACCTCCTATGGTATATTATTCTCCCAGCCCTGCTCCTCCACCAAACATTCCTCAAGCTACACCCACTCTAGCTATGGCAGGGTTGAAACCATAAATGTTAAGATTAGTCATGGAAATAGGGAGGGGGTGGTTGCGGGTATCACGCCCCCAGTAGGAGTACAACCTGCACTTGCACCAAGATTAGAGCAGAATAAACCCGCTAACATCTCGAAGCTTATCACTAACTTTGATGGGAATGGAGATCCTATCCCACACCTGGAGACGTTGAAGTAGATTTGTGAAGCTTTTGGCCATGTAGAAGATCAAGTCAAGGTGAGTGCCTTCGGCCTCACCCTTGATGGCAAAGAAGGCCAATGGTTCAGGTCATCCTTAAAAGCTAAGGATAAGGCCACCTTTGAAGCTTTGAAAGAGGCCTTCAAGGTAGGATATTCTCGGCAATGCACCAGATGGAGCCCGATGGAGTAGTTGCATAACGTTAGATAGAAGAAAGGAGAAACCATCAGAGACTACATCAATAGAGTTAGATATCTCCACTCAAGCTGCAGTGCCAGAGACAACTTCTTGACAAAATATTAATAGGGAGATTTCTAGAGGGTCTTGATGATGTGCTCTTACACAACTCATTGTATGCTAGCACCCCAGAATTCATTGCGCGGAGGGGATAGGGATCTTTCAGCGAGCAAATTGGCTAAAGTGGATAAAGGAGGTCCTAATCAAGCACACAACGAGATGCTATGAACTATAGTGGATGGATTAAAGAGGCCATGGACACTATATTAGAGGGGGGAACGTGTGAGTTATGTGAAGGAGGTCGTAATCAGGCACACAAGGAGATGCTATAAACTATAGTGGATGGAGTAGAGAGGCCATAGGCACTGCACTGGAGGGGAGAAGGTGTAAGTTCCTTGAAGGGGGAAGGAGGAGGTCCACGGTGGACGGGAGTTGGAGTGGGAGATCACTGAGTGTGGCCACACCCACGTGAGCAAGCTTTGAGACTCTTGAAGGGGGCGGGAGTTGTGGGTGGAAGGGAGTTGGAGTAGGAGATCATTGAGTGTGGCCACACCCACGTGAGTAAGATTTGAGACTCTTGAAGGGGGCAGGAGTGTTGCCATATATATAGGCAGTGATGTGTGTGAACACACTTAGGACAGCCGGGGCACTTTTTCCCTCCTTAGGAGGTTTTTTTCCCCGGCTTGTATATACGCCTATCATTCTAGGGCTAACTTATCTTTGTACATTGACACAATCTAATACACTGTGTATTGTGTGCATTCTTGCTGTGCTTTCCTGCAACCCTAATTCCAACAATTGGTATCAGAGAAGGCATTGGCTCCCAGGGCTACGCCGCTAGCACCCTCCGACTCACGCTCTCCGATTGAGGTGAGCTTTCACGAGCACTTACAGGTCCCTATACTCTGTAAATAAGCCCGTAGTGCTATGCGTTCTCAGAAATTGCATCTGAGGTCGTTTCGGGCTCCGTTTTTGCATTACAGGTTCTGTACAGGTGTTTTCGTCATTTTGTGTAAAAATTTTGACAGTGTAGTTTTCTGCAAAACAGGCATACGTATTCTATTGTGGACCGTGCTACATAGCACGAGTTGTTTTCTGTTCAGTCTTTGCTTCATTACAGGTAGCTTTTGCATCAGTTTCAGTCAGTTGGCCATGGTTGAGAACAGCAAGGATGTATTTCGCATGTTGTCTGCTGATGACAAATTGGATGGAGACAGCAACTACCCACTTTGGGCATACATGATGCAGCATGTTTTGGTTGCAAAAGGAGTGTGGAACATTGTGCAGGGTATGGATGTACGTCCAGGTTCTGTGGATGTAGGATCTGTTGAGGATGTTGCAGGTTCTAGCAGCTCTACTATTGCTGCTGTTTTACCCACTCCTGAACAAGCTCGTTGGGATGGTAAAGATGCGTAGGCTCATGCCTTAATTGCACTTTCTGTCAAACGTAACATCACTCCACATATTCGTTCAGCTAAAACAGCAAAACAGGCTTGGGATATTCTAGCTGGTTTGTATGCAGGTCGTAAACAAGGCAAAAATCTCTTACCTGCGTAAAGAGATAGAATCGAAGATTATGCAGGAAGATGATGACATGAATGTTTTTCTTGCTCAGATTAAAGATCTCAAGGAACAGTTGATTTCTGCAGGTGAGATTATTCCTGATCATTCTCTTGTGCAGACTGTTCTTGATGCTTTACTTGAGTCATATCAGACTTTTGCTTCCACGTGGAGACTTGTTACTGAGGACAGACCTGATGTTGTCAAGTATGATACTTTAGTTAATAAGCTCTTGCAAGAAGCGCAGTCCACCAGGCAAAACAGGGCTAGGCAGCGTGCAGTTGATCAGGCATTTGTTGCTGCCCAATAGAGAAGCCCAACAGAGAAGAAGTGGTCAGGTAGTCCCTTCCACTGTTTCTTCTCCTATTAGTAGGTCTGCAACTTCTTCTCCTTCCGCAGGTAGCAACAATAGGTCTGAGAAGGCTCTTAATAAAGGCAAGAAAAAAATCAGGTGAAACTATTATAAGGCAACTGATCATGTCATTAAGAATTGCCCTAAGCTAAAGGCTAAAGAGGCAAAGAAGAAAGAGTCAAATGTAGCCACAATAGCGGATGCTTCTACAAATGCACATTCTGCAAATGTTGTGCAGGATACAGAATGGGCTTTTAGCGTGTATTGCCAGTATGACCCATGTGTACATGATGCATGTTTGGCAGTTTCTGTTGACTCTGATGTATGGTATTTTGATAGTGGTGCTACAAAGCACATTACCTCGCATCGTGATATGTTCACTTGTCTTGAGGCTGTCTCTAATGGGAATACTGTCACATGTGCCAATAATGCTTCTTACCCCCACCAGTGATGAAGGGCAATGGTGCTACAAAGCACATTACCTCGCATCGTGATATGTTCACTTGTCTTGAGGCTGTCTCTAATGGGAATACCGTCACATGTGCTAATAATGCTTCTTACCCAGTGAAGGGCGTTGGTAAAATTATGCTTACTGCTCTGCAAATGGCAGCGCTTTCACACTTTCAGATGCTTTGTATGTGCCAGGGATAAAGAAGAATCTATTGTCTGTCTCTGCGCTTGCTAGACTTAGACTTGGACTTATAGTCAAATTTGTGGATGACAGATGTACTATTCATGATTTGACTTCTGGTGATACGATTATTGCATCTGGCACCTTGTTTCGTGGGCTGTATAGGCTCAATTCTTATGACAAGTGTGTGGAAGATTCAGCAAATGCAGTTTCTGATGAAAAGGCAGTTTCAGATGCAAAACTATGGCATGCTCGTTTTGGTCATCTAAACTTTGCTAGTTTGCTGCGTTTGCAGAAATTTGATATGGTTGCTTCATTGCCCCCTCTTGAGGCACCATTGAAACATGTTTGTGAAGGCTGTATTTTGGGCAAAATGCAGCGTTCTGCGTTTCCAAAGGATGGTTCTGTGCGGGCCACTCGCAAATTGCAACTTGTACATAGTGATGTATGTGGGCCTATGCAAACTCCGTCATTTGGTAAACACTTGTACTTCGTGACTTTCATTGATGATTACTCAAGGCATGCATGGGAATATCTACTGAAGGCAAAGTCCGAAGTGTTTTTGTGCTTCAAACGGTTTTTGCTTATGGTTGAAGATGTATCCAATTGTAATGTGGGCACCCTCTGTTTTGATCGAGGGGGGGAGTACATGTCTAAAGAGTTTGATGCATTTCTGGCTAGTCGTGGGATAAAACACCAATGTACAGTGCCGTATACCCCTCAGCAAAATGGTGTTGCTGAGAGGAAAAACAGCTCACTTATGGAGATGGCACGATATACGGTCAAGAGCCAAGCTTTGCCACATGCGTTTTGGCATGAGGCTATCATGTGTGCTGTATATGTACTCAACAGGTGTCCCACTAAGGCCTTGCAGTCTGTTACTCCATACGAAACTTGGCATGGCAGGAAGCCTTCTATTGCACTTGCGTGTCTTTGGTTGCTTGGCCTATGCTTTAGTGCCTGTGCAACAACGTAGAAAATTGGATGATAAGGCTGTCAAATGCATTTTTGTTGGTTACAGTGCTGAGAGAGCAAGGGTTACAGATTGTATCATCCGCAGTCAAAGCGTATCTTGATTAGTCGAGACGTTGTTTTTGTGGAAGATGTTGTGCAGCCTTTGTTATCATGTACCAAAGAGACAGGTGTGAGCTCACGGGATGTATTTGATACGTTGTTGCCTCTGTTTACAAGTGGGAATTCAAATGTAAGTCCTAATATGAGGCAAATATTCAGCCTATGCAGATTTCAAATGACATCATAGATCAGTCTATTTTTGATGTAGATTTACAGGATGTAATTTATGAGGATAGGGATGAAAATGAGCAGGCTAGAGGTATGCCTAAATGGCTGGTGCAAACCTTGCGTGATAGTAAAATTGATGAACCTATTTCTAGTCGTACTCGTTCAGGTTTTCAGCATGCCTCTTATGCATCAGATTGTTATGCTTTGGCTGTGTCTAGTATGTGTGAAGAGGAAGAACCTCTTTCATTTGATGAGGCACAAAAATCAAAAAATTGGTTGGCTGTAATGCAAAGTGAATACGATGCTATAATGAAGAATGGTACATGGTCTTTGTGTGATTTGCCTATTGGTAAAAAGGTCATTGGATGTAAGTGGGTTTTTAAGTTGAAACGAAAGCCAGATGGCAGTGTTGATCGCTATAAGGCTAGACTTGTTGCAAAGGGTTATACTCGTGGCTTGAAAATGTGGAAGCTTTCCCAACTCGTAAAAATAACTAGTCAAAATAAGAGCTAGACAAGCTTAGAACACTCAAGAAAAGGGCATTGATTTTGATGAGACCTTTGCTCCCACTTGTCGTATGACTACCATTCGTAGCATTTGTGCATTGGTAGCTCATAATGGTTGGAATGTACATCAGTTGGACATAAAGACTACGTTCTTGAATGGAGATTTGCATGAGGAGGTGTATGTATCGCAGCCTTGTGGTTTTGTTCAAAGAGGGCAAGAAAACAAAGTGTGTAGGTTGAAAAAGGCTTTGTATGGTTTAAAGCAAGCTCCACGAGCTTGGTATGAAAAGATACATGCATATTTGACTGCACATGGTTTTCAAAATAGTCCAACAGAAAGCACTTTGTATGTTAAATGTGTGGATGATGTACATTTAATCATTGCTCTCTATGTCGATGACATGCTGCTCACACGACCAAATGATAGTCATATTGCTGATTTTAAGGCTGATTTGAATGCCTCTTTTGAGATGCCAGATTTGGGGCATTTGCATCATTATTTGGGGATACAATTTAAGCAGTGTGATGGAGGTATTGGCTTTGTGTCAGACAAAGTATATTGAGACATTGTTGCGGAGATTTGGCCTTGAAGACTGCAAGCCTATTGCTACTCCAATGGAGACAAGTTTGAAGTTGAGTCTTCATGGTGCTGGAGACTTTGATGTCACACTCTATCAGACAGCTGTTGGTTGCCTCATTTATGTATGCATTACGCGGCCGGACATTTAGTTTGCAGTCTCACAGGTGAGCAGGTTTATGCATAGCTCAGGGTCTCAGCATTGGAAGGCAGTTAAACGCATCTTTCGCTACTTGAGTGGCACCATACATCTTGGGTTGTTTTATCCCAAGGGGGGTCGTTGCCGCCAGATTTACATGCTTTTTCGGACTCAGATTAGGCTGGTTGTTATGACACAAGAGTGTCCACAAGTGGTTTTTGTTTCATGCTCGGTAGCTCATGCATATCTTGGTTGAGCAAGAAGCAACCTACTGTGGCCACTTCTAGTTGTGAAGCTGAGTACAGGGCAGCTTTCACAGCTACGGTTGAGTGTGTGTGGCTCAAACGGCTTATGGTGGCTGACTTGGGTGTTGGACAGGAGTCTGCCACCTCTATCTACACTGACAGTCAGAGTGCATTGGCAGTTGCGAGAAACCCAATTTTTCATGCTCGCACAAAGCACATTGAGGTGCATTATCACTATGTCAGGGAGAGACTCTCAGCAGGAGAGATCAGCTTGGCATATGTGCCAACATAGGACCTTGCCCCGATCTTTTCACAAAGGCGTTTCCTCGTGAGAAGTTTGAAGCTTTCCGCAAAGCTTTGGGCTTGCTCCCCTTTGTGGACTGATCTACTTCGGGCATGGCACTTCCCTATACATGAGTGCCAGCTCTCGTTCACGCCATCACTCCCAAGGGGGATTTGTTGTATATATAGGCAGTGATGTGTGCGAACACACTTAGGACCGCCGGGGCACTTTTTCCCTCCTTAGGAGGTTTTTTCCCCCGGCTTGTATATACGCCCATTATATTCTAGGGCTAACTTATCTTTATACATTGACACAATTTAATACACTGTGTGTTGTGTGCATTCTTGCTTCTTCTTCTCCAAGCTTTGTGTGCTTTCCTGCAACCCTAATTCCAACAAGGAGGTGGGTGGAAGGAGGTTATAGTGGGAGCTCACTACGTGTGGCCTTTCTAACTAGGGGAAGAAGGGCCAAGGCAAGGTAGCAAGTTTGAAACTCCATTTCAATCACTTATGATAGTTTCCACAAGCCCCCATCATTGTAATCCTCTCATTCAAGTACTTCTTTATCACTCTTAGGCCATAGTGGTGGGGGCTATTATGGTTACTCTAGTAAACATACGGTTAAAACCTTAGGGTATCTCCTATTAATTGATTAGGGTGATAGTCTTTCTTAATTAATAAGAGAGTATTTGTGGTATGAATAAAGGGCTTTCTTGGGGCTTTCAAATCTAGCAGGCTATGATTAACTATAAAATTGCAAAATAAAAACACAAAAATCCTTTAGGTTTTTTAAGTCAAAATAGAAAATTTCAATTTCACCTTATGTATAAATTAACAAAAAATTGTTTGAATGAAAGTACAAGACATTGCCCTCCCCCTCTCAAATCCCCCAACAATACCTCTTTCTCCATGCACTTAGTACAAATAAAAAATGGTTTTCATATAAAAAGTCTTTCAAATCTATTAGGTTAGGATTAATAAAAAAGATGCCCAAATGAAAATACAAAAGTTATTTTTGTAAGTTTGATAGGGGTTAAATGATGTTTTTGTTTGTTACTTGTGACCGGGCATGACCCATTATTTATTTAGGCTTCTACACATTTCATTAATTAGTGTACGCAAGTGTGCACTAATTAATGAAATAGTGCTACGGTTTAAACCTTAGTAATGTTTTTTTAAATTCTTTCAAATCCTCGTCGACGTAGAGCAGGTTTAAAGCTAACACAAGCATGCTCTCTCTATTTGCCATTCTTGATTGCAGCCACACATACGTAATCTCTTACTCTCTCATTCGTAATCTCACCACATACACACTCTCTCTCTGCCCATCGATCTCTCTCTTTTTCTCTCTCATGCGCACATGGGGCTACTGCCCAGTCCGAAAACTAGGTGTTATAGCCTCCATTCGAAGTCTCCAGAAGGGAGATGCTTCCAGACAAATCGTCACCACCTTTAACTGTTGTCACTTACACAGTGGAGAACATTAAAAAAAAAACTTAATCAAAGGTTCAAGCCCCTCACTAATTAATTAATTGGTGAAAAGAATTTGGCACACATATTATGTAATCATTTGTACAATCAATGTTAGATATCCATAACGCCACTACGGGCGTTACCATGAGAGGGGACGGCCTCTGGTTCACCACCCAGCCATAGAGGAAGAATGAGGATTGCCCCTCATCCCCCAGGCTATATAGTGTGTGGCCTGCCGTCCACACTAGCCTGGCCGCCCATGACTCCGCATGGGCGTCCTCTCCCACTGAACCCCGGACATGGCCATCCGGTCTGCCGTCGGTCACATGCATTACAGCCTACGTGACATTACCCCCCCCTTAAGAAGAGTTTTCGTCCTCGAAAACAAACTAGGGAAACCTTTTGGAAATTGCACTACGGCGTTCCCAGGTTGCTACCTCCTCATCCCTATCTGTCCATTTAACAAGTACCTCTTGGTACACTTTATGTCGGGTTTGTCTATCACAATACTGTAGAATCTTTTCAGGTTCATGTGGTCTATCAAGTCCACCAAAATCTCTGGAGAAACTGCGTTCTCTAACCTGTGAACTGATTTCTTCAGTTTACTGACATGGAAGACAGGATGGACTTGAGAACTCTCCGGTAACTCAAGTTTATATGCTACGTCCCCAATCTTCTTAAGGATTTTAAAAGGACCACAATATCTCGGAGAAAGTTTATTACACTTTCTCATTTTCATGGTTTCTGACTGCGCAGGAACCTTGAGGAATACAAAGTCACCTTTCTTCGTCCTTTATCCGCATAAGTTTTAGTGCGATCCTAAGCGCTACGAATGCTCTCACGTGCGGCTCTGAGCATATCATCCATATCTTCAAGGAAATCCTTGACAGATTGAATCTTCTCCTTTTCTAGGCCTACAGCCATCGGAGATCTCGGTTGGAATCCATACATTAACATGAATGGTGTAAATCCAGTCTCGCTGAGTGTTTGGAGCTGTTATATGCAAACTCCAGTAAGGGCAAGTACTCTTCCCAATTAGATTGCTTCTTACTAACATAAGAACGCAACATATCCTCTAGAATTTGGTTAACTCTTTCGGTTTGACCATCAGACTCCAGATGATCTGCCGTACTCATACTCAGAGTAGTATCCAGCTTTTTGAAGACTTCCCTCCAAAAATGACTGTTGAACTTTCTATCTCTATCCGACACTATATCTGCGGGCAGACCATATAGCTTGTAGAGATGTTCAATAAAGAGTTTTGCCAACTCTGGCGTTTTTACAGTTTTCTTCGTGGCGATAAACTTTGCCATTTTAGTTAACCTGTCCACTACCACCCACACCGAGTCATTCCCTCGACTCGGGTAAACCGGTAATGAAATCCATGGAAATGCTTTCCCATTTCCCTTGAGGAATCTCCAGTGGATGGAGTAGTCCTCCAACTTTAAGACGTTTGTGTTTATTGACCTGGCACTTACTGCATTTCAGCACATAAGTCTGGACGTCCTTAAACAAACTAGGCCAATAAAACTGTCTTTTTACTAGTGCATAGGTCTTCTGAATCCCAGGATGACCCGCACTTGGACTATCATGACTTTCTTTAAGAATTTGGGCCCGAAAGTCACCAATAGTTGGTACACATATTCTACCCTTGTAGAGTAAGTACCCATCGTCAATGGAGTAATTAGCATATTTCTCCCCCCGACGAAGTTTATCACTCCCCTTTGAAGCCGTGGCAGTCAAAGGTGATGAAGGGCCTACGTTAGAGCTCTCCGGCTCCAAACTATACCCAGAAGACACGGCTAGTCTCTCCGGACTAACTCTCGCTTCCCTTCCCGCACCTTCGGCCAGTCTCTCCGGACTAGCAATCCGTGCCAATGAGGGAGGTGGTCGCGTCTGTGAAGAAGTGTGTACGCGTACAGCGCGCCAGACCTCTGTAAAAGATGGATCATGCTCACATAGACCACGTAGTGACTCCAAGAAATCATTCTTAAAGACTGTGAAACTAAGTTCATTAATCTGTGGCATGCGACTAAGTGCATCTGCCACCACGTTATACTTACCTTTCTGGTAACGTATCTGAAGGTCAAACTCCTGTAGAATCTCCGCCCACCGAGCTTTTCTACTTCAGTTCATTTTGACTTGAAAGCCATTTCAGACTTTCATGGTCCGTCCGGACCTCAAAAGTAGCACCGTATAAATAGTGTCTCCACTTTTTCAGTGCATGAACTATCGCTAGTAACTCTCGCACATAAGCCGAGTAGTTACGCTGCGCATGATCTAACTTTTTACTCTCAAATGCAATTGGGCGTCCCCTTTGCATAAGTACGGCCCCAATGGTCTCATTACTAGCGTCTGTTTCCAAAACAAACGGCTCATTTGGATCCACAATAGTCAAAACAAGTGCAGCTGCTACGGTCACCTTAAGCTTATCAAAGCTCTTCTGTTGGGCGTCCCCTCAACTAATGTTTTTAGTTTTGACCGTAACTGGTCAGTCAACGGGATTGCGATCTTCGCGTAGTCCTTCACATACTGTCAGTAGAACCCCCACATGCCAAGAAAAATCTGCAGTTCCTCAAGATTCTTTGGCGCTGGCCATTTAAGAATAGCCTCTACTTTTTCTGGCTCCATCCGCGTACCATCGGCGGATATAATATGGCCAAGGTAGTGAATTTCTGTTTCAAAAAATTCACATTTGGTCTTCTTTGCAAATAGTTTGTGCTGTCGCAACAACTCGAATACGAGACGCAAATGCTCTATGCGTTCTTTCTGTGTCTTACTGTACACAAGAATATCATCTAGGAAAACTACTACAAATTTTCCCAGATATGGACGTAAAATATTGTCCATCAGCGTCATAAATGTTGCTGGAGCATTGGTTAGCCCAAATGGCATAACCAAAAACTCAAAATGCCCGAAACGGGTCCTAAATGCTGTCTTCGCAACATCTTCTTCTTTTATTCTAACCTGATGATACCCAGATCTCAGGTCTATTTTTGTAAAGTATCTCGATCCATAGAGTTGATCAAACAACTCATCCATGCGTGGCATTGGATACTTGTTCTTAATCGTTATCTGATTAAGAGCCCTATAGTCTATGCACATCCGCATAGATCCGTCTTTCTTCTTTACCAGAAGAATAGGCGATGCCCACGGACTTGAACTAGGCCGAATAAAGCCTTTGTTCAAATATTCCGTCAATTGTTTTTCCACCTCCTGTGCCTCGGAGTGGCTTAATCTATAAGCAGGTTTGCTTATAGGTTTTGATCCTGGCATAACTTCGATGCCATGGTCTACTTCTCTAGATGGTGGTAAACCATTTGGTAAATCATCAGGAAAAACATCCTGAAATTCTTCTAATAAATTCATTAAAGTATCTACGTACTTTTTCTTTAATGTCTCATTCACCTTGGCTTTTTTCTTGTTTGAATCACATGCATGCCAAACAGGGTTTTCAAAAAGTGGGTCTCGTCCAAGGTTATTTTGTTTTTCTTGTTTGTCTATGCAAACATCATTTATCGTTTCATCTACGGAAACAGAATTCAAAAGAGCGTAACAAGCATATACCTCTGCTATCTGGTCTCTGCGGACCGCTGTACACAACTCCATGGAGGAAATAAGTGGTGTGGCAGGGACAGTACGGTCGCCCTGTAGGGTGATGACTCTACCTCCGTGCTCAAAACATAGTGTATTATGTAAGTAATTCCGAGCTAGACTAGGCCCAAGCCATACAGCCTTTCCCTGCCTAGATATACGTCTGCTCTGGCTAAGTGCATGACCTGAAAGTCAAGCGGAGCCTCATAGTCCTGCATAGATAATGGGACCCCCAATACTATAGTATTCCATACCGTTTTGTCATATCCATTGGCTAGGCCAACAGTATATTCATGATCACTCCGGGTCTCAGTCAATCCCAACTTCTTGACTAACGAGTAGTTCAAGAAGTTGTGGCTAGCTCCATCATCAATAAAAACTGACTCTACGGCCACCTATGTGCCATACATGCGCACCATGTCATGCGGACCTACAGTAGGTTGGCACATCGCTGGTGTCACTGAACAAGCGTGATGCTCACAATGACACACTGTCACCTCTCTGAACTCTGCGGAACTGAGAGAGAGTCTCTACACTGTATGCAACTGCCTAGAAGATTTACCATCTTTTTTCGGCTCGTTGCCACTCGTGCTGGCTTTAGGCTTTGGACACTCAGCCTTCGTGTGCCCTACTTCATTGCAATTAAAGCAGCGATTTTCCTTTCGCCCTTTAATATACGGTTCTTTCTTTTGGATTTCGGTGTCTCTTTTTTTCCTGGATGGTCGCAGTTTTTTAGACCAATGACCACCCTGTCCTTCCTGGTCCGTCCTATCCCCTTGTTTCTCACTGCGGAACCCTTTTCTTTTGAGGCCTGACCTCCTCTTTTCACTACTCTCGGCCCTGCCAGAACCACCATGCGCACTACGGCGCTTGATGTCATCAAATATCTGTGCATATTGAATTGCCTCTGCTAAGTCTTTAGGCTGTAAGGGTTCTACGTACTCAAGGTAATCATCTTTGAGGCCTCTCTTAAAGCCTCGCAATGTTTGGAATGCATCGATTCCCTTTAGCTTGAGTACTATCTCCCTGTAGTTTGAGATGTACTGAGTTAGGGATTTGTTCTCCATCGAGCACTTGTCCCATAACTCCCAGCTTCTCTCTGCCTCATTAACATGCAAAAATTCTTTTCGAAACATTGTTTCAAATTCCGTCCAAGTGGCAGGGCGAGTTGTCAAACTCATCCACCACTTGTACGCTTTGCCGGTTAATGAGAGACTAGCCTCTACGGGTTGTATACGGCTAGGCTGCTGTCGCAGTGCGTGCAAATCTGACCACTTCGCTAGAAACATATTGACTGAGTCCTTGTTTCTCTCCTTTTCCTCGCCACCAAAACTAGGCGGCTTTAAGTCTTTTAACAACGACGAATCTGTCGTCGCTACGGACGGCCCCGCAGGCGCATCGACTTGTATTCCTACAATTACTGGCGAGGCTACGCTCACCCTTGCCCCGCAGGAGCTCGGCTACCACGAGGAGTCGGAGTACTAGTTGAGGCGGCTGTCAGTGCATCTAACCGTGTGGAGATGCTCTGTAGCATCGTGACTAAATCAGCCTGGACTTTACCCATAGTGTTCAATTTGGCATTAAGATATTTAAACAGTCCACTAGAGAGCTCCGTCTCTGTCAGGACATCAGCAGGGTCCAATAGGTCATAGTTGTTGTCGTCATAATCCAAGAGGTCCTCCTTGGTCCCCTCGGCGACGTCAGTGTTCATGTCCTCTGGCTCATCGGCCAGAAAGGGGTCATCAGCCAATGCGGCCTGCGGGCTCGCTGGGTCCTAAGGTGGGGTCAATAAACAAGGAGGGCGCTGGCAGATCACGTGTGATCGAGCGTACTCCGGACCGAACAACGGTCGGGCATGTACGGCCTGACAATTCGGTTGGGGTCAAACCCGCGAGACCGAGGACAAGAGATAGGAAAAACCTAGAGAAGTAGAAGGCGGTGGGGACACACTACGCCTAGCAGACATTTTTAATTCTTGCAAAAAATAATGCGAGAACTCGAAAATTACTAAAAAAAACGCTAATAAAATGAGCAGTGTGGAGAGAGAATAGTCACCCCCCTTTACGGTTGCCTGTCGATTTGTGTTGCGTTGCGAGCCTCTACAAGGACGCTTCCGGGATGCTCCGATCCACGAGAAAAATGCCTGCAACTCATAACAAAAATTAAAATGATCGAGAGGCTGTGCCTTGCCGGGATTATTTCTTGCGGGGATTATCCTTCCTCCCCAGCCGAGAGAGAGCATTTGTTTGATTTTTTTTATTTTTAATTTTTATTAAAATTGAATAATGAAAATATATAAAAAAAAGAAATGGTTTTTTTTCTCCTCTTTTTCTGGCCGCTGGTGGCCAGAAAAAGAAATGGTTTTTTTTCTCCTCTTTTTTCTGGCCGCTGGTGGCCGCTGGTGGCCGGTTTGCTGGCCGTGGCCCTGGCCGCCCGCTGGGCTGGCGCCTGCCTGGCCGCCCACTAGGCTGGCCGCCTAAGGGCTGGCTGGCCGTGGCCCTGGCCGCCCGCTGCCTGGGCGCCGTCATGGGGCTGCCGCCGCCCTGGCTGCCCGCTGGGCTGGCCGCCTAAGGGCTGGCCTGGCCTGCCTGGGCGCCTCCTCCTGTGACGTCACTGCACGCAGACTCCCTCGCAAGGCTGTTCGACGGCGCACAAAGGTCAGTGTGTTTTCGTCTCACACACAACAGCTCCCACACGGAGCTTTAACGCAGCTCGTGGGGCTGCCATTTCCGTGGGCTTGCTCTTCGCCTCCCCCCCCACACAAAAGCTTTGCTTTTCTTCGCTGACAATTTCCACGGCAGACAGTGGGGCTGGTGTTCGCCCCCCCCCACACACAAGCTTCAACCGGCAAACAATTTCCATGCAGAAAAAAAAAACAAAACGAAATTGCTTTTGCTTACCTGCAATGCTGCTTGCTGTGTGTGAGACGGGGAGAGAGAGAGAGAGAGAGAGAGAGAGAGAGAGAGAAAGAGTTCTTCCCTTCAAAATCTTGGCCGCCTCCCTCCACACACTCCCTTGTGGAGATAAGGGTGAGAAGATTGTGGATGAAAACCATCGAGTGGGCTCGGTCCCCCGTTCACGCGCGGACTCTCACGATCCCCTCGAACCACGCTCTGATACCAGTGTTAGATATCCGTAACGCCACTACGGGCTTTACCACGAGAGGGGACGGCGGCCTCTGGTTCACCACCCAGCCATAGAGGAAGAATGAGGATTGCCCCTCATCCCCCAGGCTATATAGTGTGTGGCCTGCCGTCCACACTAGCCTGGCTGCCCATGACTCTGCATGGGCGTCCTCTCCCACTGAACCCCGGACATGGCCATCTGGTCTGCCGTCAGTCACTCACAGGCATTACAGCCTACGTGACATTAGTGTTAGATAACCGTAACGCCACTACGGGCGTTACCACGAGAGGGGACGGCCTTTGGTTCACCACCCAGCCATAGAGGAAGAATGAGGATTGCCCCTCATCCCCCAGGCTATATAGTGTGTGGCTTGCCGTCCACACTAGCCTGGCCGCCCATGACTCCGCATGGGCGTCCTCTCCCACTGAACCCCGGACATGGCCATCCGGTCTGCCCCGTCGGTCACTCACAGGCATTACAGCCTACGTGACAATCAATATAACATAAAGTTTGACAAACCGATGACCAAATTGAAGACTTTTCTATTTGTTATTCCCCAATTTGATTCTTGTGGAGCAACACGACCATATACTAGTGAACCCCTAACTTTTACATGTGTAAGAGCAAGATATGAAGCCTTAATTTAAGCATTATGCATTCAAGAGGAGACATATAAAGCCTTAATTTAAGCAACATGCATTTCATAAGAATAAGAGAATTACAATAGTAAAACTTGGATTCAGATTGCATTCCAAGCCCCATTTCTAGCTCGCTACAGAGCAAAGCACTAGGTAAATTTTGCCATTTCAAGGCAAAGAACTAACAAAGGCTCTAGTTGTTGCAGAATAAACTTAAACAAAGGTACATGGCAATCATGGATATAAATTTTAAAAGCTTACTCGTTTTTTTTGAAAGATACCTTTGAATTTGACATTAGGAGGGTTATAATTGATGAAACTAAGAAATACTTATATTTCTACATATAAAGTTTTTTCACCTTAAACAAAAACTTTAATTTTGCAAACTGGAAATCCTAGCTTACATAGATGCATTTCATGTAACAAATAGATCCATCCCATTTGCATGAATGCAGTCACCGCCGTGAAGGTGGACACTGGAGACCTTAAAAAGATCATCAGTAAGCTTCCCTCCTTCTCACTTTTACTCCTAATGTTCAAAAAAATATTTTTCCTGAACAAATAAACTAAAGCCAACTACTGAAGAAGGCAATTTATTTTTCATCGATTATAATGATACTACCTGCTAGGCCTATATAATTTAAAGGCTCTTGTACCCTTCCAAGGGGTGTTTATCCTTGAGTATAAAAAAATAACTCTTTAAAGGAAAGAAGATAAGGTTTTAGAAAAAAAGTGAGTATGAACTTTGAATTCACATTGAAATGGTGGTTTAATTTTAGCCTTCCAATTCAAGGGCTAACTTGCCATGAGTATATAACCATGCGATAGTAATTTGAGCCTTTCAACTCAAGAGCTAATTTGCCATGAGTAGGCCTTTATAACCATGCGATAGTAATTTGAACCTTTTAATTCAAGGGCATACTTGCCATGAGTAGGCCTTTATAACCACGGGTAGGCCTTATCTTTATACTTTTAGTTTTTCAATATAAAGGTAAACTTAAAACACAGTAAAAGTGAGGTTTCCTTAGTGAGGGCTAGATTAGATCGAAGGGATTATTGTTGGATGACTACTATGCATTCACACTTTGAACTTTCGGGCACTTATTTGATTAGCTGAGTTAGCATGATCTCTTTAGGCGTACTACATATAACCAAGAAACCTTTATCCCCTGCCACCATCAACATGGGCATTCATGTCCATGCAAGGTGGGGACCAGCAAGCCTAGTGGTAGTGCCCTTATCTCCCAAAGTGGCCGTACTGGGTTTGAATCTACCCTAGTGGCATGTGATTTTTGTGTTTGCTGCTGGAAAGTGGAGTGTATCCATCGGCTCAAAACACGGTACCCTTGTCGCGCAATGCGATGGCATCGAACTCGGGTCGTCCCATTGCACTCCGGTCCTTGCAATGGGATCCAACTGCTCTTCCAAATCGCTTACGCCGCTTACGCGCACGTGGACAGTGGCATGTGATCTTTATACCCACAAAAGGCAACCTGTTTGGTTTGTACCTAGGCGAACGGACATGCCTATTAGCGTCAGTAGTGGACCCGGACAAAGCAAGCTGGGCGCCACGTGTCGAAGTCTGTTGGGTATGTCAAGTAGGTGACAAAAAAAGGTGGCAAGTAGCCACGTAGGCATAGGGAGTAAGAAGATCATCAGAGCCATGTGGAGAATGTAGAGCCGCACCATCTTTCAATCATCACACACTGCGACGCACACACAAATCTCTGTCCGGAATAAGCAAGTTTCCTGACATACTCCATGGCGGCCCTCTCCTCCTCTGCGTTTTTGTATCATCATCATCATCATCATCATCATCGTCCTCTTGACCCTTCGTACCAACTCCCTCTTCAACAACGGATACGGTGCACTGCTTGCACATCTCGGTTTTCCAGGTAATTGCTTTCTGTTCACGAAATGCGGTGCATTTTTCTGCAGTTTGGTACTACCGGAGAATAACCAACACTTTTCTGTAGTAAGGTTTCTGTGTTTTTTTTGGCTGAGCAGCCCTCTCAGGTGTTGTGTGAGAAGGTCTACAATTATGGCGCCTGCTGCTGCTCGGACTGCAAATGCCCCTACGGAAGCCGAAAAGAAGCAAGGCTCATTAGGCGAGTCTTGTGCTCCGCTGCAGCTTACTTACTTGGAGGTAACATTCTTCCTTGCCTCTGCTTATGTGCCCTCTACATAGGGTCCGGAATAGGCTATGGTAGCGTAAAGTAAAGCTAAAACAGATACAGCACCTGCATGTAGGCCACCTCTTGGGGATATGATATTTACATGTATTTTCTTAGTAATTGCAATATCCAGCCACCCAAAAGGATATTACATTTGTGTATTAATGCAGCTAAATTTACTCATGGTCTGTCATGGACGCTAGTTGTCATCAAATTGCATACCAGCCGTGTAAGAATTAGCAGATAGACAGACTAATTACAAGATCACACAATTACACAGTACACGAGGACGATAAGTGAGATAGTCGGAGTTCGTGTAACCACGTAGGGTGAACCCAGGACTGAAGTGAAGTTTGAACATATAGGCCGAAAGGCCTTGTCTTATACAAAAGGGCAGCGTCAGTTAAGATGAGGCGTCATTAGTATCTTTTAATATATGTTCTTATTCTAAGGTTTATTATGTTTATATATGAAACTGTTTAAACATATAGGCCGAAAGGCCTTGTCTTATGCAAAAGGGCAGCGTCAGTTAAGATGAGGCTTCATTAGTATCTTTTAATATATGTTCTTATTCTAAGGTTTATTATGTTTATATATGAAACGTTCATTACACCCGTTAACCATCGTGGCCTCTCTACAGCACAAATCAGAATTGCTTGATCACTTCCAAGCATAACCAACTTGATCTTTCAATCAAGGCAATCCGCACGGATAACGGTGGTGAATACATTTCCAAAGACTTTGCAGCTTTATTGCTGCCAACTGCATGGCATCAAACATCAATACACAGTTCCCTATACCCGTCAGCAAAATGGACTTCCAGATGGGAAGAACAGGATGATGCTGCTAGATCAATGCTCAAAGTTTCCGGATTGCCCAATTTTACTGGGAAGAGGCTGTTTCTACAGCAAGTTGTGTCCGAAATAGAGAGGAAGAACAGGACACTTATGAATGCTGCTAGATCGCTCAAAGAAGAGACTGTTTCTAGAGTATGTTATGCCCAAAAAGATTGCATACAACAGCATTACCAAATTGTACCCCGTATGAGGCATGGACAGTTATCAAGCCTGAAGTCTCATCAATGAGGAACGAATGTTTTATTTATCAGATACTGCCAAACCTAGCTTACCATGTGTTGCCCCCCATTGTGCCCAAAACAGATTGCATACAACAACATTTCCAAATTGTACCCTGTATGAGGCATGGACAGGTCTCAAGCCCGAAGTCTCATCAATGAGGAACGAACATTTTATTTATCAGATACTGCCTACCCGAGCTTACGATGTGTTGCTCCCCGTTGTGTTGATGGGCCAGAATGGCCGTACGCATTCTGCAGGTGGTGGGGTGACCAGTGGTAGCCTACCTGCAGAATGTCTCTCGCCATCGTCTAGATATGAATGATGCCCTTGTAAATTAACTGATATGCTCATTGCGTTGCACATGAGTTATTTCTTTATGCAATTCTTGAATTTTCATTGTCTTTATTCGTTCTCATGGTCTGTTTGCTTCAAGCGTTTGTATTCTCTGAATGCAAGTGGGCTTAGCTCTTATACTCTCATGTAGGGCCTATAGCAGATCAAGTAGGCGGGCACAATTCCTCTCCCATCTCATCTTTTATCACCTGCTTCATGTGACCGCATAGCTGCAAGTCTTGGCTCCCTTTGCTCTTCAGATGAGCAGAGAGAGGAGAGAATGATGGTAGTCAATGGAAGTTGCCTAGGTGCAGATGTGTTCCTCTTGTTCTAGGTTGCATGCAGGGCCTCCTTGGAGGCAATGCATATTGTGTGCTGATGTCATGGGACATAGGTGGGAAGAAATTTCATGTGTTGCCCTCTTCATGCTTGACACCTCGTCTTAGTTTTCAACATAGAATTAGTGCTTTTCTTTTTTCTGAAAGATATGCTTACATGCACACGGGTGTGCACGCGCTTGCACATGCACACCCAAAACTGGCAGTTTGTCTTTGTTTTTAGCCTTCTCCCTGGCATGTAGATCAGTATGGCATCTCCATTTGGACCACTCGAGGAGATACAGGGAGCCATGTCTCTTCAATTTGTTACTACTGGTATGGCAAACTTAGAAAAAGCAAGCTGAAACTGAGCACGTCAAATGCCTTGAAAATAGATATCAATATAATGATAGTGGAGAAGACAAGATGGCTGGAGGAGAAAAATGAACGTGGAAGAGAGGAGATACAGGGAGCCATGTCTCTGCATTGCTACTGGTATGTTAAGCTTAGAAAAAGCAAGCTGAAACTGAGCATGGCAAATGCCTTGAAAATAGATATTAATATAATGATAGTGGAGACGACAAGATGGCTGGAGGAGAAAGATGAATGTGGCAGAGAGGAGAAGAGGGGGTGCAATCATAGCGAGAATTTAAACAAGTTACTAATCCAAGAGAATAAATTCCTGAAAGTCGAGCGCTCCCTCTGAATCCCCCCCACCCCCCCCCTCCCCTCCCTTCTTGTGCTGTTCTGCGCCTGCCCCCCTGTGCCTGCCTATCCTGCCTGCTTCCCCTCCCTCTTACTTGGTCTGTGCCCGCACTGCCTTCGTCTCCTCTGCCCCCCTTTTTCGCACTGTTCTGCGCCCCGGGCCCCCCTCCCCCCCCCTCTTTTGCCTTTGTTCCACCCCCCTGCGCCCTCCTCCCCAGCCCGTTCCCCGTTCCCATTCGCCGCTGAGCCCCCCCATTTTTTCTGCGCTGCCCTGCTTCCCCTTTCCCCTACGCCTGTGCCTGCCCCACCCATAGTCACCAGAAATGGGAAACGCAAACAGAAACGGCACCCCCCTCGGAAACGGAAACAGCAACCATGGGAAATGGAAATGGCTAGGAAATGGCACATATACTTGATAAATTAAACTTTAGAACCAAAAACTAGTAATTACAAACTCAACAGCGAGACTTTCTCAAATTTGCATAAAGGACACCTCAAGATGAAGTCAATTTCTTGTTGAATTAAGAATAGAAAGTACAGTGCAAATACATCAGCCAAGTTTGGAACTCATGAGCAGACTCAAACTTGCGAGAGATGCACATCGTCTGAGCCCAAATCATCATAGACGAGAAACTCGTTGGAGCCGCTATCCCTTGCTTCACCCAAAGTAGCTATTGGCGTAGGCGGTAAACTGGCATGCTCCTTTGCCTCTGAACCCTTCTCATCCTCCTTTGACCAATGCTTCCAAGATTGGGGGTTCTCATTTCGCTCAAGAAGATGCAAATTGGCACTCACAAAAATTAGATCATTGGTCTTTTGAGTGCCAAGCCGGTTTCGCTTCTTTGAAGCGATATGGCTAAATGAGCTCCATAGTTGCTCCAAACAAGATGAATTGACCGCTTGGCTCACAAATCTTGATGGCCAATTGTTGCAACTCTGGAGTGTCTGCCCCATAGTCCTCCCACCAAACACATGGATTAGTGGTGAAGCGATCTGCCAAAGCATTGGCTCTTCCAAACCTCCTCTTGCAAGCCCTGTAATCTGCCAGTTGATCCTTGATAGTTCTCTGCTTTGCAATGTCAGGCTCAAGTCTCTCCAAAATTATGTCCCATCCATCTGCCACCTCTGAATCTGTGTATTGATTGCCTGCTTGAAACAAGGGATCAACCATGAAACCTGCTGCATGCATAGGTGAATGGTACATATCCCATCTATCTTACCCCCCCTCCCTTGCCCCTTTTGCTGCCCCATGCTGCCCTTCTCTTTGTTTTTCCTTCCCTCCCCCGTTTGTTTTTCTTTCCTCTCTCCCGCCTTCAGCGCCCCCCCCCTTCCCCCCCTTTTCCCCCTTCCTTCCCCGTTTCCCTGCCTTCCCTCCACCGTGTTTCCTTCTCACAGGTTGATTTTCAGGTTCTTCGGGGCGTTCTCATCTCCGCCCCATCATCCCCAACCGAGGCTGCTGTTGCTTGCTTATCCTTTTCCGAAGCGGACTTTCAGATCCTTGCCACAACAGTTGCTACATTAGAGGCCTCGACCTTGGTTTGCAAAATTGTTGGTAGCCGCCCTGCACGCGGACAACTGAGAGATCTTTTATTGGCTACTACTAGGTGGAGTTTGACTTGACCTTGGTTTGCAAAATTGTTGGTAGCCGCCCTGCCTCCCTCGACTCTCAATGCCCAGTGAGGCCGGTAGACCCCACTGAGCCCCCGGTGAGCCTCTCCCAGCAGCCTTCTTCTCCGACGGATCTCTCTCAGTAGCACCCCACTCCGGCCTCTCCGCTCCCCCCGCCCCCCTCCGCCTTGTCCCTTGTCCCCTCCCCTCCTCCTCCATCCTCGCCCCCGTCTTTACCCGCAACAGTTCCTTCACCCTCGTCCTCCGCATCAAAGCCCGCCCTCCCCCCCTCTCTTTGTGTCTCTAGAGCACTCCCGTTGACCCCCAGCAGCCCTTGACCCGGAGCGGAGGCAGTCGGCGAGTCTCATTCGCCGCTGGATTAATCGTTTCTCTGTGCCATTGAGATGAGCTTCCCCGCTTCCCCAGTGAGGGCTCTCCTGCTAGAGTCCCGAGGTGGGCCCCCCAGCATCTTGGAGTAGCCTATGGATTATAGTTTCTTCCGATGCATGCCGGCAGAAGGGACATATATGTTTGAGGAGACAGTAGCCCCTATTTGGTATGTGGGGTTTTTCACCACTCGAGACCCTCTACGCTAGAGAATGGCGCGATGATTTTCTCTTTCCCCTTGAGTGCAGCCCCGAGGATGGAGTGGAACTTAGATTTGGTGGCTGCCGCCATCTAGGGACAAGCAGTTGAGCTCTCCCATCATCTTCATGATCTTTGCATCACTGATGTACTCACCCATCTATGGCCATTGGCTAGGATGGAGCTTGGAGGCTCAAGCCACAGAAACTAGGATAGAGAGATGGTGACCTCTAGCCTGGAGGTGCTGCTTTTTGTGGTCACAGTACCTCTCCCCCCTTCTTACAGGTACCTCCATTGTGACCGATGCAGTTCGGAGTATGCATACTCTCGCGCTCGGACAGAGTGGCGCCACATGGAGGACAGGATCTGTGCCCACTTGGCGAGACTTCGTCCTAGGACGAATTGTGATTATTCCCTGTCTCAACCTTTGCCCAAGACTCTTCGAGTGGATGACAGTTTTGCTAGTTCTGCCTCACACAGAGATTGATATGCGGATAGTCTCATGGAACATTTGGGGTTTAGGGGGGCCTCAGTGCTTTTAGAGACGAGGCGTCCTCAGAGGAGAGCTGTAGAGATCTATAGTTGGGGGACCTATTGACATTCTTTTCCTCCAGGAGCATCACCTTGGTGAGGGTTTCACCCGCTGACACGGGAAGATTTTACCAGGTAGGAGTCACACCTTTTGGTCTCCATCCTTTGGCCCTTCAGGGATGCAGGGAGGAGTTTGTATTTCTGTCAGTGAGCAGCTTTTGCCAGCAGTGTGATAGGCTTAGGAGTCGTAGTTCTTGGGCGAGCATAGTGCGTTACCATTCTGATTGGAGAAGAAAGTGTGGGCTTCCTCAATGTCTATGCCCCAAACGCCATTGTAGGTAGAGCCCTCTTTTGGAGCACAGTCCGGCGGGCCCTCCCCCAAGCCGACTTTTGGTGCATAGGCGGTGACTTCAACATGATTGAGGCAGCAGAGGATAGACTTGGAGGAGGCACGGCCACAGTCTCAAGAGTAGAGTACTTTGCCTGGGAGGAGCTGATGCTGGTACTCAGAGGACAGGACCCTTGGCATCTTCCAGAGTTTGGGCGCAACCTTGCGAGTCTTAGCTTCTCGCGTTTGGATAGGAGGAGCACCGGCCCCAACTTGTCTAGACTTGACAGGTTTTATGTTGATGAGTGGGCTTGTGGCCGTAGGGGCATGATTGATATCTTGGCAGGTACTACTTTTTTAGATCACGCCCCAATTATCTTGTCCCTAGAGGACCCCTGGAGGCATGACAGGCATGTGAGCTCTAGGATTCCGGACAGCCTTAGTTAGGACCTCGAGATCTGCAGAGCAGGATAGAGCTGATATGGGCGGGACTGGACTTTATCTCAGGCAGCTGTGTGCGCAGTGGATGAGGGCCTAGGGGAGATTAACGGTTTCTTACAGGAGATCGCCTAGAGTAGATTGGAGGGATTTCGAGAGCACGAGAGGAGTCCGAGGAGGGGTTTGGCATCTTTATAGCGACTCCAGGAGAGTTCCCTAGATAGCCCATGGATCGAGAGTCAGCTTGCTACCGCCCGCAGGGAGATTAGATCCATTGAGGAGAGGAGGGTAGAGTACAGGTAGCATGCTAGAGCTTCATTCTGGACCTAGGCTAGTTTTGATTAGAAATAGGGGATTTCTTTGCTATAGCCGGCCCCCACGGAAGGAGAGATGGTATCCGCAGGCTGCGTGGCCAGGATGGAGCTATTGTTTTTGATCCCCCCCCATCTAAGAGCCAACGCCATGGATTTTTTCCGATCTCCTCTCACTGGTGCCCCATTATCCCCACAGGTGATGGACGTGCGCGAGAGGGTCTGGTGGCACACGAGAGGTGGTTCCCCCCTCTCTTTGGTGCTTCTTATTGACCCCATTTATGGCGGAGGAGTTGTTGGAGGCGTTGACGGCATTGCCTAGGGGCAAATGCCTAGGGGCGGATGGGCTTCCTGTCTCTCTCTTCCTTCGTCACTGGGACCTCATGGAAGGCGCCTTCGAGAGGCTCCTTCAATGAGATCCTGCTCACAGGAGAGGCTCTCAGAGGGTCTGATGCATTTGATTCCTAAGGAGGGTGGTGACACATTGAAGATCCGGCAGTGGAGACCCATCATTCTTCTAGGGACCACCTATAAGATCTTGTCCAAATCCATTAGTAGGAGACTTCAGCCCTTCCTCTCGGACTTGATTCATGACACTCAGATTATTTTGTTTAGGATTAGAGCATCTTGTATAATATCTTCACCTTCTGGGAGGCGACCGCGTTGGCCAGGATGAGACAGCAGGACCTCGTAGTGCTACTACTAGATTTTGAGAGCTTATACTAGGGTGGATTGGAGCTTTCTGGAGGACACGATGTGCCGTATGGAATTCCCCGTGAAGTGGATTCGTGGGGTTTTAGGACTCAACTCAGCCTCGCACAGCTAGGTTCTCATTTAGGGAGCCAGTGGCGACAGATTCCCCCTTTCCCGCTCGGTACGACATGGCTGTCCTCTGCCACCCTACCTCTTCCTATTCGTCGTTGAGGCCATGTGCAGTTTTCTCGCAGCTCGGGCTTCAGGGATTGCATCTCCCCCTCTGCCATCACGAGGAGCTTCTTGACTCAGAGTTTGTAGATGATACAACGGCTTACCTTTCAGGAGATGTGGGGAATCTCCAGAGATTGGTGGAGGCGATTGAGATCTTTTGTCGTGCATCAAGAGCATGGATCAACTGACACAAGTTGTGTGGTTTTTGGGTAGGCTCTACACCCGCCCCGACTTGGTGCCCAGTTCAGGCTTTCCAGTGGATCCCGAGGGGCACTCCAGTTCGCTATCTTGGATGCTAGGTGGGCATTGATATCTTTCTTGAGTAGTAGCTCACACCTCTTCTTCTGAGTACTTAGAAGAAGCTTTTATATTGGAGCTCTGCGAGACTCTCCCTTGTAGGTAGAGTGGTGGTGGCGAACCAGGTTCTTCTTGCCACTATGTGGTACGTCACTTCGTGCTGGGCCTTCTCTTGAGCTTGTATTGGCCAGGTACAACGGTTGATCCAGAACTTCTTATGGGCCGGTAGTGATGGGAGGCCTACTAGGGCCAAGGTGGCATGAGAGTGATCATTCAGCCATGACTTTGAGGGGCGCTAGGCCTCATTGACCCAGCTATTTAGAACCGTGCCCTGCTGGGCAAGCTGATTGTTGGAGGACGACTCCTCAACAAGGTTGCATCCAAACGCAGTTTGGAAAGGATCCAAACGTTTGAAACGTTCCAAACGTTTCCAAACGTTAGTGAACGTGGGAGTTTGATTAATGTAGGTTAAAAAGTGAAGGGCGAACGCACGTCAACATCACGTTTTTTTTTCTTCTGTTTCTTACGTGCGTGCGGCTCTCTCTGTTCGGCGGCGGGCGCTCGTGGGCTGGTCGTGTTGGGCTTCGCCGCTTCTCTGGTCGTGCTGGTCGTGCTCGCTCATCGTAAGTCAGTCTCTCACTCTCTCTCTCTCTCTCTCTCTCTTTTCCACGCATAGGCCAACCTCTCTCTTTCTCCCTCCTGCACTCTCTCAACTCTCTCTCTCTCTCTCTCTCTCCCCCTCCCTCCGCCTCTCCAGAGCACTCTCGTCACCCTCCGCCAGCACTCAACCCGGAGCAGAGGTAGCCGACGAGCTCCGTCCGCCACTTGATTCATTGATTCTCGGAGCTGGTAGAGATGACCATCGCTGCTTCCATGGGGAGGGCTCTCCCGCCAGAGTCCCTAGGTTGGCCTCCCAAGATCTTGGGTCTGCTTGTCGATTACAGTTTCTTTTTTGGGTAGGAGACCGGTGGTGAAAGTTTGGACTAAAGGTGACTACTTTGAAGAGTAGTCTCGCAAGGGATGCACTTCTAACACTCTCTTGGTTGCTTGTATGTAGTTGGGTTACCATATATCTTGGGAGATGTCTTCTTTTGTATGGGAGGATGAGAGATGAAGGGACATACATTTTGAGGAGACAGTAGCTCCCATTTAGATATGTGTGGTGTTTCATGACTCTAGACCTTCTACACCAGAGAGTGGCGCGATGATCTCCTCCTTTCCCTTCAGTGCAGCCCCGGAGATGGAGTGGGTCTTGGAGGCGGTGGTTGCCGCCATCCAGGGGAAGGCACTAGAGCTCTCACACCACCTTCATGATCTTTGCATCACCAACGTGCTTACCCACCTCTGGCCCTTACTAGGATGGAGCTTGGAGGCTTAGGCCATAGAGACCAGGATGGGGAGGTGGTGGCCTCGAGCCTGGAGGTGCTGCTCTCTGTGTTCCTTCATATTTCAGTCGCAATACCCCCCTCTCCCCCCCCCCCCCCCCCCCCCCCCCTTCCCCCCCTCCCTTCTCATAGATACCCTCCATTGTGATCGATGGAGTTTAGATAGAGTGGGGACACATGGAGCATAGGATCTGTGCCCACATGGCACACCTTCGCCCTAGGATTGATTGTTATTATTCCCCATCTAAACCCACGCCGAAGACTCTTCGAGTGGAGAGCAGTTCCGATAGTTTCGCCTCCCTATGCGGATAGCCTCATGGAACCTTCAGGGTTTAGGGGGGCCTTAGTGCTTTCAGAGGCGAGGCGTCCTTAGAGGAGAGCTTCATAGAGCTACAATTGGGAGACCCATTGACATTCTTTTCCTCCAAGAGTACCACCTTTCCGAGGGGCGTACCCGTCGTCGTGGGAAGAGTTTACTAGGCAGGAGCCACACGTTTTGGTCTCCCTCTTTCGGCCCATTGGGGACGTAGGGAGGAGTTTGTATTTCTGTCTGTGAGCAGAACTTGCTGGCAGTGACTGGCTCAGGTGTCATAGTGTCCGGGCGAGCACAATGGGTTACCATTATGGTTGTAGAGGATTGCGTGGGCTTCTTCAATGTTTATGCCCCGAATGTCGCAGCAGGTAGAGCCATCTTTTGGAGCACTGTCCGTCAGGCCCTTCCTTAGGCTGACTTTTGGTGCACGGGTGGAGACTTTAACATGATTGAGGCACTAGAGCACAAACTTGGAGGAGGCACGGCTACAGTCTCAGGCGCGGAGTACTCTCCATGGGAGGAGTTAATCCTAGCACTTAGACCCTTGGCATCTCCCAGAGTTTGGGCGCAACCCTGGGAGCGTGTGCTTGTCGCAGTCTCATAGGAAGAGCATTGGCCCCGGCCTCTCTTGACTTGACAGGTTTTATGTGGATGAGTGGGCTTGTGGCCGTGGGGGCATGATCGGCATCTTGGCAGGTACTACTTTTTCTGATCATGCTCCTGTTATTCTGTCCTTAGGGGACCCCTGGAGGCAGGACATGCACGCGAGTACTAGGATTCCAGACAACCTTATAGAGGACCTTGAGATCTGCAGCATGATAGAGTAGTTATGGGCGGGACTGGATTTTATGATAGGCTTTGCTGCGTGCATCTTGGATGCGGGCCTTGGTGAGATCAACAGATTTTTGTAGGAGGCAGCTCAGAGCAAATTGGAGGGATTTCGTGAGCAGGAGAGGAGCTTGAGGAGGACTCTTGCTTCTCTCCAACGCTCTTCAGGAGAGTTCCTTCGATAGCCCGTGGATTGAGAGTCAGCTTGCTACCGCCCGTACGGAGATCAAATCTATCTAGGTGAGGAGGGTGGAGTACAGGTACCATGCCAGAGCTTCCTTTTGGACCCAGGCAGGTGATATAGAGTCACGGGGGACTTCTTTGAGATCGCAGGCACTCACAGGTGAAGAGATGGTATTCGTAGGTTGCGTGGCCAGGATGGAGCTATTGTTTTTGACTCCCCCCATGTGAGAGCCATCGCCACTATTTTTTTCGCTCTCTCATCATGAGTGCCCCATTATCCCCACAGGTGATGGACACGTGCGAGAGGGTATGATCACAGGTGCCATGCCAGAGAGGCTTTTAGAGGGTTTGATACACTTGATTCCTAAGGAGGATGGTGATAGATTGGAGATCCGGCAGTGGAGACCCATCACCCTTTCTTGGGACCGCTTACAAGATCTTGCCCAAGGCCATCAGCTGAAGACTTGAGCCTTTCCTCCCTGATTTGATCCATGATACTTAGACAGGTTTTGTTCAGGATCGGAGCATTCTGGACAACATCTTCACCTTTTGGGAGGCGACGGCTTCAGCCATGATGTGATAGCAGGACCTCATAGTGATACTCCTAGACTTTGAGAAAGCTGAGCCGGATGGGGTTCCCCAGTGGAGTGGATCCATGGTGTCTCAGGACTTTACTTAGCCTCTCACGGTTAGGTTCTCATTCAGGGAGCTTGAGGCGACAGATCCCCCCTTTCGTGCTGGGTCCAGCAGGGCTGTTCCTGGCATGTTACCTTTTCCTATTTGTCGCCGAGGCCATGAGCAGTTTTCTCTCAGCTCAAGAGACTGGGCTCTAGGGATTGGGTCTCCCCCTCTGTACTCAGGAGGAGCTGTTGGACTGAGAGTTTGCAGATGACACAGCAGCTTACCTTTCAGGAGATGTTGGGAATCTCCAGAGATTTGCTGAGGTGTTCGATATCTTTTGTCACGCATCAGGAGTGTAGATCAACTGGCACAAGCCCTGTGGTTTCTGGGTAGGTTTTGCATCCGCCTCGACTTGGCGTCCAGTTGAGGCTTTCCAGTGGATCTAGATGGGCACTCTAGTCCGCTATCTTGGATGCGAGGTGGGCATCGACATCTCTCCGGAGCAGCAGCTCACCCCTCTTCTTCTGAGCATTTGTAAGAAGCTTTTGTACTGGAGTTCTGCGAGACTCTCTTTTGGTGGTTGAGTGGTAGTGGCGAACCACGTCCTTCTCGCTACCATGTGGTACATTACTTCTTGTTGGGCCCTCTCCCGAGCATGCATTGGCCAGGTATAGCGGTTGATCCGGAACTTCTTGTGGGCTAGTAGTGACGGGAGGCTTGCCTGGGCCAAGGTGGCATTGAGAGTGATCATTCAGCCACGACGTAGAGGGGGCTAGGCATTATTGACCCCGCTATTCAGAGCCAGGCCTTGCTGGGCAAGCTAATTGTTACTCCTTCCCGGTGGTGAGCCTTGGAAGGACTTCCTCTTGGCCCCGATTTCAGCCCGTACCTAGAGCCTCAAGGCCCCTGACCACCGTAGATGGATCTTCATAGAGATGGGGGCCTGCGAATTTAGCCCAACTTTTGAGGACAGATTTGCAGCCAGCTTACTCCGAGCTTGGGATCACCTCAAGCCGGCCCTTAGGCGGTAGCTACCTCCGATAGCCTCAGAGGAGCGTATGTGGCAACCATGATCTGGAACCCCCTGATCCGTTTACCCAGTGGCCACATGTTGAGGGCCCGACCTCATGTATCATGGGGCGCGTTGAGTGTAGGACTTGCCAGGTCCCTTGGAGATTGGCTTCTACACAGACAGCTGCCCCCGAGAGAGGCATGGCATCCCTCTCTATTGTGTCGACTCTCTCTCCGCCTTTTTCTCTTGTGTGCAATGCCATAGCCACAGCCATGTTCCCCCTTTTAGCCCCCATAGGTGGGCTGAAGCTCTAAAAAAAACAGAGAGACTGAGCCTAAAAAGACGCTTGAGGAGAAGGCCAAGGAGGGCAGTACTAGAGGTTATCTCCAGCCAGACGAGAAAAAGTGGTATGAGGTAGAGAATTGATGTTTCTTTTGCCACCAAGTGGGCAAGTGAGTTTTGATCGCCCAAAACTTAATAAAGTGTGCACACACTCACTTATAAATTAATGTTAGTTTCTAGGCTAGGTTTTGACCAGTACTTATCACCTATCACATGCCACAATCATGTCAGCAGACAGTTTCACGCAGGGTTCACGGGTGGGCGTCCCCTTTCCCTGAACTACACATTTTCTAGGCTAGGTTTTGACCAGTACTTATCACCTATCACATGCCACAATCATGTCAGCAGACAGTTTCACGCAGGGTTCACGGGTGGGCGTCCCCTTTCCCTGAACTACACATTGGCCAAGCAAGCATTAAACAACATGCAAATTCAATTTGCAGGCAAGCACATAAAGATGTTATGCAATGGAGCATTAGTATGGACAATCCCTGCTGCTACCAAAGTAGACGTGTTCTAGGCAAGTATACGAGGGACCAGACCCAATGGAACACTAATCCTCTAGGCATTTTTGGGCATGTACACATAGTCACAAGTCCCAACGGAAAGCCAAGTCCACAGTATCACATGAGTGACATGAATCCCCGGCGTATGCAACTGCCATGGACGCCATTGGGTGGCCAATGGTGGCAATTCCCAAAACTGCTCAAGGAATCAGATTGTTTGTGGGTCTTTGCTAGGCCTATAGTATCCATATGGACAAGTTTTCCGACCTTGTAGCACCTTTCACAGATATGCTCAAGGGAGTGAAGGTGTGTCGCCAAAAAGTTACCTTTATAGGAAAGGTTCTTGAGGCCTTCCATGCATTAAAGAAAGTGGCCTTAGAAGCACAAGTTCTTAAGCTAGCATCATTGACGTGATTGAGCAATCTTGCCATTGGCGCCGTTTTATAGCAAGATGACAGACCTATAGCTGGAAGTTGAATGTGGCTGGCAAGAACTATGCGGTGTATGACAAGGTGCTATTAGGGGTGATCACAACTCTCAAGAATTGGAAACCATTCCTTTATGGGAGGGAATTCATAGTGAAGATTGATCCCCAGCAGGCACTTAAATGGCTGCAGATCATTTAAGTGAATTCACAGTGAAGATTGTCACGAGACACATAAATGGTTGTAGACCATGCCTAGTGCCCAATGGAGTGATAGGCAAGCGAGGTTGTAGACCATGCCTAGTGCCCAAAGGAGTCAACTTTTCTAGCTGTTTGGAGACATGATTATGTCCTCGGAAAAAATAACCTCGTTGTTGATGCTCTTAGTAAGAAGGCTACCAATTCGACATTGCAAGAATCCATTGTGAGGAGATTTAAGACAAAGATTTGGATAGAATGAAGGCACAGTATGTGGATTCTGTGGAGTTTGAGACTCCTTATAATTTGGCTCTTAGTTCAGATTCGAGCGAGTATACAGTTCAGGATGGCTGGTTGGTCTACGAAAACAGGCTATCTATACTAAGGGAGAAGGTGCTTCTTCATGATGCCCATGATTCTCTTGTTGGGAGCCATCATGGTATCAACATTACCTTGGAGAAGTTGGTGAGGTTATTCTATTGACCATAAATGAGAAGGGATGTCTACCAATATGTCGAGGCATGCCAAATTTGTCAAAAAGTAAAGGTTCCACACTCCAAGCAAGTTAGGTTGCTTCAACCTTTGCGTGTTTCTGAGAGACCTTTTCAGGATATTAGCATGGACTTGGTAGGTAGAGATCCCAAATTTACTTCACATTTCTGGAGAGCATATTTGATATCTCTGGGACTAAGTTACAGTCGTCTAGTGCATTTTATCCACAGATAGATGGTCAGAGATAAATTCATAATTAGTTGGCCATTGATGTTCTCAAATCATATTGCCATGACAAGCAATCGAAATGGGAACATTATCTTCCTTTAGTGCAAGCTATCTTGAACGACACTCATTTATCCACTATTGACAGGATTCCATATGAGGTAGCATTTGGTCGCCGTTTCTCATCTCGTCTTACGAGGATGGTGTCACCCTCATTGGAGGCCAACAAGACCAAATGAACATTTTTAGAGATTATTTAGTCCATGAAGGGTGACACCATCCTCGTCTTACGAGGATGGTGTCACCCTCATTGGAGGCCAACAAGACCAAATAAACATTTTTAGAGATTATTTAGTCCATGAAGGAGAACCTAACCGAAGCTCAAGAACCCTACACTAGCCAAGCCAACAAGTCTAGATGAGATGTCAACTACAAGGAGGGAGATTGGGTATTTCTCTGAATCATGAAGCAACGGTTAAAGAGTAAGCGTTGTCCCAAGCTCTCTTTCCGAAGCTTTGTTCCATTTCCTATTGTGAAGAAGCTCAGTGATGTCTCCATGAAGTTGAAGTCACCAGATGGTTGGACAATGCAGGATGTCTTTCTTATCTCATAGTTGAAGCCTTATGTTGGATCATCTTTGCAAGAGGTTTCGGATGAGTAACAGCGGTAAGTGGTTGACGAGGCTGAATTTATCGACCCGAGTCCATTCTCCTCCACAAGTGGAAGCATGGTTCCGATCGAAGACTGAGATAGTTCTACACCAAGTTCAAAGGCCATGGCACTCATGAAGCTGTTTGGCTGGAGGAGGATGAGTATCCACGGATATTGGCGGGCAAGGTTTCCCACTCGGGGGCCTCGCCCTCGAATGTCTGGGCACGAGACTAAGCTGGTGGTCATTCCGAAAACCGAAACCGGGAAAATTTTCCATGCTCGGAAAACGGGGACGATTCCACCATTTTGAATTTCTTAACGAATTTTTCTAACGAGGTCAAGATACTGAACTAACCATCATATGAATAAACCAGATAGAAGGGAAACTATTACAGACTTAACTTGAAGGGATCAACGCTTTTTTCCTAATTGAATCAGGCACAGTCGTTGATCTATTCATTAGAGAAGTCTTCAGGCTTTTATTTAACTACTCGAGTTCTAAACGTATTCCTATTAATCAATTTTATTATTAAAACTCTATTGATTCCAGCTTAAATCCATCCGGCCCATGGGTTAGCCACCGCTCAACCACTGGAATTGGTAGAACCGGACAAGTACTCACCCACCCATAATTGAATGCCTTTCTTAACTTTTGCTTTAGAATACAGATACGCACACACTTCTCTTTAAACTTTAACTTTTAAAACAATCCATTGACAAACAATTATTGGTTACAGATGTCATAACTCAAAATTTCCATTCAATCCTTGTTTCTCACAAAACAGTACCACTCTGGACTCTCTGTTGAGACCAGCAGGTCAGCAATGAGATCCAGTAATTTTCTCGTTATCATACATATATATATCTTCCACGATATACGCATGGGTGTCCTAAGCACTGCGAGCCCGTGCATCGCCTGGCCAGAACTCTCCAGGATCCTCCTTAGGTGTCGGTGTCCTGGCACTTCACTTAGGGATCGCTTCGTCGGCCCTCGCCCATCGTACCGGAAGCACACCATTTTTCACCATACCCAGGCTGGTTAAGACCTGGGCAGGTTTTTGCCGTGTTAGCCGTCCTTTGAATACTCCCCACCAGTTGTTGCAACCGAACTTCCCTTAGAAAAACATATATACCAAATGCTTCCTTCAACATTCTGGCGTAAGACAGTTCTTTAAGAAAATAGGGTTTCTATGCAAGTTTTCAGTTTTGATTTTCTTTTGAATACAATGGGTATATCTTAAATTCGTATCCCAATACTTCTAAATCACAGGTCTAAAATTCCAACAAAATTTCCTGAATTTTGTAACCTTGATCCTCAGATCAAAATCAAGGGTCTTAACTTGATTTCAGATTCGGTGGGTGATTTGAGTGAAATTTTCCTGAACTGGTCACATCGTCTTTTCTTAAAACTGACGAAGGAGATTAAGTCTTGGTTATAGTCTGATTCAGGGTTTGAGTCTGGAAAGGTTCTCCCTGAACGAACTTTCTCGAAGGGTAATATTTCAATTACTACTTTACTGAATTTCAATCATTGAGTATTTTGCTTAACTGAATTTAAAACTAATCATGAATTCCTATGAGGAATAAATTAATCATTTATCTAAAATTCCGACTTCGATAGTTTTTTTGAATTTTCTTATTACCATCCTAGAGAATATGAAACGGTAGAATTTTCTCTCACAGAGTATTTACTTATTCATTTATCAATATTCATGGGATTTAAACATAGGATTAAAGAGAACTTTATTTTGATCTAAAAATTTTGTATGCATCTATTTATGCATAAAATCCAGCTTCTATGGAAATAACACTTTTATATAAAAGAAAATCCTTTTATGCATCTATTTATGTAAAAAAATCAATTTTAATGAAAGTAACACTTTTATAATAAAAAAATTCTTTTATGCATCATTTTATGCATAAAAATCAATATTGGTGAAAACACTTTTATGATAAAAAAATTATTTTATGCATTTTTTTTATGTAAAAAAATCAATACTGATGAAAGTAACACTTTTATAATAAAAAAATTATTTCCAATATGCATCTTTCTATGCATAGAATTCAAATCTAATGAAAATCACTCTTTTATAAAAAAAAAAAAAACCAATATGCATCTTTCTATGTATAGAATTTAAATTTTAATGGAAATTACTCTTTTATAATAAAAAAATAACCAATATGCATCTTTCTATGCATCTAATGAAAATCACTCTTTTATAATAAAAAAATAACCAATATGCATCTTTCTATGCATAGAATTTAAATTTTGATGAAAATAACACTTTTATAATAAAAATATTTCTACTATGCATTTTTCTATGCCTAGAATAAAAATAACACTTTTAGAATACACAAATAGTGGGGATTACTCTTTTTGAATAATAAAAGATAAAACTTATTTCACAAAATTTAAGAAAATTTCGCCATAACCTCCTTTGTATGGTTGATCATTTTTCAATTTTTTCTATCTTCAAGTTACTTAAAAATTATCCCAAATAATTTAAAGCATTCTAAACTAATCAAATTTCACTTTTAAAAGAGAAACAATATGAAAAGTTTAATTCTAACAATTTGATTACTTATCTAGGATAAAGAAAGGCTGAATTTAAGAATGAAGAGAGGGGAAAAGCCTTTCCAACAAGGTATAACATCATTTTTTTCATTTTAAAGAAAACAAAAATTAGAAAACCATTAAAAGGAATAAAGAAAAAGTAGGATTTCTAGCTTACTTGAATTTCTGTGAGCTTTCCTTTGGCTTGATGGTTTGAGGGATCTACTCTTGTTTGCAACAAGAGTGGCCACGAATTCTTTTGAAGAGGGAAAGGTCAAAAACTAATGAATTATCAATAAATTCACTGTTTTTGGCTCTGGGGTGGAGTAGAGTAACAGTGTATAAAATACTATTAAGCTTCTACAAAGGGGGAGGCTTCTATTTATAAGAAAAAGTGAGCTTCTAACCAAGCAAACTGATTCTAGAATTTTTCAAATCAGTTTGGTCAATTTTTGACTATTTTTGGGTCAGTTTAGCTTACTTTTTGGAACTAGACTTGAATTAGGAGAGAGGAGAGATGAAATATCTCAATATTTGAGAATTTAAAACTCTATCACACATGTGAAATAGGCGCCTCCTCATGAGGGGGAATCCCTACTCTGAGGTGTCAAAAATTTATTTTTTTTGTATTTCCTTTGGTTCTTAGTCCACTCTTCATCTTATGTGAGTACTTACTCATTTTTGGGAGGATTTTCTTTATATCTCCTCCATACATTTGGATGAATTTGATTGGCTCCTCAGAACCTTAATTTAAAATTTTCAGAAAATTTGGACCCTTAGGATAAGGCCTTTTGAACATATTATAATTTATTTCTAATGCACCTTCTGAAAATCTTTTTGAACTCTTATTTCGGGGGAATTTATTTTAATAAGAAGAGATATTTTTCCATCCAAAAATATCTAAAATGTGAATAACCTCTCTCTATAATATTTTCTCTCTCTAAGCCAAAATAGGTAGAAACAAGATCTTTTATTATTCTGAAGAGGGAATCGATTACAAGGGAAGATACTGGACATCTTGAGGGGCTGGGGAAGAATCTTACATTCTCTCCCACTTGAAAAACGCGAGATTTTCTCATCTCGCAAACTGGGGGTAGTCCCGCAACAGTTCGGCTTCTTTCTCCCAGGTGGCATCTTCAAAAGGATAGAACTTTCATTTAACCAATAATTCTCTCAGAATTCTATTCCTGAGAACCTTTTCTCGAACATGTAAGATTTCTTTAGGTTGGAGTTCCATCTGTCCTTGGGTTGAAGAAGTTAAGATTTCATCATCAAGCACATGATTCGGGCTTGGTATATACTTTTTAAGAAGGTTGACATGAAATACATTATGTACTTTAAGTTGAGGAGGCAGAAGAAGCTCGTAGGCTAAGTCACCTACTTTCTTTGTAATCAGATATGGTCCACAATATCTGGGGGATAACTTCTTGTACTTCCCAAGAGATAGAGAACTACTTTTGGGACGTACTCGAATGAAGACCATATCTGCTTCTTCGAATTTTCTGTCTGTCCTCTTCTTATCTGCATACTGCTTTTGTCTACCTTGGGCAGCTTTTATATCTTTGCGAATTGACTGCATCTGCTGCTCCATGTCGTCAAGCATATGTCTGGACATCTCGACCCTAATCAATGGGTCGGATCAAGTTAACAAGTTAATGGAGTTAAGCAATCTTGTCCATACAGAGCTTTGAAAGGGCTCATCCCAATAATGCGGTGATAAGAAGCATTGTAGGCGAACTCGACTAGGTGCAGATAGCTTAGCCACTTCTTGGGTTCCTTGCCACAGCACGACCGAAGTATATCTTCGATTACTTGGTTCACCCTTTTAGTTTGACCATCGGTCTCGGGGTGGTAAGCTGTGCTGAGATCCAAGAAAGTTCCTACTGCTTCGAAAAATGCAGTCCAGAATCTTGACGTGAACTTGGGATCTCGATCACTTACTATTCTCCTGGGTAGGCCATGCAATCTGAAGATTTCCTTGAGGAACACTCTGGTCCACTACAGTGTAGGTTTCTTTTACTGGAATCAGATGGACAACTTTGGTTAGTCTATCAACTACCATGAAGATGGAGTTGTAACTTGATTGCACTGAAGGTAATCCAGTGATAAAATCCATAGTGATACATTCCCACTTCATGTGGGGGATGTCTAATGGATGTAACTTCCCAGGCATTTTTACTCTCTCAGCCTTGACTTTTTGACAGGTCAGACATTGACGTACATGATTAAGTACATCCTTTTTTAGACCAGGCCAAAAGAAGCTTTTCTTCACTGACATGTAGGTTTTGATGAAACCTGGATGTCCTGCAATAAGGCTGTCATGGGCTTCATTCAGAATTTGACCCTTAGTTCCCTCATCATTGGGAATGCATAGCCTGCGATTATAATACATAATTCCATCATCCAGGCTGTACCCTTGAACTCGGTTCAACTCCTGTGGAGTTTTGCTTTCCTGCATAAGTAGGGTAGCAATAGGGCCAAAGAATCTATCCTGCATGATCTTCTCTCTTGCTTCAATAATCAAAGGATTTGACACTACAGTAATTGCAAGCAAGGAGGCTTTTCTGCTGAGGGCATCTGCTACCACATTTTCTTTGCCTGGGCGGTACTTGATTTCAAAATCAAATTCCTGCAGGGTCTACATCCACCTTCTTTGGCGCATGTTGAGATCCTTCTGAGTGAAGATCCACTTTAAGCTCTGATGATCTGTCATCAAAGTGAATCTTTGACCCAGTAGGTAATGTCTTCATAACTTCAGGGCATATACTACTGAAAGTAGTTCCAAGTCGTGGACAGCATAATTTCTCTCATGCGTTCTGAGTTTTCGGGATTCATAGGCTACTGCATGACCTTCCTGCATGAGTGCACCTCCCAGGGCAAAACCACTGGCATCAGTTACTACCTCAAAGGGTAGAGAGAAATCTGGCAACTTCAAAACGGGATTGGTTACCAAGGCGGTCTTCAGCTTATCAAAAGCACTCTGGCACCTGGCAGACCATTGAAACGGGATATTCTTCTTGAGAAGATTAGTCATGGGGAAAGCTACGAGAGCATACTTTGGTATAAAAATTCTATACCAACCAGTCAATCCCAAGAATCCTCTGACTTCTTTCACTGTCTTTGGTTCAGGCCAATCTATGACTGCTTGGACTTTTGCGAAATCTAGAGAAATTCCATCTTTGGATACCAGAAAGCCCAAGTATTCAACATGGTCGGCAGAGAAAGTGCATTTGCTCATTTTTGCAAAGAGTTGGTGCTTTCTTAGAATCTCAAGAACTTTTCTGACATGAGCTTCATGGTCAGCTGCCTTCTTTGAGTAAATCAGAATATCATCAAAGAAAACAAGAACAAAATCATCCAAGTATTCTCTGAGAATGTCCTGCATTAGGTGATTGAATGTAGTTGGGGCATTTGTCAATCCAAACGGCATGACAGTGAATTCATAATGCCCATATCGAGGATTGATGGCTATCTTCGAGATATCTTGCTCATTAATCCTGATCTGATAATATCATGATTTGAGATCTATCTTTGTGAAGATCTAGGCTCCACTTAGTCTGTCCAGAAGCTCATCAATTCTGGGAATAGGATACTTATTCTTAACTGTCAGCTGATTGAGATCTCTGTAGTCCACGGAGAGTCTTAGCGTTCCATCTTTCTTTTTCTGAAAGAGAACTGGCGCACCCCAAGGTGAAACACTGGGTCTTACAAACCCTTGTTCTAACAGTTGTCTAAGCTGTTCCTTAAGTTCGATGGCTTGAGGAACTGACATTTTGTATGTGCGCAGGGCTACTGGCTGAGCTCCAGGGGTCAATTCTATCACATGATCTACTTCCCGAATTGGAGGCATCTCTGTTAATTCTGCTGGGAATAAATCATCATAATCACTTAACCATTCAGGTTCTTTAGCTTCTAACTTTGTGTCTACTGGATTCATTTTGACAACATAAATGAGCTGCTTCTTTCTAAGTTCTTTTAGTAACTTAGAAGCCTTTACTAACTGCAGACTTGGGGATCCTGAAATTCCGGTTCCTTGAACTTTATTTCCGTGAAGGTCACGGAAGGAAATGGTTCCATTATGACAGTGAATGTTTGCTTGATTTTTGTGGAGCCAATCCATCCCAAGGATCCCGTCGAAAACTCCCAAAGGTATAACTCTGAACTGACAGTCAGTTAAATTCCCATCTAGATTGAACTGAATACGATCTGTCTCTCAAGGTGAGTGAAAAGAATCTTTCCACTGGCCAATTCAACTTGCATAGGTTTCCCTGATTTTTGTTCTAAGACTAGCTTACGCAAGCATCCTGGGAAAATGAAAGAATGAGTATTGCCTGAATCAATCAAAAGCTTAAAAGGCTTACCTTGATACTCAGCTGGAGTATGGATGACGGAGAATTGGCGATTGGGCCCTTGGTTTTCAATTGCTGCATAAATCTGTCCTCTTTCCTCTTACACTACTTTTGCTATTGTGACTGCTCTGGCTGCTGCAGTCTGAGGCGGAACTCTTTCTCTTTGGTTGCCCCAGTTTTGGGAAGGAGTTCTGAGGCTACTCTGGACAGAGGCAGATGGCTGAGCTGGAGTTCTCCTGGGATTGCCCTGATTTTGACGAGATGGACCTTGATTTGATTGATAGGAAGGGGTTGGTCTCTGCACTCTTGGTCCTTGACTTCCCTGTCCCCTTGACATGGCAGGAGTTGGGCAGTCTTTCAGCTGGTGACCAAAACCCTGACATTCAAAACACCTGTTCTCACTTCTGAGCGCATCTTTGTGAATCCTTGAAAGAGGTGGGGCTCCTGAGAAAGTGTTTTGTGGGAAGGGTCTTCCTTCACTTCTGAATCTCCCAGTACCCTGATTTTGATTTGGGCCTTGCTGTCTCTTTGGAGGGGAGGAAAGTTTGAAGTACTTCTCGGGGTTTGGAATCTTTTAAAGTTAGAGGGTGCAGGCTTTGGCGGGACCTTAACAACAAAGCCTTTGGCAAAGTCCTTTGCCATTCTTACAGCTTCAGCCATTGAGACAGGTTTGGCATTCTTCACTAAGGTGTCCAATGGCTCGTTCATTCCTCGAATGAATCTGGCCATCGGCTGCTCCTCATCCAATTGCGGGGAATATTTGAGGAGAAGGGCAAAAGCTTGATGATACTCTTCAATTGTCCGGCTATCCTGCTTTAGTTCCAAGAATCATGGCTAAGGAAATATTTTGCCTGAGCCTCTAACGCTGATTGGTACTGACATTAATACATTGTCCTCCAAAGAACCACATATACCGACATCAGGAAAGTAAAGACTCTCAAAATGACGTGCGAGTCTTACTCTGCTTACTCGGGTCGTAGCAGAGTTGATGAGGTGCTCGAATGCAAAGGCTATCATATCCTGACTCTGGGAGAGTTCAGGAATGCCAGATAGATTCGGGGTATCCATCTATAAATTTTTAATTCAATTTATGAGTTTTCAATTTTTGAAGTTCATCCAACATAATATTAACAAGATTTACTTTAAAATTTTAAGCAATTTCTGTTGCTGTTACGTAAATTTACAACAGCGCTCTGATACCAATTGTAGGATCCCACTGCCTCCTCCGCACACCGGATTCCCGGTAGCTGGCAGCGGAAGCAGCTCCCTCATGCGCGGGGCAGGGTTTCCCACTTGGGGCCTCGCCCTCGAATGGCTGGGCACGAGACTAAGCTGATGGTCATTCCGAAAACCGAAACCGAGAAAATTTCCCATGCCCAGAAAACGGGGACGATTCCACCATTTTGAATTTCTTAACGAATTTTTCTAACGAGGTCAAGATACTGAACTAACCTTCATTTGAATAAACCAGATAGAAGGGAAACTATTACAGACTTAACTTGAAGGGATCAACGCTTTTTTCCTAATTGAATCAGACACAGCCGTTGATCTATTCATTAGAGAAGTCTTCAGGCTTTTATTTAACTACTCGAGTTCTAAACGTATTTCTATTAATCAATTTTATTATTAAAACTTTACTGATTCCAGCCTAACCCCATCCGGCCCATGGGTTAGCCACTGCCCAACCACTGGAATTGGTAGAACCAGACAAGTACTCACCCACCCATAATTGAATGCCTTTCTTAACTTTTGCTTTAGAATACAGATACGCACACACTCCTCTTTAAACTTTAACTTTTAAAACAATCCATTGACAAACAATTATTGGTTACAGATGTCATAACTCAAAATTTCCATTCAATCCTTGTTTCTCACAAAACAGTATCACTCTGGACTCTCCGTTGAGACCAGCAGGTCAGCAACGAGATCCAGTAAACAGATTATAATAATTTTCTCGTCATCATACATATATATATATCTTCCACGACATACGCATGGGTGTCCTAAGCACTGCGAGCCCTCCAAGATTCTTCGGTGTCCTGGCACTTTACTCAAGGACCGCTTCGTCGGCCCTCGCCCATCGTACCTGAAGCACACCATTTTTCACCATCCCCAGGCTGGTCAAGACCTGGGTAGGTTTTTTGCCGCGTGAGCCGTCCTTTGAAAACTCCCCGCCAGCTGTTGCAACCGAACTTCCCTTAGAAAAACACATATACCAAATGCTCCTTCCAGCATTCTGGCGACGACAGTCCTTTAAGAAAACAGGGTTTCTATGCAAGTTTTCAGCTTTGATTTTCTTTTGAATACAATGGGTATATCTTAAATCCGTATCCCAATACTTCTAGATCACAGGTCTAAAATTCCAACAGAATTTCTTGAATTCTGTAACCTTGATCCTCAGATCAGAATCAAGGGTCTTAACTTGATTTCAGATTCGGTGGTCTTAACTTGATTTCAGATTCGGTGGGGTGATTTGAGTGAAATTTTCCTGAACTGGTCACATCGTCTTTTCTTGAAACTGACAAAGGAGATTAAGTCTTGGTCATAGTCTGATTCAGGGTTTGAGTCTAGAAAGGTTCTTCCTGAACTAACTTTCTCGAAGGGTAATATTTCAATTACTACTTTACTGAATTTCAATCATTGAGTATTTTGCTTAACTGAATTTAAAACTAATCATGAATTCCTATGAGGAATAAATTAATCATTGAGTATTTTGCTTAACTGAATTTAAAACTAATCATGAATTCCTATGAGCAATAAATTAATCATTTATCTAAAATTCCGACTTCGATAGTTTTTCTGAATTTTCTCATTACCATCCTAGAGAATATGAAACGGTAGAATTTTCTCTCACAGAGTATTTACTTATTCATTTACCAATATTCATGGGATTTAAATATAGGATTAAAGAGAACTCTTATTTTGATATAAAAATTCTGTATGCATCTATTTATGCATAAAATCCAACTTTATAGAAATAACACTTTTATATAAAAGAAAATCCTTTTATGCATCTATTTATGTAAAAAAATCAATTTTGATGAAAGTAACACTTTTATAATTAAAAAAATTATTTTATGCATAAAAATCAATATTGATGAAAGTAACACTTTTATAATATTTTTTTTATATGCATCTATTTATGTAAAAAAATCCATTTTGATGAAGTAACACTTTTATAATAAAGAAAATTCTTTTATGCATCATTTTATGCATAAAAAACAATATTGGTGAAAGTAACACTTTTATAATAAAAAAATTCTTTTATGCATCATTTTATGCATAAAAATAAATATTGATGAAAGTAACACTTTTATAATAAAAAATTCTTTTATACATCATTTTATGCATAAAAATCAATATTGATGAAAGTAACACTTTTATAATAGAAAAATTATTTCGAATATACATCTTTCTATACATAGAATTTAAATCTAATGAAAATCACTCTTTTATATAAAAAAAAAAACCAATATGCATCTTTCTATGCATAGAATTTAAATCTAATGAAAATCACTCTTTTATAATAGAAAAATAACCAATATGCATCTTTTCATGCATAGAAATTAAAATTTAATGAAAATCACTCTTTTATAATAAAAAAATAAGCAATTTGCATCTTTCTATGCATAGAATTTAAATCTAATGAAAATCACTCTTTTATAATAAAAAAATAACCAATATGCATCTTTTTATGCATAGAATTTAAATTTTAATGGAAATAACACTTTTATAATAAAAATATTTCTACTATGCATTTTTCTATGCCTAGAATGAAAATAATACTTTTAGAATACACAAATGGTGGGGATTACTCTTTTTGAATAATAAAGGATAAAACTTATTTCACAAAATTTAAGAAAATTTCGCTATAACCTCCTTTGTATGGCTGACCATTTTTTAATTTTTTCTATCCTCAAGTTACTTAAAAATTACCCAAATGGTTTAAAGCATTCTAAACTAATGAAATTTCACTTTTAGAAGAGAAACAATATGAAAAGTTTAATTCTAACAATTTGATTACTTATCTAGGATAAAGAAAGGCTGAATTTAAGAATGAAGAGAGGGAGAAAGCCTTTCCAACAAGGCATAACATCATTTTTTCATTTTAAAGAAAACAAAAATTAGAAAACCATTAAAAGGAATAAAGAAATGTTAGGATTTTTAGCTTGCTTGAATTTCTGTGAGCTTTCGTTTGGCTTGATGGTTTGAGGGATTTACTCTTGTTTGCAACAAGAGTGGCCACGAATTCTTTTGAAGAGGGAAAGGTCAAAAACTAATGAATTATCAATAAATTCACTGTTTTTGGCTCTGGGGTGGAGTAGAGTAACAGTGCATAAAATACTATTAAGCTTCTACAAAGCGGGAGGCTTCTATTTATAGGAAAAAGTGAGCTTCTAACCAAGCAAACTGATTCTAAAATTTTTCAGATCAATTTGGTCAATTTTTGACTATTTTTGGGTCAGTTTAGCTTACTTTTTGGAACTAGACTTGAATTAGGAGAGAGGAGAGATGAAATATCTCAATATTTGAGAATTTAAAACTCCATCACACATGTGAAATAGGCGCCTCCTTCATGAGGGGGAATCCCCACTCTGAGATGTCAAAAATTCATTTTTTTAGTATTTCCTTTGGTTCTTAGTCCACTCTTCATCTTATGTGAGTATTTATTCATTTTTGGGAGGATTTTCTTTATTTTTTCAATTTATCTCCTCCATACATTTGGATGAATCTGATTGGCCCCTCGGAACCTTAATTTAAAATTTTCAGAAAATCTGGACCCTTAGAATAAGGCCTTTTGAACAGATTATAATTTATTTCTAATGCACCTTCTGAAAATCTTTTTGAACTTCTGTTTCGGAGGAATTTATTTTAGTAAGAAATGATATTTTTCAAAAATATCTAAAATGTGAATAACCTCTCTCTAGAGCATTTTCTCTCTCTAAACCAAAATAGGTAGAAACAAGATCTTTTATTATTCTGAAGAGGGAATTGATTACAAGAGAAGATACTGGACATCTTGAGGGGCTGGGGAGGAATCTTACACACATCCACTAGAAGCGAGAGATTGTTCTTGCTCGCAGAAGATTACCAGTTAAAGGAACTTGTTCCTAGAGAAGCAATAGAAAGGTTGTTCAAATCCACTAGAAGCGAGAGATCCTCCTTCAATCACCAAGCTTCTTGCTCATCGAAGATTACCAATTGAAGGAACTTGTTCCTAGAGAAGAATCATTCTTTCAACTCACCTTCAAGCATTGGCCTAAAAAGGCCCGACTCCTTGAGTCATTCCAACTCCTCCAGTCATCTTGCATTCCTTGAGCCATCCATTGGAAAGGCAATAAGCTCGTCCGGATACCATATGCTCTCTGAATGCCAGTAGCATGTATGAACAACCAACTATCACAAGTTTAGTTGTTCAGTTCCGGCCACTCTTTCACCCCACCAAATTGGTCAAAAACTAAAGGTCGGCTTTTCTAAAAACTACCAAATATCTCGGCAATCTCGACCATCCAGAGAGATCCTAAAGGACAATTTTCACAGTGTCTAGAACAAGAGAGGTTCTATCAACGATTTCTCATACTAGTTCCTCTAGGACTCAAGTGTTTTTTAACCCCAACGTTCATAAGGATGAAATATTTTGAGAGACCAACAAAACTAATGAAAGTTCCGATTGTTAGTCTACCTTTTGGGCAAAAAAAACTCCCCATCAGGTGTTTTGTGTATCCTTTGTCCTTGTAAATCTTGAAGAAGTTTCCCTTGGAATAGAAATCCCACCTAATGAAAGTTTTGACTATTAGTCTACCAACTCCCCATCCAGTTTTTTGTGTGTCCTTTGTCCTCGTAAATCTTGAAGAAGTTTCCCTTGGAATAGAAATCCCACCAAAGGAAAATATTCGCGTCACTACTCAGGGCCTATGGAGTCAAGACTATTGAACGAGGCGGATAGCTTGCATGCCCATTTGCTATTTGGTCTGGGTTGTGTCAATTTGGCCGGCTTGTCTGGCCGCCTAGTGGGCTGCCTTGTGTGCCCTCTTGGTCGGCTGCCCTTGACTATGCCTCTAGACCGCTCGCCCAGGCCCGATCTGGCCGGTTGGTCTGGCCACCTTCTCTCCTATGTGGCCATCAGGCAGGTTGGTCCAGCTGCCTTGTGCACCGTCTTGGTCGGACGCCCTTGACTACACCTCTAGGCCACATGATGGCTGCACTCCGGCGAGGGCTGCCGTCTCTGCGCCCAAACTTGGCCATGCACTGGTTGTTCTGGTCGCTCCCTTGGTTTGGCTCCAAGGCACCTCTCCGAGACCTTGTCTCCGTGGCTGTGCCAAACTATTTACCTTATAGGCCCAACTTCCCTACACACAAGCTATACACCCATGCGCGGTTGCCCCTCTCCTTCTTGTGTGCATATGATCCCTCATACATGCCCATCTCTCTCGCTCGTCTGCTTGTCTGCCATCCTGTGTGGCGAATGACTCACCACCCAACTGTAGGTTCAATGCTTCAAAGCACCCCGAGCATGAGGTCTGATTGCTGCGCGAGCATGCCAAGCCGAGATGACCCCAACCTAGCATCCCATACCACCAGGCCGAGTCACCTGCTTGCAACTCCATGGCCCTAAGGTCTTGCACGGCTCTGGCAGCTCTCCTGTCCGCCGCGTGGGTACCTTTAATAAAGTGTCTCCCAAGGTCACTTAGCAATAACCCTGTTATTATTGGCCTTTGCTTTATTTATAAGCTTTCCTATTTTATAGATTTTATCTATAACTAGACCTTGGTGACCTCCTTGTAGTACACCTTTCCTACACTCTCAACCTTGCGGTGTATGGAGCACACATTGGTTTACACCAGTAGAGTGGGTTCAATTCTTAGTAGGGTTGGTTTGTTATCTAAGTCAAGCTGCAACTTAGGGCCAAGCTTGTATTGCATATCTCAATTGATACTTGCTGTGTTAATCAAATCGTTTTCACATCAGTTGTTGTGAAGGTTAATGATTAATCCCATTGATTTGCACTAATCTTTATTCTTAAATCACTTTCTTGATCAAGAACATCTTAGATAGCAACTCAATCACCTAGTGATGCAAAATGTTCAATATGCATCAAATTGTTGCGCAATAATCTTGCACCACCTCCACGAAGATTCAATAATCTTGTTTCTTGCATTAAATTTTGTAATATCTCATGATTTTCTTAAAGTTTTTACAATTTCTCTTAAAGAAACACAATTCTTACAAAGTATAATTAAGATATAAAAGATTTGATCAAGACTCACTCATCAAGACTCACTCATTGTTATAGTTTTACCCCAAGATTTGATTTTTGCACTCATGTCTTTGTAAACTTTACAAATCTACACCAAGGTTCTTGTAAACTTCACTCTTCATAGTAAACTCTGCACAAATATGTAATAGAATTATAAACTGCACTTAAATCTGCTCAAAATTTGTAACAGAGCTGTAATCTTCACATAAATTTGCTTAAATCTGCAAATAGAACTATGATCTTCACATAAATCTGCTCAACATTTGGACTTCCTTGAAGTAAGGAGCCAACATAAATCTACACTTGGGAGGAAAGGAAGGCAAAGAGTCCAGCTATGTCTCTAGGTGTTTGTCCGTTATCACATACATAGCTTTAGAGGCTAGTAATGAGGCATCCTCCTAGGTGAAGGAAGAAGACTATAGCATGTGTAGTTAATGTATTTAACTAAAATTTGGCATGTTTCGGCACGATTCAGGAACCTCGTTTTGGCTCTGCAAGTTTTCCGTAGGCACTCTATGAAGTGTCGATTTTGATTGTATATGCCCAATTTCTAGTTCGGTGCAAAAGTTGTAGCAGAAATTTGGTTTGCAAGACAGTTTATGTAGAGAATCTAAGTGTTGCAGGTGTTGGCGGATGTATGTGTATGTGATTGGTTCACATATAGTGGCATTACAAAGGTTTTACATGGTTTAATATCTTTTAAAGAGTGTTGTGTAAGGTCAGATAACTTCTTTAAGAGTTAAGGTAGCTATTTGTAAGAAGGATCAAGACTGCATAATGAAAAAATGCTTTCAGTAGGATGTTTTTATTGACATTCTTAACAAAGCCCATTCTAGTAGCGACGAAGGACACTTTGTAATAGACAAGGTTCTCTAGGCTGGTGGCCTACACACTTTGGGACACTTTACCATCGATACGATAGCTTGCAAGCAAGGTTCTCTTCCAATCCAGACCTCATCCTAATATCACCCTTAGTCTGCATGTGAACCCTCCAAGTTTCCACGCCTTGCTAAGCCTTAACCCTAATCTTGGGTTAGCACATGCCCCTAAACTCGGGTCACCCTAATCCTAGGGTGGTCGAGATGTAACATTATCCTTGGGTTAGCAATAGGTTACTGGTAGTTTCAGAATGTGTGGTTAAGATATAATGTAGTCTTACCTTGTGCTTAATGTCAAATAGGGACTTTGTGAGAGCAGGTGACCGATTGATAAATTGCAAGCTATGGTTTATTTTATGAAGTTCATTTACATACAGGGTTTATACGCTGAGGATGGTGTCTGGACAGCAATGTTATGTACACATATAGGCCATTATCTGATTTCCATGTTACCTTTGGTTCACATGATTGAAACTTTGTGATGTTGGGATTTACTGTTTCTTTTGAAAATCAGTACCATACTATTCTTGGTAAGATTAGTTTCCCAAGATATTTGTCCATAGATTCTCCCTCATTCACATGCAGAGTGCACAAAAAAATAAGCAACAACGGTCATGGAGATCTTACCTTGCTTCCAAGCTCAGGTCTCTTGGAGCCATCCAAGCTTGACCGGTGGTTGTGCCAGCTCCTCTCCTTCGAGCTCTCTTCCTTTTTGTCACCAAGGAAACAGCTTCATCTTCTTGCAAGGACTCACTCACCTTTTTTGCTCAGCTGTTTGAAGATGGAGTAGGCCGCCGAGAAGCCTTTCCCTGGAGGAGAGAGGGGCAACCGCCGTCTTATGGTTCGGCCTTTATGGTTGATATGGGTGCTAGTGTTGAAATTATGGGGGACATTTTTTGCGGAGTCAGCTTGTTATTTTTGAGCACAAGCAATGTTGGAGACCGCAGATTCGGAGATGATGAGAACTGGTTGTGGGAATATTTGGTAAGGTATATTGATGTGGAGTGCACCTAAAGGTTTGACCATGACATTGAGGATAAAGATTAGTTGGATCAAGGCAGGGGCTGAGAAGGGATTGATCACTCCGACTTAGTGTTATGTGTCTGAAGGAGATTTTATATAGGGGGTATGGGACGCTAGGATCTATTTTATGTAGAGTTTCTCGATGTACCTATATTTATTTCTATCTTGGGGTGTCCTATTCCAAGGGGGGGTAGTCAATCTACAATAAGCGGATTGATTTTGGTAAATCCGATATAGGAAAGAGATTTATGATTTGGATTGCTTGTGGTTTTAATTGGTGGTGGTGAAGCATTTATGTTTCCACCAAATTTGAATGAATTCTTTACTGATTTTGTGTTATGATTTGGATTCCTCGTGGTTTTGATTGGTGGTGGTGAAGCATTTAGGTTTCCACCAAAATTGAATGAATGATTCTCTGACTGATTTTGCGAACCGTTGTGCATTGATTGGTTTTGGCATTAGGTCTCCATGTGCGCACATTTGTATATGACCTAGACTTGGAGAATGATAACACTGATGTTGAGATCAGTTGTTTCATCAGATAGATTCATCTTCCGAGATGATATAGTTTGTGTGTTGGGTGTTGTTTTGGAACAAGTACTCATTACATTCCTACAGTAGGCACATCTAGGAGTCCACAAAGTGACATTGATGTTTTTTTGAGCTCCAATGAGGCATTTGTATTGGCCTTCGATAAAGCTTAAATGTAACTTGTTGTGGCTGAGAGTTTCGTCTTTTGTTCCACTTGAGCTGGATCTCACATAGGATTTCCAGGAAATACAAGCTTTGATTTAAGCTTGTGTATGGTTACTGGATTGTGTAATGATAAGGCAGGGGTTGACTCAACGTGGGAGTCAGGTTTCTAGTAGGATTTTCCCAGATTCATTTATGAGCCTGTAAATGTTTGAAGAGGGGAAGTATTTAATGTACTTGAAGCTAACCCGGGGGTTAGGTTGGCTAATCTGTGGGTAGGGGTACCCAAATGATTAGTAAAAGCAAGTTGATTGTAAGTGCTAAGGCTTATAAGTTAATAAAATGACTAATAAGTTAATAATCCCATAAGTATAGCTTTATTGGAAAAATCTATATAAGTGAGGGTTATGTGATGAGTGGGTGGTTGTATTGTTGTAGCCTTGTGGTATGATGGTCCATGGGTGAAATCCACTCCGGATTGTCCATCCTTGATGTAGAGACGGTCCACCTATGGCCCCGTTAGTGCAGGTGTCCTGGCGGTATGGCACACTAGGGCTAACTCATGTGGGCTGAATGGATGGAGCCTAAGTCCATATGCTCAAGGAGATCCTATGTTGTATGGGATCTATGGTTGGGTGGTGAGCTAGCCTGTGGAACCCTAGTTTTGGCTTAATCCTTGTGCTTGTGTTAAGGTGATCTTGGAAGGATTCCGTCACCAGAATCCGAGATTCCGGACATCAAACCACACACACTTTAAACCTTAAGGCTCACAAGACAATGTTATTGTTTCTCTCTCAGGTTCTCTGAAGACATCTCATATTCCCTTGCATAATATACACTAATGAATCAATATTGTAGGGAGAACTACTAGCATAGTGGTTTTTTAAAGACTTTGAACCCATATGTGGCTTGTCAGTTTCCTTGATTATGCACTCTTGGCCAAACTGCTAGGGAGACCACCTAGGTCCATCAAAATACTCCTATCATGCAGGTCTCAATATAACTATTAACAATAATATTAGCATCATAACCTACATATAACAAACATGCATGACGCTTTTGTGCAAAACAGTCGTGGTTCACCAATGTAGGTCAACTTTTCTTTTGCCTTATAGCTGCAGGCAACGCGAGTAAAAAAGCCAGCTTTGTCTATATGTTGCAGGGAAATAGTTGGCTTTGGAATGTGTTAGGATTACAAATGTTGGTTGATCCAGTATTGGTTGGGAACCTTGACTTTGGCATTCCTTGGCTATATGATGCTAGCAAAAAGGAGTTGAAAGAGTTTCAGGTATTCTGTTTCTTCTTGATCAGTGAGTTGATGTTATTTCTTGTTTATAATATTGCCATGACATCATGTTTATGCAGTATGTGATTGGTTTTTAGTGCTTTTTCGTTCTTAGAAGAAGCTATCACATCAAATTTATTGGAATATTTATCTTTAATGTTACAATTGGATCTCATGATCTTTATGGAGATGAAGGGGGAGCATAACTCTTTTTTTTTTGTGTGTATGAGTTTGAAGGTCAGTTGCAACTTGTAAATGGTGTAGAATGATGAAAAAGGTAGAGCCTTGGTAATGAAGGGGGAGCATAACCTTTTTTTTGTGTGTGTGTGTATGGTTGAGAGTTTGAAGGTTAGTTGCAACTTGTAAAGGGCATAGAATGATGAAAAAGGTAGAGCCTCGGTAATGTCTTTGTTGATGATGAATTCTTTGTAAGGTCACAGTCGCATGGGTTGATCAAGAGGTTTTAGGGAATGATTGAGTGATCGAGGAGGGAATCGGGTATCTAGATGCTCTTCCTCTTGGGCCATAAAGTGATGTACTGGAGCTTACATTTATGTTTTTTTTTTGCAATAGAATATGATTGAGCTTTGATTCTATTCATTGTTTATTCTTCCTGTAATGGATTGTAAGTTTTCATGACGGTGTCACTAACTCACTACGATCTTCCATAGCTGCCCTAATTTTTTATATTGTTATCAGAGCCAACTTTTCTTGGGAAACTTCCTCCGTGGTTGTCTCTGAGCAGTAATTTGCTCTTTAAGGTTCATTATAGTGTCTGCATTATTAAAAGAAGAAGAAGAAGAATTATCTCTTGCAACCCAAGGGATAGAGATAACTTAGTTTCTGCTGGCAGCAGTCATTGGCATGTTTCTCCAACAACTTGCATTATCTTCCTCTCTTATGCAGGCAGTATTGCTAATAACAACCTTTGTCTACAAGGTGCAACCCTTCCATAGTCAATGATGATGATGAACCCCAGTGCTGCTGAGAGCATGGACGACTTTGCAACAAGAAGACTAGCTTTGGCTCCTTTGTAGCTTTACAAGGAACTTGTAGCATAGTGAGCTACATGGATTACTTCAGACATGAGACCTTTGTGAGCTGCATAGGCATCTTGGGTATTGGCTTGCAGATTGCTTATCTGGATTCTTGTAATACAGACAAAGCCTCCTCAGTAAGAGCAGCAGGCACATATCCAGGAAGCTCTACACTTCTTAGGGAGCAGGCTGTGGACAAATGCAACAGCAGAGCTGGCCGCAAAGCTGCTGACATCTGTCATCCTGGTGTCTTCGACGACAACAGAAGCATATCGTCAACAGTCAGCAGCAATCTTCATTAAGAAGAGTGTCTGCGTAGGCCCTGTAGTTTTGCATCACACATTGTACAAGGCGGAAGTTCTGCAATGCACATTGTGCTGCAACACGAACATTGTGATCTGGCTAAATGTGATCACTGTTTGCAAGGGCAATGGGTTTCTAAGGGGATTGAACTTTTTTGAGGGTTGAGATGGTGAGTCCTCCATGTATGCACGCAACATGCCCATAATTTACCTCTACACTGTGTGGTGTCCTCTAGGTAGGGGGCTGAGTTCCTCGAATCCTTGGTATTGGTAAGTAGGCTGAGGGTCTATGAGATGTCCTAAGACAAGTCCATGGGCGTTTAGATGCAGCTAACTGTCTTGAGGTCATGAAGAGGACTTCTTGGAGTTCTCTCTCAAGGCGTGCTCTAGTTGGGTGTGCTCGTGGTGTCTTCTCATCATTATCTGACTCTTTAGCTTGGTGTTGTCCAACATTCTTGAAAGAAATGTGTAAGGAGTTTTTGGCCATGGTCCTTCCACCTTCTTTACCCCCTCTGAGTTTGCTCCTGAGTTTGTATGTAATGCAAGAAAATTGCCAACATATGTGGTGCACATGTAACCAGCCTCCTACTTAAATCTTCAAATTGATCATTGTCATGGTCAAAACTGTTCCATATGTGAGTTGGTAATTACCAGATAGCCCATGGAGCATGAATTGCGATTTGTATATCGTTTGATAGGCACATAGTGTGAAAGCAAGAGTGAACCATTCGGGTGGCCAAATGGTGACAGTCAGAGCTCTGGCTATCATGCCAGATCCTCTCAATGTCCTCAGAAAGACTAGGATCTGTAAGTACCCTCTCTGGGATCCTCAACTGCAAGCTGGTCTCCCGTGTCCTCTCCTCAAGTGTCAAAATAACTGGCGCATGGTCTGAAAAAGAGGTGCGAGCGAGAATGCCAACGGAGCCCCCACGCTCCCCGAACCTGTCGCCCACATAGAAGCGATCAATCCGTGATAGATTAGTCCCTCCCTGCCGGCGATCCGACCGAGAAAAACTAAGACTGTCCTGAGAGCGGGGGAAAGTCTCATACTGCCATGCATTAGTGATCCGCAGTGTCATGCAAAATCGCTCCCAAGCTGCAAGCTCTGTGCCGTGCACTGTAACATGACTGCCTCCCACCCTATCGGTTGGGTCCTCAAGCATGTTGAAGTCTCCCCCGACACACCAATGTGCGGCCTCTGGCAATGCATCCGTAACATGGGTCCAGAACTCTGCACTGGCACTAGCATGGTTGGGCGCATAGACATTGAGCACGCCAAAGAGCTCATCATGCATCCTCAGAATGACATACTGTGCTCTACCAGGCACAATGACCCCGCGATCCACAATGGCCTGCCGCCATACATCCGCAATGACCATACATACTCCTCCCTGCCTACCCAAGGGGCCAAACCCTACAGACCAAAATGTGTCCCATCTACCAGGCATCACCGAACCGTATCTCCGGATCCTGCTCTCCGGCAAATGGTGCTCCTGCATCATCAGAATATCAATACTGCCCTCAACCAGGCATCTCTGAAGCTCCTGCCTCAAGCAACCACGATAACGTACATAGTGTGCGCCGCCAAGGCCCTGTACATTCCATGAGATGATCCTCATGGATGACCTGCTGAGGTGGAGACTGTCTCAGCCGTACGGCGGGCCTTCGCAAGCGGCTTGGATGGAGAATAGTCCCCGTCCGAGCGGCTACGAATCTGCCCACCCGGTGTGCTGCAAGAATCTTGGATCAGGCGCCAGTGGCTGTCCCCCTTGGCGACTGCCTCCTGCTCAGAGAGAGCAACCTCGTGTATGCATACATAACCAGGGTCGCGTGCTAAGTCTGCCACTATGCGAACCACCAAATGTCGAATCCCGGAGGCAGGTATTGAAGAAAAAATGAGAGTTGGCCTATCACGTCTGCCACCTCCAGATCGCTCACATGGTGAGAAAACTCAACTGCCTGAGTCTTCAAAATGCTAAGAGCGAGATCAAGAGTCCACTCCCGGTCGCTCACATGGTGAGAAAACTCAACTGCCTGAGTCTTCAAAATGCTAAGAGCGAGATCTAGAGTCCACTCCCGGTCGCTAGGGCCACAGAGAGGGAAGGAGAAGGCCACCGCTGAATCAAGTGCCTCCTCCCCTCGGGCCGGAGGTATCACTACATGAACTTTGATGGGTGCTGGCTCATGGGGGCCCTCCGCTCCAAAAAACCGTGTGAAGTAGTCAAAAGCCTCCGAGCGCTGTCTAGTGTCGAGATGACTTAGCCGACTGCGGATAGAGGATATTCGTGAAGCCCGAATCGGCATGGTAAGTCTCCTCTGCGGTGCTCGAGCAAGGTCGGTGCTCAGTGCCCGTCGGACTGCAGGTGAGCGCCAGGGAACTGCCAGGGCCTCCCGGGGAGCTGAGGCGAGCGGAGGGGGAGGAGGGGGGGGAGAAGGGGGTGGAGAAGGAGCCGCTGCCAAAACCGGAGCGGGAACGGGAGGAGGCGAAGGTGGAAGCGAGGCGGGAGGGGGGAACAGGGGAGGGGGGGTGGGGGCGAAGGAGGGGGTGCTGGCATCTCCTGGTCCTCAGTCGGCGCTGGGGTCTCCTCCTGGAGGGGAGCAAAGCTGTTCCTCACGGGAACCCAGTGATGCTGAGACTGGCTGCTACTGCATCGGTCTCTGGGCGTGCTGTTGTGGCTGTCTCCCTCTACGGCGCCCCTGTCCAGGCTGCCACTCCGAGGTCTCTGTGGGCTGAGCAGGTGTCCCGGAGGCTACCTGCCGAGCCGCATTTGTGGGCAAACAGTGGTTCGGGAGCCCCGAAAACTCCACTCTCTGATCAATCCATCCCCCCCTATCCTAGGTAGCTGAATGACCTTGGAAGGGAGGAGATGTCAGGAACCAAAACTCTGACCGAAGGTAGCCCAGCTGCTCTAGCCACCACCGAAGCTGCTGTGGGGCCAGTCTTAAGCACCGAGCCCACCAATGCTCCTAGCCTAGAAAGAAGCGGAAGGTACTCGCGGCGGAGTCCAGGGAAGCAAACTGTAACATGGAATAGGCGCTCTCCCTGCTCGGCCGCTGCTGGGTCAAAGCCATGCTGCCAAGGTATGAAGAATGCCCGAGCGCCCCTGATGTCAAGGGGACTGACTCATGGCTAGGACCTGGGCCACGCTCTAAGCTGTCTCGAACTCAATCTGGTAGTGTCCACGGCCCAGTAACTGAACATCCAGGATCTTGCCCACATCTGCAAGAAGGCGGGCCTGGAGAAGATCCCGGATCTCCCCTCTGCTGGGCGAGTGCCGACTATACGGCAGATGGTGGAATGTGCCTGGAGGCGTTCCACCTCTGCGGCGAGGCTCGCTTCCTCTTCTGGCCAAAGAGAAAGCCTGATGGGGGTATCCTGAGGGGCGGGCGAGGGGGCTGCGGAAGAGTCCCTCTGAGGTGGGGCGGGTGGAGCCTCCATCAGTGTGAGCATAGGCCAAGGAAAACTTTGAACTGCATGCACACTAGTCAACTCTGGCCATTCCATAATAGCTTGACCTTTTCTGGGTCTATCCTGACTCCTTCCTTCGACTCTATATGGCCCAAGTAGAGAATCTCTGACAAAAAGAATTCACTCTTCTTGCCATTCACATACAACTTGTGCTTCCATAGTTCCTGAAATACCATATCCAAGTGCTCTCGATGCTCTTCTTCATTCTTTGAATGCACAATAATGTCATCAAAGAAAGTAGCTGCAAACTCTCTATGTGCTCGAAATACTCTTTCCATCATTCGGTTGAAAGTAGCTGGGGCATTGGTAAGACCAAAAGGCATCACCAAACACTCATAGAGTCTAAAAGTAGTCCTGAATGCAGTCTTGTGAATGTCCTCTAGAACAATCCTGACTTATGGTAACCACTCTTCAAGTCAATCCTGCTAAAGATAGTGGCTCCATCCAATCTATCCAGGATATCGTCAATCCTAGGAATAGGAAACCTATTCTTTACAGTGATCTTGTTAGGAGCCCCGTAATCAATGCACATACGCCGAGAACCATCCTTTTTCTAAACCAATAAAACTGGGGAGCAAAAAGATGATGAGCTAGGTCTAATCAAACCCTTTTTCAATAGCCTGGTCACTTGCTTCATAGTCTTGTGTTGTTGAGCTTGACTCACACGATAAGGAGGTTTGTTAGGAGGTGAGCTTCCTGGCATGATGTCAATCTGATGATCTTCTGGTCTCCTGGAAGAGTCTGCAAAACGATCTCCATACTTCTTTAGGAAATCTTTTCTTTCATGATCAAGAGTTGGGAGTGACTCATCACTCTCAGATTGATTTGGATCTCACTAAGGACTCCCTGTGTCTACGGAGCTCTAGAAGAAAAAGTCTGAGGCATCTTTGATCCGGGAAGTCCATGATCCTGGAAAGTGGTCGGAACCTAGCTCGGAAGAGGCAGTGGAACCTCCCCCGAATCTCATAGTATACAGGGCATCGGCATTTGTAATGATCTCGGGCTCTGTGTGACAGAGCTGGCATATCCTGTCCTCTGGTGCGGCCGCCCTAGGCCCATATCTGGCAGTCTCCACTCTCAGCTGGTGGGACGAGGTGCGGATCTGGCCAATCGCGCATCTCACCCCAAAGGATAGGTGTATGTCCATGTAGCGTGGGTGGATGAAGAACCCATCATCTGTCAGGCATAGGAGGTGATCTCTGTAGAAGGCCATCTTGGTCCCCAGTGGACAACTAGGTGAACTCCATGCCCTCTGAGTATCCAGTCTGACAATGTCCTTCCTAATAACCCTGTTCCACTCTATGCGGCTGAGAGCAAATGACGGGGCCTCTATGCTGTACTGGAACGGGGGGAGTGCCTCCATCTGCATACTGTGCATGCCAAACCAAACCAAGTGCCTACCTGTGCATACCAGCACTTTGTATCTCCCTCAAGTGTCAACTGTCTCGAGGACTCTAGGGCTAGCCGGGGGTATCTATCAAGTGGAAGCTCCCATAGCCTATGCCAGTATGTCACTGTCTAGAATAGAGCCTCTATCACTATCGGTGCAGCCCCCATCTGTGCCCGCACAATCTCATGTGGCACTGATGGCTTACTCCTAATCATGCGTGAGATCATCGCCACAAGGGGCCTCTCCATACCCATCATATACGTCCTTTGTATTTGTCTCGGCCGGCTCTCTCCTCTGTCTCCTGCTGTGGTATAAACTAGGACCCCAAATGGGGGCACCATACAGTAGTGCAAGTGTAACTAGAGTATCAAATAGCCAAAGCTTCGTCCTTGGCTCCTGAAATTGTATCTGTGAGCATTGCCCCTCTAGCGAGCCAAGGGCTGCATATCCCCTCATCAATCTAGCGTCGGCCGCCTTCCGCATTGAGAATTGAGGTCCAGCAAAAGTGATCCCAAGGTATACATATGAGGTAACATACTCCACAGGCTCTCCACTATATGTAAACTATACTACAGATCTACTTATCCACTCTGAGGAGGTGTTAAAGATCATGACCTTGGTCTTTCCAAGGTTCACAGTGAGGTCCCGGTCCTCGCAAAAGGCCCGTAATGCATCCAAATGCCTCTGCACCCCCTCTGGTGAATCAGAAATAAGAACAATATCATTTGCATACAAGAGGATTGGTATCAGGACTCCTGCCAAATGTGCTCCTGGTCCTCCTTGTTTGTCTATGTAATCCGAGATCTCATCAATGTATAGACCAAATAGAGTAGGAGACAAGGGGAAGCCTTGCTTCACCCCGATAGTGCTGTGTATGATCTCTGAGAGTCACCTCCCGGAGCCCGTACTCTGCCTGTGACCGACTCATAGAGTGTAATGATCCCCCACAGCATCTTTGCTGGCACTCCCATATCCTGCAGTCTCCTCATCAGTCTGGCCCGTGGGAAAGTATCAAAAGCTTTGCGAAAATCCACAAAGCAGCAGTATATCCGATGCCCTTGAGCTCTCCCCTCCTCAATGATCCCCTGTAGTGTAAAGATATGATCTAGTGTGGAGTGCCCTCTCCTGAAGCCTGCCTGCCCTGGTGCTGTGAGTCTCTGCTCCTTGAACCATCTACTAAGCTAATGCTCCAAAATCGAACCATAAATCTTGGCCAAGGTGTGAGCAATCATGATAGTCCTATAGTTGTTGGGGTCCATGGGGTCACCTCCTTTCAAGATAGGTACAATAGTATTCGATGGCCAGCTGACGGGAAGCCCTCACATAAAGCCCTGTTAAACATGTCAACTAGTAAAGGAGCTAGCGTGTCCCTAGCATGGGAGAAATGCTCGGTGACGAGTCCATCATGATCCTGTGCTCTCCCAGTCTGCATCCTATCAATAGCATCTCTCACCATGCTGAGGTGAAAGAAGGAAGAGCGTGGGGGACGAGGTTCGGGCGGATGGGGGTTTAGGGTTCCCCTTCCTGCAGTCATTCTCTCTCTTCGCCGCCCTTCCTGCAATCATTCTCTCTCTTCGTTGCCCCTTTCTCTCTTCGCCCCCCTTCCTGCAGTCATTTCTCTCTCTTCGCCCCCCTTCCTGCAGTCATTCTCTCTTCGCTGCCCTCCTACAGTCATTCTCTCTCTTCGTTGCCCCTTTCTCTCTCTTCGCCCCCCCTTCCTGCAGTCGTTCTCTCTTCGCCCCCTTCCTGCAGTCATTCTCTCTCTTCGTTGCCCCTTTCTCTCTCTTCGCTGCCCTCCTGCAGTCATTCTCTCCCCCCCCTTTCCCCACGTGCCCTTGCTCAGGCTCCCAAGGCAGAAACATAATCCTATCTGCTGCTACTTGCCTCCCCACTTGCAGCTGGCCATCTATGGGGGCCACCAGCTGAGGACCAAAATCAGTACTAGAAGGGGGACCCCTTCAGTCCATCATGGACAGCTTGCCGGCAACAAGGAGAGGTGAGAAGGGGAGGAAATACAGCTCGATTTGGGTGAGCACACAAAAGATCGGCGATCCCCATATCAAAACATGCCTGACCACTATGAGAGAAGTATGCAAAATGCAGGATACAGACATTGAGCACATACAAAAGAAGCTCGGGGAGAACAAGGATAGTATGCGTGCCTCCATGGAAGAGGAGATGGATAGGTGGAAGGCAGACATGCAGGCATACATGGCAACTCAGGTAAGCAAGATGCAGGAGGAAATGGTCCAAATGTTGGATGCAAAAACCAGCCACCACACCTCACTAATTACGGAGCTGGAGGCCCAAGTTGCCACCCTTAAAGTGGAAAACGAGACCTTGAGGGCACGTACTCGATTCGAAGAAGGAGAAATTCAACTATCCCTCAATGATGAGCTGAATACACTTAGAGAGCAAATGAAGACCCTCCAGGAACAAGAGGAGTAGGCAGCAAACGAGGCAACCACATGGGCTGAGGCGATTAAGAAGACACAGAAACAAGTGGAAGAAGCGGGCAGCTGGATTGAGGTTGCCAAGAAGCAACGGGACCCGCCATCATCCCCAAACATCATCAATGACACACTCAAAGAGGAGAAAAGAAGGAAGATTAGGGCATTGAATGTGAGAGTGGTGGGATGGAAGGAAGGAGCCTCGCCGAAAGAGGACGCTATAGCACTATGCAGAAAGCTGGAAATCGCTGATACCCCCTTCGTCGAGGCATGGAGGGTGGGCAAAGACACCACCAAAGACTTACCTCGAAGACGATCTCACACTAGCACAGGTGGCACACAGGAGGGAGTGCATGCCACGCATCTTGGATGCACGGAAGGGAGGGAAATGGGCAGTGTACAGAGATGGGAGGGTGATCATCACCGAGCGACGTGCCCAATGACGGTGTGAGACCAATAAGACCAAGCTAGAGATTGCGGTTTGGAACTGCAATGGCGCCTTGAGGATAGATGCAGGTTTGTTCGAGGAGACATTTAGAGGGAGAGACTTGGTCTTATACACAGATACACATCAGTGCTGTAGGAAGGGGGATGAGGTTCGGGCAGGATGGTGGAAGGAGGGAGGTTCATGGCTTCAACTACTCAAGGATGAATGTAGTGGTGGATAGCACCACTGTCGAAATGGATAAGCACGGGTTGGTTTGCCACTTTGCCCAAAGTTGCCTTTTCTCTTGGCGGTGTATCATCCTATTGTTGGAGTTCCTTTGGCAACGCGTTATTTTCGGGCGGTTTGGCTTCTTGATTTGGTCTATCAGGACATTTTACGGCCATACGTCCCTTCTTCCCACCTTGGAAACATTTACCTTCTTGACATAATCTTCAAGTTGCTTGCGGGATAGCTTCTTTTGGTAAAGTGGAGGCTTATCCTCATTCTTGTTCTTCTTTTCTTGTGGCTCATTCCTTGCTTGAGATCCTCCTTTGAACTTCTTCTTTTGGGGAGAATCTTGATTCTCGTTCTTTGCATTGCCCACCATCCAAGGCATATATAGAGCTTTGGCTTGCAAGGCTATCTTGAGCTTCTTCCAAAGTTTTAAGTCCCGCCATATTATCTGCTTGCCTAAGTTTTGGTTGCAATCCAATGAGACGAACTTACGCATTTCCATCAGGGATGGGATGGGGGTATAAGAGGTAAACTTCAATGAGATGGCTGGAAAATTATGAAGGTATGTTTATACACTCTCGCCGGCCTTTTGCTTTACCTCATCCCATTCCTTCTGCTCATCTTCCTCGAAGTTTGCTCCTTCTACTCCAAAGGTGGCATGAAACTCTTTGATGAAAGATAAGGTTTTCTGGGTGTCCCGCTTTCCATAGAAGGTATCAAATTTGATTCTTTTCCCTCCCGGCTTAAAGTCCACTTTGCCGGTTGAAGGCTCCTTTGCCTTCTTCTCCGTTTCCGGACCTGAGGAAGCTGCATCGGATAGAGTGGTTCTAGGGGCAACTTCTCTATGTCCTCCATGGGTAATAGATCTGGTAGCTTTGGATTCCTCTCCAATGGTAACCCCTTTAGCTCGTAGGTAAGCTTTGGCAGCTTCCACTCCTTCGGCTTTAGTAGCCTGGTTTTTGATAAAGTCTTTGAACATTTGAGCTCTTTTGTAATCTTGTTCCTTCTTGGCTCTCCAAGCTAGGAACTCTTCATCTTGGAGAAACTGTCTGAATTTTTGAAAGTCTTGCCGCTCGGTATTTTGCTGATGTCATGGCCGCAGTCTCATGAGAGAGAGATTGACGGCCTTGCTTCCCTCCTAGAACTTCTGTGTTGGCTTCATAGTTGTTCTCTTCTTGAGGCCCTTGATCTCCCTCTGCTGTTGACATGGCTCTGTCATCCCAAGAAAGATTTCTTCAAGAGAAATCCTTGCTCTAATACCACTGTAAGCCCAATGGAGCATGCAGTGATAGATTCAACAACGTGTCCAAGAGATATAGATAGACAGAGAGAGGTATAGGGGTTTTTTTTACACAGTACACCACATTGAGTGGGGAACAGGCCTCACCTCCTTTTCAGGAATTTATTTCAGGAGCAATCCTTGGTCTTTTCCAAGTGAGGACCCATGAGCAACGGTGAAGACGGGCGCTGTAGAGGTGGTGCACGGCGGAGCAACGGTGAAGACGGGCAGCTTAAGGCGGCATAGCCAGAATTGCGCGCTGCAAGGGGCGGCGCTTGGTGCAAAAGGGCGTTGCAGAGACAACGCTCGGCAAGGCAGCGGACGGGGATGGCGGAGCAGGGTGGCGCAAGGAGGTGGAGAGGAAGATGATGTCGATGATGCTCTTGTTCTTCACAAGATGAATCTTGCAAGATGGCTCTCCACAAGTTGTGATGATCTCTTCAAGATGGTACAAGCTTCTTATATATAGTTGAAGGGGGGGACTGTGCTTTTTGCCATGCCTTCCTTTTGCTTTGTCTTTTTGCTTTTCTCTTTTAAATATTTTAATAATAGTCAAAAATAGGCTAGATGCACCAAGGCCATTGAGGGTACTCCCGTTCTTGTTTCTCAGTGTCTTTGCAGGATTTGGAGTGATATTATTCACACCATCATGGCTACCTGGGCCAGAATCCAGGGATCTTCGAGGGCTGCGGAGAGGAAGCGCGGCCAGTTTATGAGAGAGTGGGACATTGGTATCTTTTTCACGTCCTCTCACTCGGGACCCTATTGGCAGCACAGGGCTCCTGATTGGTTGAGATCTCCACCTTTCTTGGTGTGAAATCACCATTTTGTAAAAAAATTTCATACTTAATAGAAGTCTCCTTTCTGGGGGGGGGGGGGGGGGGGGGGGGGGTGGGGGGGGGAAAGCCAAAGTTCTTGATTTGTGCTTTTGTAGCTTCAGGGCCTTACTTATTTGCCCTGGAACTGCTTTTTGGAAAAGCAGCTTTAGCTTTTTGATCCAGTTCGATGTCCTTTTTCCAATGGTGCCCTCAAGTCTCGGTCAACATAGTTTTGACTTTTTGCTTTTTCTTGCTTTTTGACCAAGACTGGTGCTTTTTCATGTTCTAGCTTTAGGATCCTTGTTGCCATGTCTCCATCAGCTTGTCCATGTATCTGGGCATGAGTTCTATCATGTGAAAAGAGCTCGGAGGGCCAAATAGTTACACGCTGTCTAGAAGGGGGCATCAACTACCGAGGGGGCTGCTCCAAACTGTGCAAGAATAATGGAGTGGGGCCGTGAAGGCTCACTTCAAATCATCCATGAAAACATCATGACATGTAATCTCTCTATCCTCCTCCAATCATCCTCCCCGATGTCTGATCATCCTTCCCGAGGTCACGAAGTGTTGGAGATCATAACCTTGGTCTTGCCAAGGTTAACTGTGAGATGTCGCTTCTCACAAAAGGCCTGCAGTGCCATCAAGAGACAAAGGGCATGAGGTGTTGGAGATCATAACCTTGGACTTGCAAAAGCTAACTCTTGGGTCTCGCTCCTCACAAAAGGCCTGTAGTGCCATCAAGTGTCTCTGTAGCCTTTGTTGAGTCTGAGATGAGTACTATGTCGTTTGCTTAAAGTAAAATGGGTACCAACGTATCACACAATGTGGAACCCGGCCCACCAAGTCTGCCAATGAAGTTAGAGATTTCATCTATTTAAAGTCCAAAGAGTGTGAGACAGAGAGGGCATCCTTGCTTCACCCGTAGGGTTCTAGTGATCACATCTGACATGCCTTCTAGTGCTTGCACTCTCCTCGTCATTGACTTATACAATGTTGTGTCTCCACTAGAAGGGCCAACTTCTGAAGGCAGAGCGCCCGGGGTACAGTATCAAAGGCCTTGTGGAAGTCAGCAAAGTAGCAATAGACCTACCGCCCCTTCAACTCGGCCTCCTCAAAGACGGCTCTCAATGTAAAAACATGATTCAGGGTGGAATAGGTCCGCTGAAAACCTACCTGTCCCCTAGCTCTGCGCCCATGTCTCTCTGCAAAGGCATTGACCTCAGACTCCAACATTGTCCCATAAAGTTAGGCCAATGTGTGGCTACCAATCATGATCGTGCGGTAGTTATTTGTATCGAATGGGTCCTTGGCCTTATGGATTGGCACAATAGTGCTACTAGACCATGAGGGTGGAAAACCTTGGCAAACATATCAACTAGGAAGGGAGCGAGAGTGTTGTGGAGTGTGATGGAGGAGCGCACAAGGAGGAGGGGGGCAATGACGGAGTGTGCGAGGACGAAGGGGGAGGCCCTAGGTTGCTTGGTGGTGGAGCTCCAGTTGTGAAAATCAAGCTCTTTGACTAGATGATTTTCAAAAAGACCCGGTATAACTTTGTATAAATAACTTCAACATTACTTGGGATGAAAATCTTGGAAGTATTTGATTTAGATTACCTCAATGGTAACAAATCTGAAAAAATCTCATAATTTCTTTTAGAGTAGATTCCTTGATAACACCGCTCTTATCCTTTTAATATGGGAATAGGAATTTTCATGAAATTCCAGCATTCAGGTTATGTTCTTGGAATTCTGTCTTCACATTGGCCACCTCAAGCACTAGCTTCATAGTTATTTCTCGTACGGGTACGAATGGGTTCGTATCGTACGGTACGTTTTCCCCCCCCCCCAAAATTCTTTTTTCCTTGAAAGAAAAAATTCCAAATGCTAAAAAAAGATATAGAAACCCTGCTTTACGAAGATCCCAAATGCTCGCAATACTTCGCAACTTTCGTGTCCACTCAGTATTCCATATGGGGTTGTTGAGAGACCTAAAAAATCTGGCGAGATAGACTAGTAGTGTACACTTGATTGGTAGGATGAGAGAATCTTGCCACATCACTTGGGGATCCCTGGTATAGGTAGGCTAGACAATTAGATTCTCAAGTTATGTACGAGGGAGAAGATTTGGACATGGCCATTTTGATCTAGAGAGGAGTCCCTAAACTTATCACCCTAGATGCACTCCTGATATTTGTGCAAGGACGGTCCCTTAGTCATAAACGCTACACTGGGAGACCTTTGGTATTGCATTATCCATCCAGGTTCTTTTTTGGAGACAATCGGGAGATCCAACCGGGAGAGACACATATCCATGTTCTGGTTCCTCAAGCACTGTAGACTCCTTCCCTCCCAACCTTCCCTCACATTCAAGCTTGAAGCTCCATAGGTTGTAAGTGTAAAAAATAAAAACCATATTTTATCGTACGGTATCCGAAAATTTCATATCGTACCAAAAATTCCCGTACGGTATCGTATTTTCGTACCGTGACAACCATGAAGTCTGGCTTAGCCCTTGATTTCCTTATTATGCATGCAATCTTAAGGGGAATCCTCTTAATACAAGACCTATAATAGACTCTCTACCACTTTGGTAAGAAAACTTATTATGGCAAAATTGATTCTTCGACTAAGCTTGAATACATAGCAGGCTCCCTCCCTTGGGGTTGCTAGTTTTGTAGTTTGCTTTTCTGTGGACGTTTTGACTAATGAAAGAGCTCCATGGTGGGGCGGTTAAATCTTTTGTCTAGTTATTTTTTTGACGAGTAGATCCTTCGATAGTAGCAGTTTTTCTCTGCCCATAGGCACCAGTGTAGCACACATCTTTGCCCGGCATGCCTAAGATAGTGTACACCACAGTGAACAGAGGGTCCCCTCTAGGACAGTATGCCCTCAGGTGTTGTCACAAGCTAGGAGGGACGTGAGCTATGGGGCGCACGCATAGCTCACACGCGCATAGCTCACTAGCACAGAGAACACACACACGAGCAAGAACACAAATGAACAAGAACATAGATGAGCAAGAGCACGCAGATGAGCAAGAATAGTGAGAGTGGCGAGAACACCAGAACACAAAAATAGATGAGACTAGTATTGCTAGAATGATCCCCATCACACAATCCCATATCCCTTTGTACAATGCCGCTTGGCCTTTGGACTAGTGACTGTCAAGAGCAGCGTGGTGTTCATTAAGTGAGCACAAGAGACAAGTGGTGCATCATTGTAGTATTAGTGCAAGTGGTGCGCTGGCCTAGGTGTCGATGCAATGGGCTGGACTGGTCCAAGGTAGCTGGCACTTTTGTCCGGTCCAAAAGTGAAGGACCAAGGTAGCCGCAAAAATGGGCAGCCAGGGTGGCTACAGATCACCCACCACTAATTGATTCATCGTCCTCGGCGAATGGCAGAGAAAAGCCGATGTAGAGGATGGAGAGGTTGCCAAGAAATTGAGGTGATATTTATGAGTTAAAAAATAGAGATTACAATAGAGATAGTTTGATCAACCTGTTCAATGATATATACAATTAAATGAAATAAAATCCTACATAGTAAACTTCAAAGGTAACAATAACCAAAACTGAACTAGAGGTTTTAGATGTGAGGAGGAGCGGTAGAGCCATTCTTTCCTTTAGTTGGGGGTCCACTAGTAGCTGCACTCTGACTCTGGGTGGGACTGGGCGGCCTGCTCCTTGAGAGAGGGAAGCTGTGCAAGATCTATATCAACCATAGCAAGGTGTGACCTAGCATATTGAAGCTCCACCTCTAGCATGGTGGCACGATGCTGGGAATCGGGATACTGTAAGAGAAGATCTGAGAGTAGCAACTTCTGCACGAAGTTGAGTAATAGGAGCGTAGTTGCTGGATGGTGTGGTTGGCACAGCTCTCCATGTAACCGGGACCATTCCTTTGATAGTAGGATGAAATAATCTGCTAGGTACTCAAGAGTAGATGCGTGCCTCAAGGGACACACTGTCAAAGTTGCCCACCAGACGTCGGGCACGGGTGGCACATGGAAGATCCAAGGTGTGCGGAAGCCTGGTGAAGGGAAGCTCATCCCATAAGGGATCAGGAGTAGCCTCTGTGAAAGGAGATTCTCGGGGATACCAAGGTGGGCAGGAGTCTCCAGAATCGGAAGAAGATGCCGATGGCAAGGATGGAGATGAAGATGGTGGGTGTGCAGCAAGGCCTAGAGAGGTATTCACCCCGATGGGTGCAGGAGAAGCATCAGTGACCTGCGGGCTCAACGGTGGGGTGTGCTCCAAGTCAAGAGGGAATAGAAAAGGAAAAGAGTCCTGTGTTGAAGTGATCAGAGCAGGACGAGGGGGTGAGGAGAAATACGAGAAAGAGTAGAGGTGCTCAATTCAGTGGTGGGGATGCTGGTGATGAGGATGTTGGACCGGCGCCTATGAATGGAAGGGCTAGGGGGGCCAACCACATCTGAAAGAGCTATGACAGAGAGATGACAGGTGAGGTTATTGGCAAGACCAAAGTGAGGGAAGTTGCGGATGAGGGAGGCGCGCAAGGCAGGATTGGCAGGAAGAAGTTGGATGGTAGCCAAGCGTGTCAGGCCGAGTGTGGTGAGCTCGGAGGGAGTGAGGAGGGAATGGAGAGGGGGGCTTGGGAATGGGTTAGGCTCATGGAAGTTAATATAAAAAGTGTACTGGTTAGAGTTGCGGTAGGGGGCGTTTGGAAAGGGGTGATGAGAAGATTGGAAGGAGGTGGGGAAGCCGGTGGCAAGTGGTTCGGTGGTTCAGGTTCCTCATCAGATGGCACGTAGGTTGGGTCGTTTGGTGAGGGGGTGGAGTAGGGGGAGCCTTCAAGGGTGGTGGTGGAAGAAGAGGATAAATCAATGTTATCCTCTGGAATGTTATTATCTGTGGCAATGGTGATGAAGTTCTCTGCCCTCGGCCGCGTGGAGTGGAAGAGGTAGACATGTTCCGGTTGTGGGTGAGGCCGTAGTGGACGGCCTTGGGTTTATGGCCTGGTCCGAAGTGGAGACGAGGAAGGTGAGGAAACTGAAGTGTAGATTTCGGGCCAGAGCTGCAAGTTGTCCACATTTGAAACTGGTGGAGAAGTCGAACAAAGAGGTAGTGTGGAGTGGGATGGGCAGGTGAGCCTGCGCCTGCAACAGGCTTGCCAAAGTGTGAGCTTGTACCTGCAAGTGGTGCCCAAATATGAAGCTTTGGTTGGGAGAAAAACTTGGACTTGCAGGTGGCCCATAGAAGGGGGTTGGGCCGGCAAACAATCGCGGACCGGCAGGGGTACCGAAGATGTAGCTTGGGCTTGCAAAAAATCCAGTGTGTGGATTGAAGCTTGGTCCGGCAAATGGAAGTGTGCCAACTTGTAGACGGGCATGTGGACAGGTAGGAGTCGGTGTTCCAAATTGGCCGGCAAAAGGAGATGGAACAAGGGTCGGACCTCCAATAGGTGCACCCACATGAGGAACACTAGTGGAGGAGTGGGGGTGATATTGGAGACGGGAAGGTCCCTTGGGATTGACAAGGGTGGGGAAGTTGAGGAGCTATGTGGGGTAGAAGTGGTGAATGTTGAAGTTGATGGAGAGAATGCCATGGGGCTATTGATATGCGATAGAAGAATGGGAAAGATGATGTGGTGAAGCGGTGTGCCAAAAGGGTAAGGAGAGGGATAGGTAAGTCGCCAAAGTTAAGGCTGAAATTGATGGAAAGAGGTGCGCAAAAAGCAGGATGGTTGATGTGCCAAGAGGCTTGAAGGTGAGGTGGTGAGCTAAAGTGGAGGGGGGATGAGGGTGAGCCGGTGAGAGAGTGGGCCAAAAAGAGGTGGAGTAGGTGTGAAGGAAGCAAGTGTAGGAGGGTGTGGCAGTGTGCGGCGATGGCCATCTTTCAAGAATAAAATAAAACAAAACTAATGAAAAGAAATCGTGAAGGTGTGTTACAGAGTGGGGAAAAAAACAAAAGCTTGACCAGCATGGCGGATGGTAAATGCTTGCCTAGGAGTGGGAAGTGGGACCTTTTTTTTTGGGGGGGGGGGGGGGTGTGGGGGGGTGTGGGGGGTAAGTGAACACCAAAGATGAGGATAAAGAATGGAATGGAAGGGGGTAGGACTTGCCCGAAGAAATTGGCATAGGGTTGGCAAGTAGGGAGGTGAAGAATAGGTTTAAGTCGGTGTTGGAGGGTCTAATTGGTGGTACCGTTTGGTCTGGGATCCATTGACTAATGGGTGAGGTTGATCATCCATGGTGGTGAGTTGAACAACTCCGTGATCCAAGATTTGTTGAACGATGAATGGGCCTTCCCATGCTGGTACTAACTTTTTTGCCCTTTTGAGGTACCGCGCTTGGTACACTAGTATTAGATCACCTGTTCCAAGTGTGGCCGGCGCAAGTGACGGTCATGCCATAGTTTTCTTCTGTGTTGCTCTGTATGCAGTGCTTGAGAGACTCTTGCCCTTGTCTCCTCTTAAATAGAGAGATGAAGGATGTTGGCGGTGTGCATGACCATGGGGTGAGTGAGGCGAGAGAAACCTACTCTGAGTGATACACAGTTGAATTCAAAAGGAAAGATTGCCTCCAAGCCAAAAGCCAATTGAAAAGGGCTGTGTTGAGTTGTGGCCTTAAAAGCAATGCGGTATGCCCAAAGGGTGCCGAGGAGAGCCTCCAGCTATTTGTTTGGGTGCTGGTGACACATCTTTTTTAAAAGTTAGCACAAAACTTTGTTGGTGCTCTCGGCTTGTCCATTGGCTCGGGGGTAGTAGGCACATGATTTTCGGTAGTTGGCTAGAAGGGTGGAGATAAGTTCATTGAGAAAGTGAGAACCTCTATCGCTTGTGATTTCAAGTGGACATCCAAACTTGGTGAAGATATGCTTGTACAGAAATCGAGCCACTATGTGGGCAGTGCAATCTTTTGTGGCTTGAGCCTCTGCCCACTTTGTTGCATAATCTGGGGCCACTAGAAGGTACTTGCATCTGTGTGGATGGGCGGTGGGTTCAATTGGCCCAACAAAATCAATTCCCCACCTCTCAAAGGGGGACCATGCGAGAGAAATGTGTAGAGGACGATGAGATTGTTTGGTGGGCTTTGGGCCACACCTTTGGCACGTGGCACAACACATGACAAACTCTTTACAACCCTTGAAACAAGCCTGATTGAAAAAGATGGATGGTTGTGACTAGACTAGCATGAGCATCTTCCACCAAATGTGGCTCCCCATGAGGCTGACATATCGGCAGAGAATCCCGTCATGTCCTACTTTGTACAGTTGACCAGTCCCACCACCTGGAAGGGCCTGCTTTTGACCAGCAGATGACGCTTGTCTTTGGGGGAGAGGCCAATCGGGTAGGAACTTGTAGACAAAAGCAAGAGCACATCCCCGTACCAGTTTGGGGTAGCATCAACTTTGAAATGGACATTATCGGGTAGGTCATCATCAATACTTGAGGGTGTGGCTGGTTCTCCGGAGTCCATTCTAGAAAGATGATTTGCCATGACGTGATATTTGCCCAGCCGAAGAAGAATTTCGAAGTCAAACTCTTCAAAAAGGAGGAGCCACCACCACACCCTCCCAACCACTTGCGGTTTGTTGAGAAGGTATTTCAAGGCACGATGGCCGGTGATGACAATGAAATTAACACCCAAAAGATAGTGCCTAAAGTTTTGATAGGCATACACAATTGCTAGACCTTCCCGCTCAGTGGTCTTGTAATTCCTTTCTGCTTGGTTGAGTAAGCGATTGGCATAGTGGATTGGCCTATCCACTGTAGGCATATGCTCACTTATGGTAGTGCTATGTGTGAACAGGGCTTAACCAAGGGCACTTTTTCCCATGTGGTTTTTTCCCTTGGATATCAAGTGTGAAAGGACACTCATATAATATTTTGTACCTCTACATTATATGGATGTGGCACACATGCAAGGGTTGACTTGCATTTTGTGGATACCACACTTTTGGCTCTCTCTCCCTCTCTCTCTCATTTCTGTGTGAGCTTCTCCATCCTGCACCTAACCCTAATGTGCAGGTTTGTGTGTGTGAGTGTGTGAGTCCAACACCAACAATTGGTATCAGAGCAGGGAGCTGGCCCTGGAATTTTGCTGCTGGAAGAAATCCTGCAGATTTCCGTCGCCGACGCTTCCGTCCGACAGTTCTGTCATAGCTCCACCGTCCGGCCACCAGAAACCGGCGGCACTAGTGGGGAGCCCACCACCGCCGCTCAGCCCACGGGCGGCACCTCCCTCTCCAGCCGGCGGCGACAGTGCTGCCAGAACCGCCTCTGCCCGTCAATGTTCCGTTCCGGCTCGGTTCAGGACGCCTAGAGCCGCTGTCGACGTTGCGTTCCAGCCGCCCAGACCCGCCGTCGACGTTGCTGCTCCGTTCCGGCCGGCAATAGCCACGCCATCTGCTCCAAGCTCCGCACGAGCCCAGCCATCGGCTCCAACCTGTTCCGGGCCCCCGCGGACTTGCTTGCCCCCTCCGTGCTCGCCCTCGGCTGCCGCCGGGTCCTGGTGCAGCTACGCGTGCTTGCGCTGCCTCCGCCTACCTCGTCAGCTTTGTTCGCCGACATGGACCCTGTGCTTCAGCTCCCCATCGACCCTGCACTCCAACTCCTAGTCAGCTCTGCAGCTCCATGTGCTCCTCTCTCCAGTTCCGGCGGCTCCACGCCTGCGCCTCGCTGTTGGCCCGTCAACGTATGCGATTGTGTGCTCCCCGCCTAACGCTTGCGCCATCGCCCAAAGGTATTATTTGTACACAATTTTATTCAAACACAAATACAAATTCTGCAGCCATTTCAGGGCAGGTCAGATTCAAACAAAATTTTGGGAATTTGCCAAAGGTTACCCTCTGCCAAAAAAATTGCAGGTGGTGCCATTCAATTTGTTTGGTTTGGAATTTGGGGGTTTTCAAAATTGAGGTCAAAATCAGCAAATTGAACCTCTTTCATTTGCAGAAATTTGGGGCTTTTGTGAAAATTGGCCAATTAAAGGCACATTGAAGCGATTGGAGTGCATAAAAATTGGGGATTTTCAGATTGGAGCATGTAATTGGGCATTACAGCTGTGATTTGTCGCGTATGTATACACATTGTGTGTAATTGGACAATTTGGTGCAGGTTTACACTTGCTCTGGTTTGCAGGCATACATTTGCACAGGACATTTGGTTGCCTGGCAGTGCACATTGGTGCTTGGTTTGCTTGCAGGTATATTTTGTTGACATGGCACAGAATGCTATAGATGTATTTGGTGTGCTCACCTAGGAGGACAAGTTGGATGGATCTAACTACTCCCTCTGGAGTTTCATGATCCGTAATTTGCTGGTAGCCAAAGGGCTTTGGGGCATCGTGTGTGGTGATGACACACGCCCACTTACCATATAGCCAGCCACGCCTCAAAGGGGAGGTGCTTAAAGAGCTCCTGATATAGAACTTGCTCCCACACAAGAGCAGAAGAGATGGGACTCTAGAGATGCACAGGCCATGTCATTGATAGCCCTTTCAAGAAAAAGGACTATTATTCTGCACATTCGTTCTTGCGAGACATCGAAGCTTGCATGGGACACATTGGAAGCAATGTATCAGGTACGCAACGAGGCAAGAGTTGCCTACTTGAAGAGGCAATTGGATCTTCTTTCTATGGATGAGGGTGACTCCATGGCAGATCATCTCACCAAAGTGAAAGATTTGCAGGAACAATTGCTCAACATTGATGAGGTTATCCCAGACAAACAGATGGTCACCAACACTCTTCATTCTTTACCACCTTCCTACTTGGGCTTTCACACCTCTCTCAACCTCTCAATGAGAGGAGGTGGTGATCCCGTCACTTTTGAAGAGCTGGTGAGTTTACTCTTGCAGGAAGAGCAAACAAGAGCAAACTTATCGAGCAACCGTGGTGGAGACAAGGCATTTACAGCCAAGGATAAGGGTAAAGCAAAGAGCTTTAAGCATGGGGGACAACAGTCTAGCAAGGCTGGTCATGGACAGCCCTCTTCTGGTGGTGAAAAGTCTGACAAAGGGGATGCAAACAAGCCCAAAAAGAAGGGCAAATGTCACTACTGCCATAAGCCTGGACACTACATCAGTGAATGTAGGAAGCGGATTGCAAAAGAGAAAAGGAAAGAAGCAGGCAATGCAGTAGCAGACTCTTCTGATGACAAAGCACAGCAATCAGCTAATGTAATCCAGGAAGAGTACACTTTTTTGGTCACATGCACTAGTGGCACACCAAGTGCTTCAGACACTGATATGTCTTGCATTGCATCTGACAGACAGAATGCATCATGGTATTTTGATAGTGGTGCTTCGAGCCACATCACTTCATGCAAAGATGTATTTCAGCACTTGGTTTATGCTTCAAATGGCCGCACTGTATCATGTGCAGATCATACCACATATCTAGTAAAGGGAATTGGCAATGTCAATACTTATTTCAGCCAATGGTGCCAATATTTGTATGAAAAATGTATTGTATGTTCCAGGGATAAAGAAAACTGCTCTCCGTCTCAGCCATAAACGACCAAGGTTTAAAGGTTGAATTTGATGATGGGAAGTGTTTGGTAAAAGACCCATCAAAGGGTTATGAAATAGTCACTTCTGGAACACGATACTATCTATCAAGGTCCATCTCTCTGTCTATCTACAGTCAGTCAGTCTCTCTGTCTATGTGTCTATCTTGTGTGATCTTACAGTCATATATCTCTGACACTCTGTCTATCAGTCTATATGCCTATCTTTTGTGGATTAGTTACCCACATGTCTTTGGCATTTTTGTCTATGTCCCCATTTATCTTCTATTTGTCAGTCTCTCTCATGTCTATCTAAAAGTCTCTCTCTATGTGGGACCACTCTACTGGCTGATTGTCTCTCTCTCTGTCTGTCTATGATCCACTCTTGTCCCTACCCTTGTGGACCCATATGAGGATATCACTTGAGGAGGGGTGTCTCAGGATCTTTTGTCTCTCATGTCTTGTCTCTCAGTCTATCAGTCTTTATGTCTGTCTTCTAGTCTTGTCCATCTTGTCTTTTAGCTTGTCTCTCAATCCTTGTCTAGTCTCTCTGTCTTGGTCTTATCTTTTGTCATGTCATAGTCTTGTCTTTTTTTTTCTCCTAGTGTCCACTTAAGGAGGGTGTTGGAAATAAGTGCTCACTAGGAGTACTTTTAGTCTTGGTCATCTCAGTGTATGCCACGTGGCACTCAGGGATTTATCCCATATGCACTCATGCTCAGCTCTTGTACTTTCCCCTATATATTCAAGGGGTCACATCAATGGAATTATCTCAGTTTGCTTCATCCCTCTTGCACTTTTCCCATGTTCTAGTTTTGTGTGATACCATGCTAGATTTCTAACATGGTATCAGAGCCATGTAGATTCCTCTTCTCCTCAGCCCTTTAGTCTAGATCTAGCCATAGATTTTCTCTAGGTCTAGCTTCCTTTTTAGCTTTGCCCCATCGGGGGTCTTAGATCCAGCTCTAGCTACTCTGCTCTCCTATTCTTTGAGGTGTTGCTGATCTCCCACAAGCTGCCCTCAACATGATCTGCCGCTTCTGTCGACACCTTTCTTGCTGCTGGTGCTGCAACAACAACTCGTTTTTTTTTCTCTCAAGGCTGCGCACCTCTTGTTTTCAGTATGGGCAGCCCCCATTCTCTGTTCAAGACATATTCTCTACTGGCTGCTCCACTCCTATATCAAAACAAGGTATGAGTTGGTGCTCCTTTGCTTCTGACATGCCCGTATGCCTCTCTCTCTGCAGCAACATTTCCTCTAAGAAATCTCTGTTTGCAGCTGCCTTTCTCTCGGGTTACCTCCTGGATAGCATGTCTGTGACATGGGCTTGAAAGGGTGGAAGACCTGAGGTAAAAACTAAAATGGATTATCCTTTGTATGCTGCAATATTCTCAGTTCTATTTTATTCTTAAAAATCAATTTTCAAAACTGAATTTTATCTTGTAAGAGAACAGACACTGCCCATCAGAATAGGGGTAAGACCTTCTCATTTCTGATGCTGTCTCTCATTTATTTATCTTTGGCATCTCTTCTTGGGTACTCTGCCCTTGCTCTCTGCATAAAAAGACCTTTTTTTTATCTCTCCTACTTTGGTCACCACATGATGTAGGCCAAAGAGGACCCTGTTCTGGACTTACCTTCCCATCTCTCTCATATTTGTCTATGCTTTCATGCTATCTACCACCATTGATCACCAATGATGTAGATCATGGGGTAATGTCATGTCTACATGGACTTATCTTTGTCCCTATCCAAGAGGCACCCCTGCATTACTCACTCTAGCAGGAGGATTGACCTTGAGGAGGGATTATCTATCAAGGTCCATCTCTCTGTCTATCTACAGTCAGTCAGTCTCTCTGTCTATGTGTCTATCTTGTGTGATCTTACAGTCATATATCTCTGACACTCTGTCTATCAGTCTATATGCCTATCTTTTGTGGATTAGTTACCCACATGTCTTTGGCATTTTTGTCTATGTCCCCATTTATCTTCTATTTGTCAGTCTCTCTCATGTCTATCTAAAAGTCTCTCTCTCTGTGGGACCACTCTACTGGCTGATTGTCTCTCTCTCTCTCTGTCTATGATCCACTCTTGTCCCTACCCTTGTGGACCCATATGAGGATATCACTTGAGGAGGGGTGTCTCAGGATCTTTTGTCTCTCATGTCTTGTCTCTCAGTCTATCAGTCTTTATGTCTGTCTTCTAGTCTTGTCCATCTTGTCTTTTAGCTTGTCTCTCAATCCTTGTCTAGTCTCTCTGTCTGGGTCGTATCTTTTGTCATGTCATAGTCTTGTCTTTTTTTTTCTCCTAGTGTCCACTTAAGGAGGGTGTTGGAAATAAGTGCTCACTAGGAGTACTTTTAGTCTTGGTCATCTCAGTGTATGCCACGTGGCACTCAGGGATTTATCCCATATGCACTCATGCTCAGCTCTTGTACTTTCCCCTATATATTCAAGGGGTCACATCAATGGAATTATCTCAGTTTGCTTCATCCCTCTTGCACTTTTCCCATGTTCTAGTTTTGTGTGATACCATGCTAGATTTCTAACATGGTATCAGAGCCATGTAGATTCCTCTTCTCCTCAGCCCTTTAGTCTAGATCTAGCTGTAGATTTTCTCTAGGTCTAGCTTCCTTTTTAGCTTTGCCCCATCGGGGGTCTTAGATCCAGCTCTAGCTACTCTCCTCTCCTATTCTTTGAGGTGTTGCTGATCTCCCACAAGCTGCCCTCAACATGATCTGCTGCAGCAGCCCGCTATGGTGTCGCCCTTCTCTATACTGCTGAAACAGGCCGCTTCTGTCGACACCTTTCTTGCTGCTGGTGCTGCAACAACAACTCGTTTTTTTTTCTCTCAAGGCTGCGCACCTCTTGTTTTCAGTATGGGCAGCCCCCATTCTCTGTTCAAGACATATTCTCTACTGGCTGCTCCACTCCTATATCAAAACAAGGTATGAGTTGGTGCTCCTTTGCTTCTGACAGGCCCGTATGCCTCTCTCTCTGCAGCAACATTTCCTCTAAGAAATCTCTGTTTGCAGCTGCCTTTCTCTCGGGTTACCTCCTGGATAGCATGTCTGTGACATGGGCTGGAAAGGGTGGAAGACCTGAGGTAAAAGCTAAAATGGATTATCCTTTGTATGCTGCAATATTCTCAGTTCTATTTTATTCTTAAAAATTAATTTTCAAAACTGAATTTTATCTTGTAAGAGAACAGACACTGCCCATCAGAATAGGGGTAAGACCTTCTCATTTCTGATGCTGTCTCTCATTTATTTATCTTTGGCATCTCTTCTTGGGTACTCTGCCCTTGCTCTCTGCATAAAAAGACCTTTTTTTTATCTCTCCTACTTTGGTCACCACATGATGTAGGCCAAAGAGGACCCTGTTCTGGACTTACCTTCCCATCTCTCTCATATTTGTCTATGCTTTCATGCTATCTACCACCATTGATCACCAATGATGTAGATCATGGGGTAATGTCATGTCTACATGGACTTATCTTTGTCCCTATCCAAGAGGCACCCCTGCATTACTCACTCTAGCAGGAGGATTGACCTTGAGGAGGGATTATCTATCAAGGTCCATCTCTCTGTCTATCTACAGTCAGTCAGTCTCTCTGTCTATGTGTCTATCTTGTGTGATCTTACAGTCATATATCTCTGACACTCTGTCTATCAGTCTATATGCCTATCTTTTGTGGATTAGTTACCCACATGTCTTTGGCATTTTTGTCTATGTCCCCATTTATCTTCTATTTGTCAGTCTCTCTCATGTCTATCTAAAAGTCTCTCTCTCTGTGGGACCACTCTACTGGCTGATTGTCTCTCTCTCTCTCTGTCTATGATCCACTCTTGTCCCTACCCTTGTGGACCCATATGAGGATATCACTTGAGGAGGGGTGTCTCAGGATCTTTTGTCTCTCATGTCTTGTCTCTCAGTCTATCAGTCTTTATGTCTGTCTTCTAGTCTTGTCCATCTTGTCTTTTAGCTTGTCTCTAAATCCTTGTCTAGTCTCTCTGTCTTGGTCTTATCTTTTTTTTTCTCCTAGTGTCCACTTAAGGAGGGTGTTGGAAATAAGTGCTCACTAGGAGTACTTTTAGTCTTGGTCATCTCAGTGTATGCCACGTGGCACTCAGGGATTTATCCCATATGCACTCATGCTCAGCTCTTGTACTTTCCCCTATATATTCAAGGGGTCACATCAATGGAATTATCTCAGTTTGCTTCATCCCTCTTGCACTTTTCCCATGTTCTAGTTTTGTGTGATACCATGCTAGATTTCTATTTCTAACAGATACAAAGGCTTGTATAAGCTGGACAGCTATGACAAGCGTACTTATGATGCAAATACAGTGGCTGCCCACACTCCTGCTATGCATGATGCAGAGGTATGGCATGCTCGTTTTGGGCATGTAAATTTTCGGAGTTTGATGCTTTTGCAAAAGCATCATATGGTTGATAATATGCCGCCTCTTGAGTCTCCACCAAGACATGTATGTGAGGGGTGTATTTTGGGAAAGATGCAACGAAAACCATTCCCCAAAGATGGAGCTATTAGAGCTGAAAGTAAATTACAGCTCATACATAGTGATGTATGTGGTCCAATGCGGACACCATCCATAGGGGGGCATCTTTACTTCGTCACATTCATTGATGACTACTCCAGGTTTGCTTGGGCTTACCCCTTGAAAGCGAAAGCAGATGTGTTTACATGCTTTCGACACTTTGTAGCAATGGCTGAAAATATGTGTGGATGTAAAGTCCAAACACTCCGCTCAGATAGAGGTGGAGAATACATGTCAAATGCATTTATGGATTATATGCTTCAAAAGGACATCAAACACCAATGTACTGTGCCTTATACACCGCAGCAGAATGGTGTAGCTGAAAGGAAAAATAGATCTCTCATGGAGATGGCAAGATGCATGGTGAAAGCACAAAAGTTGTCTCACAAATTTTGGATGGAAGCTATAATGTGTGCAACTCATGTGTTGAACAGGTATCCAACAAAAGCTTTGAAAACCATAACACCATTTGAGGCTTGGTATAGCCGAAAGCCAACAGTGGACTATATGCGTACATTTGGGTGTTTGGCATATGCACATGTGCCAGAACAACTCCGAACAAAGCTAGATGACAAAGCAATGAAATGCATTTTTGTGGGCTACAGCAATGAGAGCAAAGGATACCGTCTTTATAATCCAACTACACGAAGGATTTTTGTCAGTAGAGATGTGGTATTTGCTGAAAATTTAGAACAGCCCATGTACACCTTGTATAAAAGCAATAATACAGGCATACAGGACATGTTTGAAGGACTTTTACCCATTGCAAATAGGGGGGATTCACATCAGCCAGCCCCTACACAAGAAAATCCTCATGTAGAACATGTGGAACAGCCAGCCATTCAGCCCCCTTTTATGGAAGAAGTGGAAGATCTTGTCAGGGAAGAGCAAACAGTCATAGACACAGCCAAGTCAGTGCCAAGATGGTTGCTGAAAACTTTGCAAGAAAGCAAACTTGCAGCTCCACTCACAGGTAGAACAAGGGCTAGTTCCAGCCATGCTTTGAATATACATCGTGGAGAGTCTGCATTAGCAATGGGTGGTCTCTTTGATTCAGAAGAGCCTTTTTCTTATGAAGAAGCACATGAGAATGAGCATTGGTTGCAAGCTATGCAAGCTGAAATTTCTTCTATCATGAAGAACAATACATGGGATCTTGTGGAATTGCCTAAAGGCAAGCATGTCATTGGAACAAAGTGGGTGTACAAAGTCAAAAGAAAGTCTGATGGTACTATTGACAGGCACAAAGCAAGACTTGTGGCTAAAGGCTACTCCCAGAAAAAGGGAATAGATTATGAAGAGACTTTTGCTCCTACTTCGAGAATGACCACAATAAGATCAATGATTGCATTGGCTGCACATAAAGGATGGATAGTGCATCAATCGGACATCAAAACTGCATTCTTAAATGGGAATTTACAGGAGGAAGTATATGTAAATCAGCCCATTGGTTTTGTAGTTCCTGATGAGGAACATAAAGTATGCAGGTTACACAAAGCATTGTATGGGTTAAAGCAAGCTCCAAGAGCTTGGTATGATAAGATACATGCTCATCTAACCAGCCAAGGTTATGTGAATAGTCCAGCTGAAAGCACATTGTATGTGAAGAAAACCGATGCCGATATTCTCATAGTCATCTTGTATGTAGATGACATGCTCATTACAGGTACTAGCAAAGCACAAATTTCAGATTTCAAAGCTGATTTGAAAGCTGAATTTGATATGTCAGATTTGGGACCTTTACACTACTATCTCGGCATACAGTTTATGCATACAGATGATGGCATTGTTATGCAGCAAACTAAGTACATAAAAAGTTTGCTAAAAAGGTTTCACATGGATGAATGTAAGCACATTTCTACTCCGGTAGAACCAGGTGTACGGCTTGCTATGCATGATATTGGAGAACCTTTTGAGGCCGGCATTTACAGCCAGGCAGGCATTTACAGCCAGACAGTGGGATGCCTCATTTACTTGTGTAACACGAGGCTAGACATATCTTTTGGGGTGTCTTTGTTAAGCAAATTCATGCACAGCCCAAGCACAAAGCATTGGCAAGCAGTCAAATGCATTTTTCGTTATCTTAAGGGTACCCTGGATCTTGGTTTGTTCTATCCCAGGGGAGGCAGCTTGCAACTTTATGCATTCAGTGATTCAGATTGGGCTCGTGATTATAATACCAGGCAATCCACCAGGGGGAATTGTTTTTTTCTTGGCAGTTCATGCATATCTTGGTTGAGTAAAAAGCAACCCACTATTGCCACATCTACTTGTGAGGCTGAGTACAGGGCAATCTTCACAGCTACAGTAGATTGTGTATGGTTGAGGAGACTATTGGCTAATCTTCATGAGTGTCAACAGACACCCACCACCATTCTCAGTGATAGCCAGAGTGCTATGGCCGTGGCATGAAATCTAGTATTTCATGCACGTACCAAGCACATTGAGATTCATCATCACTATGTCAGAGAGAGGCTACATGCAGGGGAGATCAGTTTATCTTACTGCCCTACACAGGATAATGTTGCAGATCTATTCACAAAGGCTTTACCTATATTTTGTACTTCTATATTATATGGATGTGGCACACATGCAAGGGTTGACTTGCATTTTGTGGATACCACACTTTTGGCTCTCTCTCTCTCTCTCTCTCTCTCTCTCTCATTTCTGTGTGTGAGCTTCTCCATCCTGCACCTAACCCTAATGTGCAGGTTTGTGTGTGTGAGTGTGTGAGTCCAACACCAACATCCACTTGATGCTCCTAGCTCGGCTGGACCAATACTGCACCAACAACAGTTTGGCTGGCGTTTGTATGGACATGGAAGATGATGGACCAATCAAGTGGACTGAGGATGGGGGCCTCAGTGAGCCGTTTTTTGAGATAAGCAAAAGCATTGGATTTTGTGGTAAACCATTGGAAGGGAGTGGAGGGACTGACTAGATAGGTTAATGGTAGGGCTATGACAACATACATTCTTATGAATCTTCTGTGATAATCAGTGTGGCCAACAAATACTTGAGTGCTTTTGGGACTGATGGGAGGGGGCAACCTGAGAATGGCTACAATTTTGTCGAGGTCAGGTGCAAGGCCTTGTGCAGAGATTATGTGACCAAGGAGGGTACCTTGCACTGCTAGAAAATGACACTTAAAAGGGTTAAGGCACAACGTGGAGGACCTACATTTGGCGAATATCAAGGATAATTGAGATAAGTGTTCAGCAAAGGCTTCTATACAAGTAGATAAGTGAGTACCGGTGAAATTGGGAAAATCATCAATGAAAGCACTGAGGAAATTGAGGAGAAATTCCCTAAAGATGTTAGTGACAAGGCGTTGAAATGTGGCCGGTGTGTTGCACAAGCCGAAGGGCATCTTATTGTAGAAGTATGTGCCTCATTGTGTTACAAAGGCTGTTTTAGCCCGGTCATCTGGGTGGATTGCCACTTGGTTGTAGCTGCTAAACCCATCCATGAAGCTGTAGAGATTGTGACCAGCCACATCCTCGAGAACCTGGTCCATGAAAGGGAGAGGAAACCCATCTTTCATTGTGGCTTTATTGAGAGAACGGAAATCAACACATACCCGAATCTTATTTGTTTTCTTTTTGGGTGTGATGACCATAGTGTTCCATTGGAGAGATTATTTTGGCAGATTCCATCTTTTCCAACTCCACTTTGATTGCCTCTGCATATTTTGGATTCAGCTTGTAAGCCCGTCCCCTAACTGACTTGGTACCTTCTTGGAGGGGAATAAATGGTGTGAACCCCAATGTTTGCCAGCACACCATCTAGATCTTTGTAGGTCCAGGCGAACACATCTTTGAAGGAATGGAAAAAAGAGGTGGCTTGGTCCAAGAGGGTGGGGTGATCCCACAACCATGATGCTAGCAGGATGGGACGAGGATCTTGTGAAGTACCAAGATTATATTCCCTGACTGGATCTTGGCACGTTGGAATGGGGAGAGGTTCACCTGTATCGGTTGCTTTGTAGAGGGCAGTTGGGTCATGAGTAGGGTGTGGATCAAGTGGAAAATCCTCATACTGCTCCTTTTTCCAGGAAGTTGGGAGCTCCTCTGGATGGATGACAGGCTCATCGAAGGAATCATTAGTTTGTTGTTGGCGTGGGCGAGTAATACGGAGAGTAGCACTATCGGCCTTGGTGGGTTGGGTGGTAGGTGGTTTATTAGTAAACTTCTTGCCCCGACGTCGGTCTGTAATTGGCTCTCCCAAGCCAACCACTTCAAATTGTTCTGATGGTTCCAGGGGAGGAGGAAGTTCTGAAGTTTCCACCATGTAGCATGTGAGCTTGTGAGCAGCTTCCAACCAGTCCAATAACTCGGACTCCTCACTGTAAGGTACTATACCTTCTTTGGGGTCAATGAGGGTTGTTATGGACAATGTGGATTTGAGTGTGGCCCTTGCACGCCTTGGTACGGTCCCCCCTCCAACTTGAATTCCGTGGAGCCCTGCTGTTGAGGAAGGTTAAACTTATCTCTCCCGCAATCATGCAGCACACCTGCACCTCTTAACCAAGGTCTGCCAATGAGTAAGGAGTAAGCACCTTTAATAGTTGGAAGCCTGAGAACCACAAAATCAAGTAAGAAGGTAGTATCCTGAATCTGTACTGTGACTCCTTTAACCAACCCAAGGGGTTGCACTTCACGTTGGTCCGCCATGCGGACACAGAAGTTGGCCGGACGAGTGATCTGAAGTCCCAGGCAGAGGGGTGCCATTAAATTTGCACAGTGAGCCGAGGACTCCGGTAATCTGTGAGAGAGGTACTGAATGAACCAACTCCCATGCACCTTGCGATCTACTTACCCTTGTCTTGCCTTTGCCCACCACTATGAGATTCCTCTTAGGTTTCTTTTTCCATTTGGTGGAGAAGGGATGCCAGTTGCTGTCTAGCAATATGGCTGATGCCCAGCAATTGGTACATGGACACCCCAGCTTGGGTTTCTTGAAGGAGACTCCTCATGGAGAAAGCTGATGTAGTGGTGCCGGCGGGCAGAAGTGGGACTCTTGGCGCAGGTGTATCTACCATTGGGTTCTATGCTCCCCATGGCCTTGGATTGAGCATGGGTGACAGCTGCAGTGGTGAGGTGCTGAGGTTGTGTTGAGGAGAGTGGTGAAGGGGTTATACCCAAGGAAGAAGATGGGATGGGAAGGGTGTGTGGTGCTTCATTTTCTACTGAGATTAGATGGGCAGCAGGTGGGGTTGGAAACGTGAAGTCAGTGGAGGTTGATGCCTGTTGTTTGGGACAATCGTGGGTATATTGATTCTTGTCCTCTGGACAGTGTCGGCAAGGAGGTGTACCTTCTGGAAGGGAACAACGGCTTTGGTAATGGCCATACACCCCACACCTGTAGCAGAGGATTGGATGATTACGGGGAGCTGGTGGACGAGGCGGCTGTGAAGGAGCAGCTGGTGTAGGGGCAGCAGCGAAAGCAGTGGGAAGAGCAGGTGGGATAGGGATGAGAGCCTGGAGGTGGAAGGTATGATGGTGGTGGGGCGGGGTTGTGTGGATAGGAAGGTGTGGCAGGTGCATAGGCTTGTGTGGAAGGAGTAGGAGATTGGTGGTACACTGGTGGGGGAGAAGGGGCATAAGTTGTAGTGTGGTGAACAGTGGCTTGGGCAGGTGCAAGTTGCTGTTGTTGTTAGTGAAGTTGGCGGACACCTTTGAGATAGTAGCAATCCTTGTCTTCATGGCCACTTTTGGCACAGAATGTGCAATATCTTCTTTTGGAACATTCTTGTGGAGTATGGCCTGGTGTTTGGCAAATGGCACACCATACTCCTTGCTTTGCTTCTTGCTGTCCTTTTAGTGCTTCAATCTCCCTTTTCAGCTGAGCCAAGGTGCCATCCTCTCCTTGTGTCTTTTGAAGCTTCAAAGCTTCCAGCTCCCTTTTGAGGATAGCCACTGGATCTTCCGTGAGGTTGCAGCATCTGAGGTTGAGCCTTCAAACATTTGCCTTGCATTTTCTAGCTGGGAAGCTAGCTCTTGAAACTCCAGCAAGGTGGTGGCCGGCTTACTCTCCCAGATCTTTTGTTCGGTGGTCCGAGGCAAGGCTTGCAACACCAATTGTCACACCATGAAATCACCAGGGTAGGCCAGCAAACGGGCCACCAACACTGTGTTTCTTGTCATGAGTTCAGATATTCTCTCTCCATGACGTAATTGTAGAGTTCCGAGTTCTTGGAGAAGTTGTAGTGTAAGTGCCAAGTGGTGCAAGTGGTGCACTGGCCCAAGTGTCAATGCAATGGGCTGGACCAGTCCAAGGTAGCTGGCACTTTTGTCCGGTCCAAAAGTGAATGACCAAGGTGGCGGCGGGAGTGGGCAGCTAGGGTCGCCCACCACTAATCGATTCACTGTCCTCGGTGAATGCCATAGAAAAGCCGATGTAGAGGATGGAGAGGCTGCCAAGACATTGAGGTGATATTTATGAGTTCAAAATAGAGATTACAATAGAGATATTTTGATCAACCTGTACAATGATATATACAATGAAATGAAATAAAATCGTACATATAGTAAACTTCGAATGTAACAGTAACCAAAACTGAACTAGAGGTTTTAGGTTTGAGGAGGAGCGGTAGAGCCATTCTGCCCTGTAGATGGGGGTCCACTAGTAGCTGCACTCTGACTCGGGGTGGGACCGGCAACAGGTGTGGCCATGAGGCCTCCAAAAGCAAACTGCTGAGTCTGCCGCACAGCCTGAAACTGGGTGGCCTGCTCCCACTGAGAGGGAAGCTGTGCAAGATCCATATCAACCGTAGCAAGGTGTGACCTAGCAAACTGAAGCTCCACCTCTAGTGTGGCGGCATGAATGCTGGGATGCTGTAAGAGAAGATCGGAGTGATATTTTGTTGTGGCCAAGGCCACGGACCAAGGGGTGCACCAGTGGGGATTTGATTTCATGACACCCCATCAAGAGTCACGAACCCACACCGCTGCATTGCCACCCCGTTGGCAGAAAGCATGAGACCTGAGTAGAGATTTAGCAGAAACTGTGCTCTTGAGCACATAAATGAGAAGTGACAAGTTTAATTGGAAAAAGAGAGCTTTCCTTATTAAGGACGTCTGTTTGTAAATGTTTCTTTGGGGTTACATACTAGAAATATAAGCAATGCCTGCTACTTTCTTTCCTTGGGTGACAGTTGGAGGATCTGCCTGAGCTAGACTTATTGCTCATTACCCAAAATTTTGATGATCATTGCCATGAGAGAACCCTGGAACCACTGTCGAGAATGTTTCCAGATCTTCAAGTCATCTCGACTCCAAATGCTGAGCCTACATTGAGTAAACTCTTCAAGAGGGTATGCTATATGGGTGGCCCTTCATGATGTTGCAATAGGACTTGGTTTATATCTGAGATATTGAAGCTGTTTTTTTTTTGGGTGTATAATCTGTAGGTTATTTATTTAGAACCTGGCCATAGCACTTGGTTTACAGGAAGCAATGGCTCAGAACTCACTATACGTGCATCAGCTGGTCCAGTACTTGGCCCTCCTTGGCAGCGACCAGAAAATGGGTAGCTTTTGAATGCATTCTCTTTATATACTAATCTAGTGTTAGTGCTTTATGGCTGGCATAACCAATAACAAGCTTACGAAAGATGGTGTGCTAATGTACTGCAGTGCCTGAAGCATTGGTAGTTAGGTACTGATGTATTGCATATGATAGGTATTTTGTTGAGGCCAAGGACCCTACATTCAGCATTTATTATGAGCCACATTGTGTGTTTGACCGCTCTTTGCTGCAACGGGAGAAAGCAGATATTGTCATTACGCCTGTCATCAAGCAAGTTCTACCCCTCTTTACTTTAGTCTCTGGACAAAAAGATGCAGTGGATCTGGTCAGGTTATTGCAAGCAAAGTAAGTTTGTCTCGGCTACAGCTCTGCAATGCACCTACATTAGTATTTATGATAGTTGGCTGATGCATTTTGACTTGTGATTGCAGGATTGTGGTGCCTTTGCAAAATGGAGACTTGGAAAGCAAGGGCATTCTAGCAAAGATTGTCGCTTCGGTTGGCACAGTACAAGAATTCAGGGTAGGCTCAACAAGCTCCCGTGTTAAAAAAGAATCAACTAAAAATGCTTTGCTTTATCTAAATCCCATGCTCCAAAAACCCATTGTCTTTGTGCAATCGATTTTATCCTTGTGCAGGCCCCTTTATTTTATCCTTGTATATCTCATATTCGAAGCTGTTAAAAGCATATCGATTCTCTTATGAATGAGCAATAAATTATGGCTGTCCCGAAATATTTTTTCCTCGTATTTTCATCCATTAATATTACTTTTCATACCTACTTAAAGGCCCGCCGTTTCTCAACTTAGGTCGTTCCCACTGTTCCCGGTCACTTTCACTGCAACTATGCCCTAGTCTCATATTGGCATGGTTTCTTTGTAGACCTTTAACTGGTCAATTCCTGAGCTTAAGTCTCTTCTTGAGCCTTCCTAAGCTTCTTGTCAACTGTGAGCACCTTCTGCAGGTGGTTGAGTTGCCTAGGATTGCAGCATAAACCCTGAGATGCGCACGTGGCATTCCATTGATTCACTAATGGTTGATTGTCCTGACATAGCCTCAATGCATGCTCGGATGGTTAAACCATTCTTCAAAGGGTGTAGTTAACACTGTTCTCAAGGTTAGTGCTTCACTTTTTTATATGGGATACCTTGTGTCAGAATGGCCTGGCCTAAGCAACAAAGGAAAAGGCTCAGCGCTAGTCCAATCCTTGTGTAGGGAAACTTGGGTGGTGAAGGGAAGCAAGCCTTGTGATGAATTTAGGGTTTTTTCCTTGTTGATGTTAATTCACTAGTTCCTGCTAATTGAAGAAATCAGTGTTTCAGAATAGTGCTAGTACCTCAGAGAGCTAATTTACTAATGGCGAATCTTGCATGCCTATGCCCAGCCACCACACAAGGCCTACAGCCTTGGGCTCCTTAGTAAGACCAGGCGGCCCTAAACCAAAGCGCATAGCCACATGCATAAACCTTGTCCTGTCTACACTCATGTGCCCACCATAACCAACCCTTTCGTGACCAAGGCTAGCTTACTTGGGCACATGATTTTCACGACACAAAACTTGACAGCACCCGTTTTCATATATACGCAACACTTGGAGTAACATACAGCATTAGTGCTAGGCTTCATTATCGCTGAGCCTACCTTGCATCTCCGGAGGTTTGACAAAAACTCAGTATGAAGAGCTTTGTGTGAATATATGCTCTTATGTGTGTGTGTGTGTGTGTGTGTGTGTGGAGTGCGTGTGTGAGAGCATATCTTGATACAGAGTTCTACACCCACTATTGGGCACTGATGACGTTAGTGGGGATGTCGTAGTATCTAGTCCATACTATGCATGATGGAGTTGATAGTTACATAGTCTTGTGGGTTGACTACCATGAGTATATAGCATGCACGTTCCTGAAAGGTGAATTTGGGCATGTTCTTGGATTCATCTAGGTATATAATTCAGCCGTATTAGCGGACATGCAGATTTCACATTGTGTGAAGTTTTCATCCGAGTTGCGGCCAGTTGATATTGTGCTTATTCTTTCTATCTTTAGTATTGCATTTGCCCTATCAACTACTTATTTGATGTACTAATTCTTTCTATTTGCTTGTCCCTTAGTGCTAGGCATCATTATGGCTGAGTCTGCTTTGCATCTCCGGAGGTTTGACAGAAACTCAGTACGAAGGGCTTTGTGTGAATATATGCTCTTATGTGTGTGTGTGTGTTTGTGTGGAGTGCGTGTGTGAGAGTGTATCTTGATACAGAGTTCTACACCCACTATTGGGCACTGATGACGTTAGTGGGGATGTCGTAGTATCTAGTCCATACTATGCATAATGGAGTTGATAGTTATATAGTCTTGTGGGTTGACTACCATGAGTATATAGCATGCACGTTCCTAAAAGGTGAATTTGGGCATGTTCCTGGATTCATCTAGGTATATAATTCAGCCGTATTAGCGGACATGCAGGTTTCACATTGGTTTGCCAAGGAAAAAGCCCTTGCATAGCTCATAATAGGTCTAAGTTTTATGTGGATCAGATGAAAGTTCTAGGTTGGTCGAATGGTTTATCTAAGATTCGTGAAGGATTCCAATGTTAAGAGATTACAAGATTTCTCCTCGGTTTAGCGGTTTTTATAAAATCACTAAGGTGATCAATGACAAACTTTATTTGCCATCAAGGGTGAGGATTCATCCCATCTCTTTTGCTAATATATTAAAAGGGATGTTGGGGACGGGGGATAGATCATCTTAACTTAGTACGTTCCACATGAGCCAAGAATAGTTCTGGAAACAGGATTGTTCTAGAGATGTTAATCAAGAAGATAGTATTTTGGAGATTGTGGAGTCTCTTAAAAGTCAGCTTCTTTGCTTTCTTGCTAGTAATTTCTTCATTGGGTAAATAGGTCTAGTTTAAAGGTGTTACGGCCCTAAAGGCCACCACAAGTCATGTTAGAGGTTAGGTTTATATTTATGGGCGGCCTTGAATAGGGACACTTAAGGCTATTTGGGTCACTCGCGGCATGGACTAGTATGTAAAGATGTATTTATTAATAGATGTTCTTTTATTTTAACCAAATGAGTTATTAGTGCATAAGTGGCATCCTTCATGGTGAGGAGAATTCCCAAGGATGGGGACATATTTTAGCCATACACTTGGATAGTGGACGTCGACGTTACGGGATACTGGAGTTTGGGCAACAAGCATGGTTCAGTATTGGCCACTTCTATGGGTGTGCGCTTTGTAGGAACTGTTTGGGAGTAAAGTGGCTATTTCACACCATGTTATCTTTTTATGTATGGAATCATCAGCCTATATCGTACATGGCCTCATTGAAGGTATACATGAGATTGAGCTTACATTCATAACCCCCTCAGTCTGTTGGGCACTCATCTTATCTCTAGAATGATTTTGTAGTGGTGCTGATGGGTGCCGTGGAGGGTTACCGTGTAGCTGGAGGCCCCTTGGGCGATGTGAGCGACCCCATCTACCCGGGAGGTCAATTCGATCCCTTGGGGATTCTCTCTCTCTCTCTCTCTCTCTCTCTCTCTCTCTCCGAGTAGTAGAGCTAGGTTGCATATCATGATTGTATACTCCATGCATATAGCTTTGCATTCTCCTAGTAGTAGAGCTCCATCCCTTGTACACCCAGATTCAGCTTTTTTGTTCAGTACTTTTTCATTTTGTTGGGATGACAGAGGATACCCCATACAGGTACTCCGATTTGTCTCATAGGCCGAGTTCGGTCTTTTGGAAGACGTTAATAAAATCTTTCTTTCTTTCTTTCTTTCTCTCTACATGAGATTCTCCGACGACATGACATGCCCTCACCATAGCCACATCTGCCATCAGGAGGCTTATAGAGTCATGTTTCAGTTTTTAGTTTTCACATTCTTTCCATGGCACTGTATACCCATGGTATCATTGTATTATTTATGGTCTCATAGGCCCTTTGCATCTTTTGTAGACATTAATCTCTCTCTCATGACGTGATTTCATCCATGGCACTGCGTAAACATTATTTTGGTCTCATAGATCCTTTGGGTCTTTTGAAGAAGTTAATATAACTCTCTCTCTCTCTCGCTCTCTCTCTCTTCTCTTTTGATGAGATATGCCATGGACAATATTGTATCACTTTGGTCTCATAGGCCCATTGGGTCTTTAGTGGATGCTTAATATATCTTTCTCTCTCTCTCTCTCTCTCTCTCTCTCACACACACACACACGCACGCGCACACACACACGTCTACATATTTTGAATGATTTGTCTGATTTATACCACGTATGTGTCATTTTGAACCCTTTGTGAATATGTACGTGAGATTGTGATTTCAAACTCTTCATGAACAGGAATTACTTCAGAAGGATTTACCGAATGTGCAAGTCTTGGAAGCTAAACCGGGCATTCCTCTAGATGTACCAGTGGCAACTTGATGTTGTGAGATAAGGGTAAGAAACCACTCGAAACTTTGGTATGGTAGGTGGGTTTATTAGAAGCTTAAGTTTTTCTATGTAGATTTGTATTGTACACCCCATAGAGTACATATGTAAGAAGAACCATTACACACCTGTTGGCTTGTATTATGTAAAACATGGGCACATTATAAGATTGTTTTGAAATCATAATAAATCAGTGGGCAGAGTATTAATTTGTTTCTCTAGTGCAAATAGGCACTGTGTACAGGTTAAAAACAAGTGATCAGATTGAGGTTATTATAAGTCTGCATAGTTGTGGTGTAAAATGTACGTCTCCTTTGCCTCCCACCTATGTTCTTTATCTCCACCATCTTATCATCTGTCATGAAGGCGTGCCTTATTTCCTTCACCTCACAGGGAGGGGTTTCTGACACAAATGGATTTGAAGTCCATGAGCATTGATTACACAGATGCTTCTCTTGCAAATCATGCAACCCATGTGAACATTATACAACGCATGTGAGCCCACTCAAACCATGTGGACTAAACCATGTAAACCATGTGACTGTCATCATCCATGTGCCATACAATGACACCTACACCTTCACCTTCACCTTTACCAAATTACATTCACCACTTACGTTTCACTTAATGAACCATACACAATACCAAAGAAGCCTTGCCTCCCCTCAATATGCAAATTCAGATGAACTCTTGCCACCCTCTCGATGCATAACCAATATTTTACTAACCTCCCCTTTGGGGATGCATCCGGAACTCCACTATCTTTGAGATCTTGCATCTTTGACTCAACATGACTCAACATGGTCAAGATGGTATGCATTGGGGTCATGGGTACCTTCCAAACCCGTGATGGTTCTGGACCCATTACGATTGCTTGTAGTGTGGCAATCTTATCCTAAAGGTGAAGGCACTACACTTCCCTCCCTCTAGCATAGTGAGTGCGAGTGCAAGCTTGCCCTTCACACACCACATACGGAATGGTTCATGCACATCTCAAATTGGCTATCCCAAATTACAAAGTGAAAATTTGATGAAGAAGAAGTTAACACCTGATTCAATGAAGATGTCGCCGATGACGGTGCTCTTCTCAGTCAAGATACCATGGTGTTGCCCAAAACTAATGATGTTCATGCGCACACTTTTTCCGTACATGTGAACAACCACTTAACCAAACAAAACACATTCACAACCACCAAAATCTTGTTTTAGGGTTTCAAGCCATAAAAGTCTCGTCACACCCTTCCAAAGAAAATGCAAATTTGACTGACAACTTTGGTATTGAGCATCTGAGATTTGTTTTTTGGAACTTTGATTTGAGCACGTTAGTATTGAAGGATGAAACATTGTACATGCAACTTGAACATGAAGCATTTAAGTTTGTCATGTCACAGTATAGCTTATATCTTAGTAGCCAGAAATGTTGCTAAATCTTGATAAGAAGCTAAATGTTGCTGCAATAATCAGTTACACAGCCTCATGCAGGTGGAGTTCCTCCGTCTACAGAAGTGAAACGTAGCCAAGATCCATTTTTGAGAGAGAACCTCAAAATAGGGTGCCAAGAGTTTGTAAAAAAAACCAGCAAGATGGTCAATGGCATTGTATCTTGCAGTTTGGAAGGCTTGTTTGCTGCTGTGAGCTATGCAGGAGAGAGACGATGCAAGCAATAGCCTACCTGTGAACACCGCGGGAAGCTTGAACTGGTGCGGGTCTTAGAGAGGCAGGAAAAGCACAGGCTCATGCTAGGATCTGGAACCAACTTGACGTGGAGATGATGTGGGTGAAGCTCTGATACCAACTTAGAACCTAATTCGCTAAGGTGGACTAAAGTAAAATTTGAGAATTTCATTGGCTCTATGATGAATAAAACTCTATTCAGAGGCCTTAAGCAAATGCACACTAATCAAGGCTAAAGCTTAAGAATTTCATTGCCTCTAAGACAAGTAAAACCTCAATAAAGAGGGCTTAAGTAAATGCACAGTAATCAAGGCTAAAGCATAGCATAATAATCATCTTCATTCCAAATGAGAGCACCCAAATACATTTCTTTTAACTCCATGAGCATTGACTATACACGACACTTTTTGTGCAAACCACAACCCGTGTGAACATCACACAAAGCATGTGAGCCCACTCAAACCATGTGACTGGCATCATACGCGTGCCATATAATGACACCTATACCAAATTACATTCGACACTTTTGAGTTAATTGAGGTAAAAACAATATTGGGTGTAACTTAGGAAAAAATTTCCATATAGGTAATTTGATCAATTCATAACTTATGCATTACTTAACTAATTTGACAAAATTGGTCTCTAGTATAATTTATACTTTTCAAGAGGATAACAAAATTTTCCATGTTTTTTTTATCAATGAACCATTGCAAATGAAATTTTCCTACTTAAGCATGTTCCTTAAATTGTATATTATATTTAAATTTATTTAGAAACATCAAAAATATATTCTGTGCATATATAAAATCAAGTGTTTATTGAAAAGTGCACTTATTGACCTCCTCAAGAAAAAGAAAGGCGACAAGTAATTGATAACATTTGCTCTGGTATAGGAGGTGTGCACATTTGGGAATATGCTCCATAACTTTCTCTACCTTGGTTAAAAAAATAGAACCAGTTGATTAACATTGCTCCAAACTCATGGAGATGTTGCATAGTGGTCTTATAAACATTGATCTTTGATGATTTTCATAGTTTGATTCATTATTAAATGGATGTAATTATTTAACATTAGCTTTATATATATTGAATGATCTTTAATAAATCTAATATTACTTATCATATTGCAATGCTTCTTTTCCTCTGTAATTTCTTGAAAGAAGGCCCAGAAAAATGTAGAAGGCCTTGATGTATATCTGATAGCATGCCGAATCCCACTCTACATATCTAAAGCCCATCGTGAATTCGTAATAAGTGACGTGGCAAATCAGAGTGAAAAAATCATTATTTAGCCTTGTTGATGCAAGGGTCATTAGGGGACTTACTATAATGTTGATTGCTCAATCAGATCACTAAGTGACAAATAGAATCTACACATACTTGTTGATGCAAGGGTCATTAGGGGACTTACTATAATGTTGATTGCTCAATCAGATCACTGAGTGACAGTAGAATCTACACATACTTGAGCTCCACTCCGTTGTCACACTAGCATTGGGTATGGAGCAATGCTTGGATGAAGGGCTATGTAGGCACCTTCGATTACACAACACGCTAGCCCCACACAATCTTACGATAGGTAAAAGAAAGAAATCCCTCTCTCATATGTACTTAATCACACTTAGCACACATACAAGAGATTCACAACACAAGAGAGCAAGAAAGAAATCAAATTTGGTCAATAGAATTGTGTCTTTAGCACTAGAGTTCTCACTTTGCAAAAGGAGCAGATAATTTGCTATCTTGGAAGAATGTGCTTCTAACCCATTTAGGCATAAGCCTAGACTCATTGATTGTTGATCTTTCAAAACTTAATGTATCTTCCAGTTGATCAAAAGTTGGTGCATTAGTTTCTTGAGCATTCCCCCCTTGCAAACAAACGAGGATCAATACGCAAAATCTGCTTAGTATCAATAACAAACAAGAGATTCACAACACAAGAGAGCAAGAAAGAAATCAAATTTGGTCAATAGAATTGTGTCTATAGCAGAGTTCTACACTTTGCAAAGGAGCAAATAATTTCCTATCTTGGAATGTGCTTCTAACCCATTTAGGCATAAGCCTTTGAGCATTCCCTCCTTGCAACAAACGAGGATCAATACGTAAAATCTGCTTAGTCACTAACAAACAAGAGATTCACAACACAAGAGAGCAAGAAAGAAATCAAATTTGGTCAATAGAATTGTGTCTTTAGCACCAGAGTTCTACAATTTGCAAAGGAGCATATAATTTGCTATCTTGCAATGTGCTTCTAACCCATTTAGGCATAAGCCTAGACTCATTGATTGCTGATCTTTCAAAATTTAATGTATCTTCAAGTTGATTAGAAGTTAGTGCATTAGTTTCTTGAGCATTCCCCCCTTGCAAAACAAACGAGGATCAATACGCAAAATCTGTTTAGTATCAACAACAAACACTAGCAGAATCCTTAGCAAAGAGAAAAAAATTAGCAAAAGTATCTTATATATATGACCACTTTCTTACATGTGTTCATCTAGGACTATATGTGTAGGGTGCACATGGCCCAAAACTAATACATACAAGGCTCATATGCCCTCGCACTTACAAAAATATGGAGTTATGCCAAAAGGTAGGCAATGTTAACCATGGTAGCTACTTTACCTTACCGCCCTTCCTAGTTTGGATTTTCTCATTCTCATCCCACTCCATCACTAGATTAGCAGCATCTTGCTTGTCCACTTCTTCTATAACATCATGATCTGGCATTAGCTCTTTGAGGAACTGAGCATATAGGTTAGTTTGTTAGGGTGTGGACACACTTGAAACCCTTAGTCTTGGAGTGATCTCCTGGTTAGTTTGTTGGGGTGTGGGCACATGTGCAACCCTTAGTCTTAGAGTGATCTCTACAACATCCTATTGCATCTTCTCTCTTTGCCTTGTCTTTAGGTTTGTAATGACACTAGGATGGCTTTGATGGGGTTGGTTGTTTTGTCAACTCGAAGCTCCTACACACTTGCCTTGTTCATCTTTCTTGCTCTTGTTTGTATTTCCCTTGTTAGTGTTGCCCTATCCATTCTCTTTATCATCCTGCTTTGTCTTTGACTCCAATTGCTAAAAAAATTTGAAGGTATCCTGCACATTTTATCTTTAGCATTCTTATCTAAGTATGCTACACGGAGGGCATTATATGTATATTTTACCTTGTCAATACACCATTGAACATAGCATTTACTCTCGTGTAGAGCACTAGGATTCGTTGAGGTCAGTATGGTGTGTTTCATTGATTCTGCAAGTATACATAACTCTCTTCCAGGTGATATTCTAGCCAACCTTCTCTGGCCAAACTCTTAGGACACTTCCAGCATAATAAAATCATCTTCAGAGTTGTAAAGCATTAGCATAGTGCAATATTATGATCTAGAATTGGAGTTTGTGCACACTAGGGTGCATAGGAAGTGTGTATATAATATTCCCAAAGAAGAAGAAGAAGTGCATAGGAAGCTAGTGTCGAGCAAGTCTTAAAAATAATGATGCATTTGGCCATGCTTGAATTTGAATTACTCATAGTGCTGAAGTTGTTAGAAAAAATTAGGACCAATGTTAAGGTTGAAGAAAACACTATCATCGTACTCATAGTGCTGAAGTTGCTAGCAAAAATTAGGACCAATGTTAAGGTCGAAGAAAACACTTTCATCACACTCACTCCATTATTTGAATGGCACCTTCTAAAGAGTGAGGATGATTAGCTTTAAAAACTTTTATGTGTACACCAATGATAGAAAAGCAAGGAATATCCCAAAGTACTCTTCTACATCCAAACTTTCATGTTGCTTGTTGATAGTGGAGGTGGGCCTTCAAAGCAAGGAGAATTATAAACTTGGTTTTCTTGCATGGCTAGCAATTCTTATATTTCCTTCCATGTCCATCTTTGCTTGAGGAGCACATATTGAAGATCAATGCATTGCTTTACGAGATACCTCATAGTATATTTCCCACTACTTTGGATTCTTCATTTTGGTTGCAAAGCCATGTCCTCTTAAGTGATTATTTGCAAAGTGTTATCCCCTATCCTCCTCTTTTAGATGGCATCCGCTTCAGTGATTATTTACAAAGTGTTATCCCCTATCCTCCTCTTTTAGATGGCAACCCAGCCTCTGCTTCATTGTATTGTAGATAAGCTTGACCTTGGCCATGGTGCTTATGTATGGATCAAGTACATAATTACCTTGTTAGCAGGAGACGGTGTCCATGAAGTAGGTTCTCTTTCTTGATGGTTTCCATTGATTGCTCAATCACAAACTTGGATTCCAAAATCTGCCTAGGCAAATTCAAGATTCCAAGTGCACATTGACTTGGATTCTAGATTTTGGGAACACATCACGGCTTGGGAAGAAGAGATTAAGATTTTCCCAGTCAAGGCAACTATCCCCACATGGCTATTTGTGGGGCTATAAATTGTAGTAAAACGTTTCCAAGATAATGAGCTTAATGCCTTGAGTACAAAATCTTGTAGATAAACTACCATTATAATCACCCATTCAAAATATCAAACACCCTCATGTTGATCCTAGTACAAATGGTGGGCCACTTGAGGTAAGAGAGTTAAATGAAACATGGGTTTATAATTTGAAAATGACCATAAAAGCAAAGCCAGTTTACCAATGTCTTGCCTTATGTAGTCCTCGTAGATCCCTCCACATGCCCCAACAAAAGTTCTTTACAAGCCCCAGTCCACAGCACTCTCACACACTTTGTGTTGGGAGGAAATCATTCTTTGCAAAGCAAAGAAAGAGCTCAGCATCAAGTATTCACATGTTGAATCTTTCAAGCTAGCTCTTTCTTGGGTGTATGGAGGCTTAATAGATGAAGAAGCATAGCTTGTAGCTTGGGATCATAACATTCATGCAGATACAAGGTTACATATGAAATTCTTATAGAAGATTAGGTATTAAACAAAGAGTACATCAATCATGTGAACTTTGAAAATAATCTTGACGATGCATTTAGATTGAGGTTATGCCATCATGTGGGATTGTCTACCAAAAAACAAGGAAGGCCAAGGTCAACACAAAAGGAGGGCACGAAAGAACATGATAACTTTTTTCAACTTGCTTTTCGTGATGAAGGGGAAATATGGGACATGCAAGGATATATTTTTAAATTATAGGAGACTGGGAAAATCAAAGGTCAAAAGCTCATTAAGCCTCTAGTAGCTCCAAAATCCACTACAAGTGATTCTTGGCGGATTGTTTTCTTTCGTTCACTTGAACAAATAACGGCAGTGTGACAAAGGCCCTTTTTAATGTTGAAACGTCTCCCTAGTCCATTGTGTGGTAAGTATGTTCTTATGATAGTTTTGCTATTGTAAATTTTTAAATCATTTTCCTCCATTAAAAAGATTTATTTATTTTTGAGGACGAAACCTAATATTCATGATTATAAATTAGATCAACTTTATTTTGCTTTTAAAATGGGGACCATTAGTTTCCATTCGATGGAAGAAAGATGAAGTCGGGGTACCTACAACTTTATGGTAAAACTAAATGGCACAAATGTTTTTGATAGACTGCATTTCAATACCCCCCCTTGAAGCTAGATTGGGTGTAATTTTTAGGCTTTCACTCTTCATGTTTCTCCCATTCATAGGATTTTAGGCCATGCCGGACGGAATGGAATTGTCTATTCTACGTTTTGAGGCATGTAGGAAAAGTTATTAGCAGTATTAATTATTATTTTTAATTAAGGATAATTAGAAGGTTTCATGAGAGGAGAGAATCATTGTTGGGAGTGATTGGACATGAATTAGTGATGAGAAGCAGAAGATTGGGAGTCTAATATGCACATGGCAGTGGATTTTAAGGTTTAGTAAACCCTTATCAAAAGACACAGTTGTTATTGATGGACATCATTGAACTTCTTTCATATAAGGGAGATTGGATTTTAGATATGTTTGTAGGCACATGTACTACCACAATGAGTGCATTGAAAAAGAGAAAAATGTTGTTGCTATAGAGTTAGACCCTTTGCAAGTGAAGTTTATTGAGCAAAGGGTCACATCTATGAAAGAACTTCGAGATAAGTATAAAGAGGTGGCCATGAAAAATTAGTCTGACGCACTGAAAATAGTAAGTAACATCAGCTCTTCGAAAGAAATTCAGCAAACATGAGCCCAAAATTAAAAGAAAGGACCATGTGTTGGTAGCAAACTTCTACCATCACATCTGTATATACAACAAATTTGCATTGCTAGAGAATGGAGATGCTAACAGTAGCACATCTACAAAGATTTCTTTCAAGAACATGATACACAAGGTTAGTCATATAAACTCTCATTTGATCCTTCATCTCTGAAGTGCATATATCTCAAATACAATTGATATGTCTAATGAGCAGATGGAATGTAAAAGACATTAACACAAGCACAAATCACTCCTACACCAGCAACAACATTTCAAGCTACCCTCTAATGGTGCCAATGTTCGAGGTAGAAAGTCGTCACTTGCAGATAAAAGTATGTGTGATGCAAGGAAATCTCACCTCCCATGCTGGAATATTGTTGTAGTTTGGACAAGTAGTAGAGCTGATTTGTGTCAGTAGTATCATCAGTTAAACATAGATCAATTTGTGCATTACACCAGGGCTGCAAATGGCTAGACTATGAGTAAAAACAAGACAAACTTGTCGGCTTCTTTCATACTAAAATTGGCAGGAGAGTGGGGGCTAGAGAGTGCGCTAAAATTATACAAGCTTGGCTTTATTTTGGGCTGAAATCAGCTGCACTAGGGGCTGGACATTGGGCTGAATTCAGGCTGAGAAAGGGCTGAACAGTGGGATGAAACTATACCAACTTGTGGGCTTTCTTTCGGGCTCAGATTGGCTGTACTGTGGGCTACACTTTGGGCTGAAAATAGGAGGGCTTGTCGGATTGCATTCAAGGTGAGAAAGGGCTGGATTGTGGGCTGAAGATAGGCAAACTGATTGGCTATCTTTTGGCCCAAAATCAGCTGCACTGTGGGCTGAGATGGGGCTGCACTATAGGCTGAAATCTGGCAACCTTCTTTGCTAAAAACACGGCTAGACAATGGGCTAAGAAAAGCCACAACCTTGTTAGCTCGAAAGGAGAATGTACCTGCAAAACAGGAAGCCCTGTAGGCCACTAGCTGAAGGGAGTGAAGGAAGCCGAGTGGAGCCAGCAGATTTGTGAAAGAGGGATCTTTTTTGCATTATTTGTGGATAAGTGTGCGGGTTTTCATTATCTTGTGGAATACAGAGTTTTTGAGGTATCTCCGTGTGGTTTTGAAAGATTTCTGTTTCCAGCATTGTGCTGGTGGTGCCCCTTGTGTTTGTTGTGTCTTCCAAGGCTGCTGGGTAGGTAGCTATAGAGGCATTTCTTCTTTTCCCAGCCTCCCGATAGTTTTTTGGTGCCCCCACTGAGGATCTTTCTTCAGGTCCCTTCAGTTTACAGGTTGCAACCATGGCGTTTGCTTATCCTGAATTTCACGGTGATAAGAATGAGGATGTAGAGGATTTCTTGGAAAAAATGAAGTTGGCATGTATTACCAACCATGTGGATAATCCGGATAAAATTTTAAGGCTCTTCTAGATCTTTTTGAAGGGCACAACGGGTACATGGCTTTGAGGGTTTGAAGCAAAAAGAATGATTGGTAGCCCATCTCGAATGACGATGGTGGAAAACCTAAGAGAAGCCCTTACAAAGGAGTTTCAGAGAAGAGAAGATCCCAACGACGTTTGGCAGGAGCTCCAGCAAGCTGAAGCAAGGTGAAAGCCAGAGTGTGGAAAGTTATGTTACAATTTTCAGTGAGCTATGGACAAGATGGTGTTTAGCTCTTGAAACAGAAGTTCCCCCCATGTTTGTGAAGAAGATGCGATTCATAGCAGGTTTGAAGCAAAGTTTGTTGGTAAAAGTGGACTTGAAGCAACCTTCTACTTATGAAGAGGCGGTGAGGATTGCAGAAGAGAAAGAATGGAAGCTGAAGAAAATGGCGGATTATGGGATGATCAAGGAAGACAAAGTCGTTAAGAATGGTTGTCTTAATGTGAATATGGTCCAGGTTGATTTTGTGCAACAAACACCTACTATGTACCAACAAATTGGCAGGGGAATGTACCAGGTAAATCCTAAGGTAGTCGCCAAGGATTTTGGGCAGTTTAATGAGAGCACTGTGAAGTCTATAGCGGTGGATGTTATGCCAGCTTATGGTTATGAGAATTACCAGATTTCTGATAATGTTTCCACTAGTCAGGGTGTGTTAAGTGATGTTACTTATGCTTCTAAAGTTCAAACAGAGAAAATTCTTGCAGAGAATAAGGTTTTGCCAATCATAGGCAGGGATTTAGATGTTGGCAGTCTCTCGTCTGAAGAGGACAGTGGAAGTGGAAAGCTGGTCATCACACGGATAATCCTATGAATGAGAGCAATGCTTATCTGCTGGATTCTGGGAATTTTCTTATTGAACCGGTTGAAGAAGAACTAATGCTTGAGCAACCCGGCATGTGGGAGCCAGAGTCAGGTGAATTTGGGGTTATGAGGTCTGGGAATGCTATGCTGGAAAAAGACGAAAATTTTTCCACAACAGTGAATGCTTATGAGCCAGGTAATCAAAGGCCCAAGGATTTGGGTTGCAAAATGTTAATGCATATGCTTTTGACTGTGGCTGTGAAGTGGGCAAGTGAGGCCCAAGTATGTTTGGGATTGACCCAAGGAGAAAAAGAAGTGGATGAGGGTTATGCAGACCCAGTTTTTGGTGATGCTAAGAGTGTGCATGAAGAGGGTAGTCAGAATGGTGTGATGCCATTAGTTTTGAATGAAAGGAACTCCCAATTGGTATATCACCTAAATGAACTAGATGGGCAGGCGTGTATAATTGGAAGAGACATGCAACAGTGGCCTTTTGACCCTGGAGGCTGAGGACATGAATGTCCTGCAGACTAGGTGGTTGGCAAAATATGTTAGGCATTTTTCTGAAAGGTGTTTTGGGTCTGTGTACATATGGAATGCGTGGCGTGTGGAGAGTTTTGCCCGGGGATGCCTTGGCAGATGTATAGGGTGGACGGTTTTGCTGTGAGCATGTCGTCTGGAATGTGGGTTACTGAGATGATATCAATTGTTCGGCCGCTTGGTTTGTGTACGCGTCCCAAATAACTGGGCACTTGCAGGCTATGTTTAAAGAGGTGTGAAAGTAGTTGGGCAATTAATGGTTGGGATGCCAATTCAATGAGTGCATGAGTTAGATCTTTATTGTGAAATGGAAGGCTGCGATGGCTACGTGTGCACGGCAGCAGCGGAGGAGATGGCACTAGAATTTTTGATGGAAGGGATATGCTGAATTGATTGTGACCATAATTGAGGTTTTAGAAAAAAATAAAAAAAATAATGATCAGACGTGGCCAATAAAAGGAATAGCCACATGGAAGCTTATTTGGGCTGCCAGCGTGCCACCCTCTCGAAGGTTGGCGAACAGGAGGGGGTCGCTTCGAAAGCCTGGAGTAGGGAGTGTAGAAGGGGATTGCCTTGCAGAGGCGCTGTGGAGACAGGTTTCAAAGGAGCAGCCGCCTTGCTGGTGTGGCCGGCTGTAGAGGGGGTGGCCTGATAGAAGAGAGAGTGGTGGTCGCCTACAGCGCGAAGTACAAAGGCGTGGTGAGAGACCAAAGTAGAGCTGCGGTTGGCTATGCTAGCAGGGAGAGGGCGTAGCTGCAGGCAAAGAGAGGTGGTGACGGGCCAGAGTGTGGCCGGCTGTAGAGGGGGGCGTAGTCGACTGTATCACAGAAGGGAGAAGCCGCAGGTGTGAGCAGAGAGAGGTGCTGAAAGGCGACGAGCTGGTGAGTGCGCAAGACGGTCGACAGCGCAAAGGATGGCCTTGGAGACGGGTAGCTTTCGACAAGTGAGAGGTGCTGCAGGGACTGGTGACTGGAGCGACTAAAGGCAAGACAAGGCTGGCGGCTGCGCGGGCGATTGGAGACGCCGACATACAGGTCCAGCCGGTGATTGGAGTAGTGGCGCAGAGGAGAGGAGAGAGTGCAGAGCTAAGAGACTGCTGGGTTTTTCATGTGTGGCTAGCGAGAGTGTGGAGTCGCCTTCTGGCAGAGACAAAGAAGGGAGAGGTAGTAGCCGCCTGGAGATAAAGAGGACGCCTTGCTGTGATTCTGTAGAGCTGTAGCGAAGGCAGCCGCCTTGGATGAGTTGGCGTGGAGGCTGGTCAAGAGCAAAGGAGCCGCCTCTGGCAACTGTGAGACTAGGGGTTGGTGCAGCTGCTGCGGAGACAGAGGGTCTTTCAGGTTTGGGTGGCCTTGTTTGTTTGTGTGTGGCGAAGGCTGTAGCTGAAGGTGATTGTGGCTGCTGCTGAAGATAAGGTGGCAACGTCGACGTGCTTGAAGTGTAGAGGCCAGTAAGATGCATACAGAGAAGAAGCTGGTGTGAGGGTGATCACCTTCACGATGCAAAAGGAGGCCACTAGCTGAAGGGAGTGAAGGAAGCCGAGTGGAGCCACCGAATTTGTGAAAGAGGGATCTTCTTTTTTGCATTATTTGTGGATAAGTGTGCGGGTTTTCATTATCTTGTGGAATACAGAGTTTTTGAGGTATCTCTATGTGGTGTTTTGATAGATTTCTGTTTCCAGCATTGTGTTGGTGGTGCCCCTTGTGTTTGTTGTCTTCCAAGGCTGCTGGGTAGGTAGCTATAGAGGCATTTCTTCTTTTCCCAGTCTCCCGACAACGGAGTTTGCATAGGCCCACATACATCACTATGTACAAGTTGCAATTTGCGAGTGGCCCGCACAGAACCATCCTTTGGAAACGAAGAACGCTGTATTTTGCCCAAAATACACCCTTCACAAACATGTTTTAAAGGTGCCTCAAGAGGGGCAATGAAGCAACGCAGCAAATTTCTGCAAATGCAGCAAACTAGCAAAGTTCGGATGACCAAAACGAGCATGCCATAGTTTTGCATCTCAAACTGCCTTTTCATCAAAAGTTGCATTTGCTGAATCTTCCACACACTTGTCATAAGAATTGAGCCTATACAGCCCACGAAACAAGGTGCCAGATGCAATAATCGTATCACCAGAAGTCAAATCATAAACAGTACATCTGTCATCCACAAATTTGACTACAAGTCCAACTCTAGCAAGCGTAGAGACAGACAATAGATTCTTCTTTATCCCTGGCACATACAAAGCATCTGAAAGTGTGAAAGCGCTGCCATTTGTAGCAGTAAGCATAATTTTATCAATGCCCTTCATTGGGTAAGAAGCATTATTGGCACATGTGACAGTATTCCCATTAGGGATAGCCTCAAGACAAGTGAACATATCACGATGCGAGATAATGTGCTTTGTACCACCATTGTCAAAATACCAAACATCAGAGTCAATAAAAACTGCCAAACATGCATCATGTACAGATGGGTCAAACTGGCAATACACGCTAAACGCCCAATCAGTATCCTACACAACATTTGCAGAATCTGCATTTGTAGAAGCATCCGCTATTGTGGCTGCATTTAACTCTTTCTTCTTTGCCTCTTTAGCCTTTAGCTTAGGGAAATTCTTAATGACATAATCAGTTGCCTTACAATAGTTGCACTTGATCTTTTTCTTGCCTTTATCAAGAGCCTTCTCAGACATATTGTTGCTACCTGTGGAAGGAGAAGAAGTTGCAGACCTACTAATAGGAGAAGAAACAGTGGAAGGGGCTACCTTACCACTTCTTCTCTGCTGGGCAGCAACAAATGCCTGATCAATTGCACGTTGCCTAGCCCTGTTTTACCAGGACTACGCTTCTTGCAAGAGCTTGTTGACTAAAGTATCATACTTGACAATATCAGGTCTATCCTCAGTAACAAGTCTCCACGTGAAGCAAAAGTCTGATATGACTCAGGTAGTAAAGAATCAAGAACAGTATGCACAAGAGAATGATCAGGAATAATCTCACCTGCAGAAATCAATTGTTCCTTGAGATCTTTAATCTTAGCAAGGAAAACATTCGTGTCATCATCTTCCTGCATAATCTTCAATTCTAGCTCTTTACGCAGGTAAGAGATTTTTGCCTTGTTACGACCTGCATACAAACTAGCTAGAATATCCCAAGCCTATTTTGTTGTTTTAGCTGAACAAATATGTGGAGTGATGCTACGTTTGACAGAAAGTTCAATCAAGGCATGAGCCTTCGCATCTTTACCATCCCAAACGAGCTTGTTCAGTAGTGGTGGGTAAAACCAGCAGCAACAGTAGAGCTGCTAGAACCTGCAACATCCTCAACAGATCCTACATCCACAGAACTTGGACATACATCCATATCCTGCACAATGTTCCACACTCCTTTTGCAACCAAAACATGCTGCATCATGTATGCCCAAAGTGGGTAGTTGCTCTCTCCATCCAGTTTGTCATCAGCAGACAACATGCGAAATACATCATTGTTGTTATCAGCCATGGCCCACTGACTGAAACTGATGCAAAAGCTACCTGTAATGAAGCAAAGACTGAACAGAAAACAACTCCTGCTATGTAGCACGGTCCACAATAGAATACGTATGCCTGTTTTGCAAAAAACTGCACTGTTGAAATTTCTGCATAAAATGACGAAAACACTTGTACAGAACTTGTAATGCAAAAACGAAGCTCGAAACAACCTCAGATGCAATTTTTGGGAACGCAAAGCCCTGCGGGCCTATCTGCAGAGTATAGAGACTGCAAGCGCTCGTGAAAGCTCACCTCAATCATCGGAGAACGTGAGTCAGAGGGTGCTAGTGGCGTAGCCCTGGGAGCCGATGCCTACTCTGATACCAATTGTTGGAATTAGGGTTGCAGAAAAGCACACAAAGCTTAGAGAAGAAGAAGCAAGAATGCACACAACACACAATGTACAAAAGATAAGTTAGCCCTAGAATGATAGGCGTATATACAAGCTGGGAGAAAAAACCTCCTAAAGAGGGAAAAAGTGCCCCGGCGGTCCTAAGTGTGTTCACACACATCACTGCCTATATATATGGCAACAAATTTTGGGGCCCGAATTGCGCCGCGGACCCTGAAAATTTTGTATACTTCGTATACATCACATTACAGTATATACCTTCTTCTCCTAAGAGGGTATCTCAATCGGAGATAGAAAAACAAGGTCGTGAGGAGGGAGGCAGACTACTAGATCAAGTGTTAAGGAAACTAGCTCTGATACCAATTGTTAGAATTAGAGTTAGGGTTGCAAAAATATACACACACAAGATAGAGAAGCTTGAGAGCATACAAACTCACTAGATTAGAATGAACAAATGTGTGCTAGATACAAAAGATAAGTACACACCCCAAAATGAGTAGATAAGAGGGTGTACACCCCACACTCCCCCTCTCACGTCACCCCCTTCCCCCTCGCCTTCTCTCTCATGGGCAAACCCCCCCCTTTATGTCACTCCCCACCCTCTCCCTCTCACCCCCCCTCTCTCGTGCACTCACCAACCTATGCCCCCTCACTGAACACTCCCCCTCTCACCCGCCGATGCCCCCTTAGTAACCATAGAGCATAAGCAACGGTGAAGGGCAAAGGCCTTGCAAATGGTAGACCCAACTTATGCCAAGAGGGGGGGGTACTACATAACTAGTCACAGGTTGGCCTTATTGTTGGCAACTGCTATCACATAAGAGAAAGGTAGTCGTGTGGTGGCCACCATCAAGCACAACAGGCATGGAATTTGAGTGCAGCAGGTGGCCATCACCAAGAGAAGAGGAGTAGAAGTCATCATATTGCATAACAGAGAGCATATAGCCCAGGTGTCGCCTAGAGAATAGAGTAACTAGAGATTGGTGGTGGCCATTAGAGAGCATAGCTCGCAATTGTAGCTGAGCGTAGCTAGAGTACTATCATTAAGCATGCAGCAGAGCTATAGGAGTGCAACAACAGAGCTAGACGACTACATATGTAGAAGAACCCCTAGTCACTAGTCGCAAGCATCTATCGAAGCTCCCCACGGCAGCCATTGTTGTCAAACCATGCTTGCGAAGAAGAAAACATATTAAAATTTTAAAAGAATCCCTCACCCTAAAGTCTTAGCCCTGCCCCCTCCTCCTCTCATACTTTTGAAAAAACTCAAATTTAGGAATTTTGGGAAATATGCACAATTTTGGGACAATTCTTTGTTAGATCCAATACAATGTTTACTGTGTGATATGCAAGATTTATTATTGGATGTTCTCAACAAGCATTCTTTGTTAGATCCAATACAATGTTTACTATACGATATGCAAGATTTATTATTGGATGTTCTCAACAAGCATTTGAATAATGCGATATGATTTATATACTATTGTACATTTGTAACAAGTGTATATGATGTTGGTGGTGGGATGTAAATTTGCCTGCACACACACACACACACATGCACACCAGGAATTAAGCTTGTTTATATCACATAGCCTCCAATTGACCCCATCAAACACAGAAACTTTAACAAAGAAAGGATATTCAATGTAACTTTAAGTTGTAAGAAAGTCTAGGTGTACTGAATCAAAATTCTTGAACAATGGGTGAACCATAAATCTAAAAGCTTAAGAAAGCCTTACAATCTGAATAATGATCGAACTATGAGTTTGGTAGCTTCATACAACATTGCTAAAAGATTACGAAGCTAGTTGCCCATATGCTAACAAATCATTCTTGCTCAACTGCACTGACATGTTGATTCAATTGATTCTGTTTGGCCTTCAGTATTATAGCCTTTGGAATCTTGATTTTCTCTGGAAGTCGTCCACCCTTGGGCTTCCATGCCCAAATGATGCAGCTAGTATCTTCCCAGCGCTGAGAATCATTTCTGTTCTCTCGCCAATACTTGTTCCAGCAATCCTTATAAACCTCCACATCACTTGCATTCTTCTTCTTTGAAATTGGTGCCCAATATTGTATCTGAACTTGTAGGTAGTTTATCGAGTTGTTGTTTTGATCAACATCACTTGTTGTCACTCCCAACCATATTGGGTAATTTACATCACAAGGTTGTACAAGCGCAAAATCTCCTTTAGACACATCAAGAGTCGGGTTGAACTCTTCAGCAGGTTTGTTGCGCATTGGACCACAATAATGGTCCTCATTTACATCAAACCCTTCATCTACATTATCCTCCACTTGAAGGTTAAGAGGCTCAGCTTTTTTGCATACACTCCTTGGCCAAAAGTCATAAAATCCAATGTCTTCCCTTGCACTGGGGTTTGCATGTTTAGCATAAGATTCTCCCAATAGGCAAGGACCGGATTGATCCACTTAGCATAATCACTTTGGTCTCCTTTCTCTTGCAAGTGCTCTTTCCACCAATTGACATGTTTTTTTAAGCCCTCCACAACCTTCTCATTTTCCTTAACATACTCAAAGGGTGGCAATACTTTTGGAAAACCTTCAAGAAGCTTGGGTCCTCCTTGGTCATTTCTCTTCCATAACTCTATACCGCTTTCTAGTAACCAATCAACATTTTTGGGGTGTACTTTGTATTGCATCAAAGGTATTCCATCACTCATATAAAACCTGAATTGCAATGGCTTTGAATGTCCAATCAAGCTATCGGCTCCATCATGTAAGCATCCCTTGACAAAGCCTTTGAAGTCTGCCACCTTTTGTAGGAGAAAGGGTGCTGGATGCATGCTAACACACTCATTAAAGATCTTCATCAAATGTGGAAATGTGAAAATGGTTTGTTTCCTTAACTTCTCAGAGAAGCGACTGAACAATGCATCAATATCTTCATGAGTATGACCAACCATAAGAAAACCAAGCTGCACCATGTCAAACACTCCTCGTGCAACCAATAGGGATAGATAGGCAAATACATAACGGTTCTTATTTTCAGAACCACAGTTGTCAAGTTGCAACAACAACGTCCTTGGCAATCTCTTAAAAAATGTCCTTGAATTTGATGGCATTAAACTTGAGGCATTTCCATTGCCCCTATCTTGCACATGTGTGTTAGTATGAAAGACTGACTGCATATGTGAAGAACAATTTCCCTCTATATCCACATTTGTTTCTGTCTCTGCATCTGCATCCTCAATGCTCTGCTTGCAATATGCATTTCTCTCCTTTAGTACTTCCATATGCTGATAGAGGGCCATAGTAGACAAAACACAATCAAAAAGATCTGTTCGTGGTTCAGCATCTGAGTTTTGTGAGCTCAAGTCACCATACATATGTTGCTCTCCTCTTTCTAAGTTTCTTAAACATTTTGAGAGAGATGAAATTGTGAAGTTGGGATCACTTGGCCATAACCCCAAGGCAAAGTGACCATAAGCTGTTTGTCCATGTCCATGAGTGAGCATTCCTGTTAAGGATACTGGAAGCCTCTCAACCCCATTGAGAGATTTAGGAACTGGTTTAATTTGTGGTATGGCAGTCTTGCTCTGGTCCATCTTATCATGTATAATACACAAATACCTGTTTGGGTTCATTTCAGAAGAGCTCCTCCAAGCATAGTATAGATTTCTACAACTCATTTGTTTCAACATGTGTGCCCTTCTTTGTGCCATGTATCTGGCACGCTCCTCTTGATTTTTTGTTGATTCCAACTTGACCTTGATTGCCGTACAAATGTCGCAATTTGAGAAGGTGCTGGTTTTTGATAAACTAACTGTCTTGAACTCTGTGTTCCACAATCTTGAGAATGATGGTTGTGACAGTGGCCGGTATTCGAATGAGACAAGTGTGTCATTCACTTCACGCAATATGTCCACCTGTTTGTACATTGTTGGTAGAACACGTTGGGTCTCGCGGGCTCCCTGCATAGTTGTCCTTGACCTATGTGGCATTTGATCGGCATTATTATCTATGAAGCCCTGTATGATTGATTTTGCCATCTCAACATGTGTCATGCCCTTCCGTATTATCCCACTGTTGCCATGACTGACATTACATGCACCATTCAAGAACTTCTTTCTGAGCCTATAGAACGTTGACTTACCAATGCCATGCATTACATACCATGCTTTACTACAAACCTTCTTCCCATCAAATGTGAACTCATCAAAGCACTCGTCATCTTGACCTTGTCTATAGGCCATGCCCATGCAATCTAGTACAAATGTGTATCGTGTACTATAGCTCTGTCCCCAAAAGTGTACCCTAGCTTGCATGATTTTGGATCTATCTCCAATTTGACAACATCGGTTCTCGCAACAATCAATGGTTGCGACGTTGTGAATGTTTGTAACATCACAATTTTTTGCCAGCTCCATGGGTTTTATCGTAATTTTTCATTACCCTTACCCTATGGACATAGCTCCTTTTCTTATTTGTCCCTTCAATGATATCATAGTCAGTGATCATGGCATGATGGTGTTTGTCATCAGAACTATCGCCATCATTGCCCTCTACATCATCATCCTCTTTTTTGTCACTTGAATTGTTTAGGCTGTCAATATTTTTTTGCATGAAGTGATCTTGAATACCCTCATCAATAGAAGAAGATTCTGTGTCCACTAATGGTTCACCATTCTCAAATGTGAGTTGCCTGATCGGCCAACTAACCAAATTCAAACCTGAAACACAAGTTGAACTTGGATGCAAAGATCCTTCTATAATGACACCCAAGAATGAGAAATGTGTCATCAAAGCTTTGTTGAACATGTATTGCTGCACATGTCTCACCAATGAATTGAAAACCACATGTTTGAGATGCATCAATGGAATGAATAACCCCGCGTGCCTTCCTTGCAGAACCATCGATGAGAAACACTGAAGCACCTTGTTTTAGACCCTCCAATCCCTGAGAAAATCAAAATCTCAATAAGAAAGACTGAAGCGATGTTTTTGCGGTAGTACACAAAACTATAAATGTAATTCAATCTCAACATGAGTTCAGGCTCCAACCAAAGTTTGAATCTCACCTATCAATGCTAATTGCTAGGAGGCTAGGCTCCATCTAAAGCTTGAGCCTTTGCCTGCATATACTAGCTTGTTAGTAGGAGGCTCCATGAGGCTCACCATCATATGTTAGTTTGCTAGGAGGCTCCAGTTAAAGTTATCATCCTCACTTGCATCATATATTAGTTTGCATATGTTAGCTAGAATGGTAGGCTCCTCCAACAAAAGTTAAAGCCTCACCTGTGGATGCTAGTTCGCTTCTAGGAAGCTGCAAGTAAAGTTTGAACCTGACCCACAGATGCTAGTTTGCTTGGAGGCTCCAACCAAAGTTTGAGCCTCACCTTCATATGCTAGTTTGCTATTAAGAGGTCCCAATTGAAGTGATAATCCTCACCTCATGTATATGCTAGTTTCCCAAGAGGTAGGCTTCATCACCCTCTGCATCTGGCCACACCGTTTCATTGGGATATTGAATCAAGATATGGTGTCAATTAGCCATCAATGTTTCATAGCTACAAAAGGCAAAGGTGAGTGGTTACAACAACAGCAAAGGCAAAGAGAAAGCAATAGAGAGAAACGATATGCTAGTGAAGAGAATGTGACATGGAAATGAGCAAATGGACATTGGATTTGAGACTCTTCTCCTTCGTGAGACTCAAACTCAAGTTTGAGCCATTGTGCATTATATAGATTTTAGTTGAATTTTTAATCGCATAGTTCATAAGTATATTTGGGTGTATGGGGAAAGAGGGAAGAAAACAAGAAATCTCAAGCTCAAGGCTCGAACTTGAGTTTGAGCCTTGTCTATTACACAAGTAAGTAGGAATAGAGAGGGAAGCTAGGATAATCCAATAGAACAAGTGGGGTGTGGGTGAAGATGGGTATATAACCAAAAGTGAAAGTAACTATAATCAAAAGACCTGGGACCTGGGCCTGGGCTTGAGCTTGGGCTTGGGGAATGAGCCATTGTGCATTGTATAGATTTTAGTTGAATTTTTAATCGCATAGTTTATAAGTATATTTGGGTGTATGAGAAAAATAGGAAAGAAAACAAGAAATCTCAAGCTCAAGGTCAAGCTCAAGGCTCAAACTTGAGTTTGAGCCTTGTCTATTACACAAGTAAGTAGGAATAGAGAGGGAAGCTAGGATAATCCAATAGAACAAGTGGGGTGTGGGTGAAGATGGGTATATAATCAAAAGACCTGGGACCTGGGCTTGGCTGGGGAATGAGCCATTGTGCATTATATAGATTTTAGTTGAATTTTTAATCGCATAGTTTATAAGTATATTTGGGTGTATGGGAAAAATAGGGAAGAAAATAAGAAATTTCAAGCTCAAGGCTCGAACTTGAGTTTGAGCCTTGTCTATTACACAAGTAAGTAGGAATAGAGAGGGAAACTAGCCTAATCCCATAGAACAAGTGGGGTGTGGATGAAGATGAGTATATAACCAAAAGTGAAAGTAACTATTATCAAAAGACCTGGGACCTGGGGCCTGGGCCTGGGCTTGGGCTTGGGCTTGGGCTTGGGCTTGGGGAATGAAACCGAAACCAAAACCCGGCTTTCTGTCGGGTCGCCTCGGCGCTCCTCCGTCGACGTCCTCCTCTCCTGGGGAATGGAACCGAATCCTCCTCTCCCGGCATCGGTGCAGCCAGCCCTCTCCCGGCACAACCAACAGCCCCCTCCCTCCTCTCCCGGCGCAGCAGAACCCCCCCCTTGCGCAGCCAGCCGAACCCCCCCTTACGCAGCCAGCCCCCCTTCCTCCTCTCGGTGCAGCAGAACCCCCCCTCTCCGGCGCAACCCCAGCACGACCCCCCCTTCCTCCTCTCAGCGCAGCCAGCCCTCTCCCGGCAAGACCCCCCCTTCCTCCTCCGTCTCAGCGCGCACCAGCCAACCAGCCCCCTAACGGCTGCCCCCCCCAAAATTCGAATTCAAAAATCCCCCCCAACGGCCGCCCCCCCCCCAAATTCGAATTCAAAAATTGAATTCAAATTCAAAAATTTCGCCCAAAAAATCGAAATTCCCCCCCAACGGAATTCCGCCCGCACCCCGAAATTCCCCGCCGACCCCTAAAATTTTTTTCGCCTTCTCTCTCTCGAAAAAAAAATCTCCCTCGCAAAAAGAAGAATCGACCGACCTCGCATTTCGCCCAAACAAAAACCTGCGCACCCGCCTTCGCCTTCCCTCGCAAAAAGAAGAAACGACCGACCTCGCATTTCGCCCAAACAAAAACCTGCGCACCCTGGAGCAAATCTCTCGCAACAATAATCTCCGCTCCATGTGTCTCTGCAGCCCTGCGTTTCAAGCGCACCCTCTGCAGCCCTACGTTTCAAGCGCACCCTGGAGCAGATCTCTCGCAGCAATAATCTCCGCAACCTGTGTCTCTGCATCCCTGCGTTTCTAGCAGTTTCTTTTCCTCGGATACCTCAAGCATCCGTCAAGATCAAGACTCTGCAACATCGGAGACTTCAGCAAGTAAGTCCTTCTTTAATTGATTGTCTACACTAATATAAACGCTTACTTGATTGCACGCTAAGTGTGCCATTTGTCAATCGTTGCTCGTCGTAGATTGTTTGCACCTCTTGCTGCTCTCTTTTGTATCTTCACATATGTCGAGAACCTGTAAAACTGATCCAAGATAGACTCCACAACTTGGATATAGACTCCACCTTAAGTTCGAGCCTCCCCTACATAGAACTTATGTGTTAATGCTCGACCTAGATTGAGTCTTTGTTCTCCATGCTAGTGCACCGGCCTTAAGGCTCGAACTTGAGATGAAGCCTCTCGATGCTAGTGTACACCGGCCTTAAGGCTCGAACTTGAGTTGGAGCCTTGGCTCTCGATGCTAGTGTACACCGGCCTTAAGGCTCGAACTTGAGTTGGAGCCTTTGTTCTTCAATCTAGTGTACACCGGCCTTAAGACTCGAACTTGAGTTGGAGCCTTGGCTCTCGCCAGCCTTAAGGCTCGAACTTGAGTTGGAGCCTTGGCTCTCGATGCTAGTGTACACCGGGGCCTTAAGGCTCGAACTTGAGTTGGAGCCTTGGCTCTCGATGCTAGTGTACACTGGCCTTAAGGCTCGAACTTGAGTTGGAGCCTTGGCTCTCGATGCTAGTGTACACCGGCCTTAAGGCTCGAACTTGAGTTGGAGCCTTTGTTCTCCAATCTAGTGTACGTCTTAAGGCTCGAACTTGAGTTGGAGCCTTAGCTCTCGCCAGCCTTAAGGCTCGAACTTGAGTTGGAGCCTTGGCTCTCGATGCTAGTGTACACCGGCCTTAAGGCTCAAACTTGAGTTGGAGCCTTTGTTCTCCAATCTAGTGTACCCGGCCTTAAGGCTCGAACTTGAGTTGGAGCCTTGGCTCTCGATGCTAGTGTACACCGGCCTTAAGGCTCGAACTTCAGATTGAGCCTTTGTTCTCCATGCTAGTGTACTCTGGCTTTAAGGCTTGAACTTGAGTTTGAGCCTTTGCTCTCCATGCTAGTGCACCCCGGCCCCTTAAGGCTTGAACTTCAAATTGAGCCTTTGCTCTCCATGCTAGTGCATCCCGGTCCCTTAAGGCTCGAACTCCAATTTGCGCCTTTGCTCTCCATGCTAGTGCATCCTGGTCCCTTAAGGCTCGAACTTCAGAGTGAGCCTTTGATCTCCATGCTAGTGCACCCCGGCTCCTTAAGGCTCGAACTCCAGTTTGAGCCTTTGCTCTCCATGCTAGTGCATCCCGGTCCCTTAAGGCTCAAACTTCAAATTGAGCCTTTGCTCTCCATGCTAGTGCACCCCGGCCCTTTAAGGCTCGAACTTAAGTTTGAGCCTTTGCTCTCCATGCTAGTGCATCTCGGCCTTAAGGCTCGAACTTCAGATTGAGCCTTCGTTCTCCATGCTAGTGTACACCGGTCTTAAGGCTCGAACTAGAGTTGGAGCCTTGGCTCTCGATGCTAGTGTACATCGGCCTTAAGGCTCAAACTTGAGTTGAGCCTTGGCTCTCGATGCTAGTGTACACCGGCCTTAAGGCTCGAACTTCAGATTGAGCCTTTGCTCTCCATGCTAGTGTACTCTGGCCTCAAGGCTTGAACTTGAGTTTGAGCCTTTACTCTCCATGCTACTGCATCCCGGTCCTTTAAGGCTCGAACTTCAGGTTGAGCCTTTGCTCTCCATGCTAGTGCACCTCAGCCCCTTAAGGCTCGAACTTTAGTTGGAGCCTTTGTTCTCCATGCCAGTGTACACCGATCTTAAGGCTCGAACTTGAGTTGGAGCCTTGGCTCTCGATGCTAGTGTACATCGGCGGCCTTAATACTCAAACTTCAGATTGAGCCTTTGCTCTCCATGCTAGTGTACTCTGGCCTCAAGGATTAAACTTGAGTTTGAGCCTTTACTCTCCATGCTAGTGCATCCCGGTCCTTTAAGGCTCGAACTTCAGATTGAGCCTTTGCTCTCCATGCTAGTGTACCCTGGCCCCTTAAGGCTCGAACTTGAGTTTGAGCCTTTGTTCTCCATGCTAGTGTACACCGGTCTTAAGGCTCGAACTTGAGTTGGAGCCTTGGCTCTTGATGCTAGTGTACACGGGCCTTAAGGCTCGAGCTTAAGTTGGAGCCTTGGCTCTCGATGCTAGTGTACACTGGCCTTAAGGCTCGAACTTCAGATTGAGCCTTTGTTCTCCATGCTAGTGTACTCTGGCTTTAAGGCTCGAACTTGAGTTTGAGCCTTTGCTCTCCATGCTAGTGCACCCCGGCTCCTTAAGGCTCGAACTTCAGATTGAGCCTTTGCTCTCCATGCTAGTGCATCCCGGTCCCTTAAGGCTCGAACTCCAGTTTGAGCCTTTGCTCTCCATGCTAGTGCATCCCGGTCCCTTAAGGCTCGAACTTCAGATTGAGCCTTTGATCTCCATGCTAGTGCACCCCGGCTCCTTAAGGCTCGAACTCCAGTTTGAGCCTTTGCTCTCCATGCTAGTGCATCTCGGTCCCTTAAGGCTCGAACTTTAGATTGAGCCTTTGCTCTCCATGCTAATGCACCCCGGCCCCTTAAGGCTTGAACTTAAGTTTGAGCCTTTGCTCTCCATGCTAGTGCACCTCGGCCTTAAGGCTCAAACTTGAGCTGGAGCCTTTGTTCTCCATGCTAGTGTACACCGGCCTTAAGGCTCGAACTAGAGTTGGAGCCTTGGCTCTCGATGCTAGTGTACCTCGGCCTTAAGGCTCGAACTAGAGTTGGAGCCTTGGCTCTTGATGCTAGTGTACACTGGCCTTAAGGCTCGAACTTCAGATTGAGTCTTTGTTCTCCATGCTAGTGTACTCTGGCCTCTTAAGACTCCAACTTAAGTTCAAGCCTCCCATACATGGAACTTCGCCTTAAGGCTCAAACTTGAGTTTGAGCCTTGTCTCTCTATGCTAGCGTACCCCTAGCATATGAGTGCACAACTTGGATCTAGGCTCCAGCTTAAGTCGAGCTTCTGTATAGATTAAGTAAATGCAAGTGAGGCTCTTGCTATTCAAGAAAACTTTTTGTAGCATGCATTAAGTTTCTTAAGTTTGATAGGTTTTGGATTTGATATGTAGCATTTAAATCCATTTTTTTCTAAGGTTTTGAAACTTTTTTTTTGCTTCACAGGAATGGAAGCTAGCAGAGCGCCCGCTACCTCGCAACCACATGGTGCACCAATCTTTACTCTGGATGCTCTCGAAACAACAACTCAAGCTAAAAGTGTCACTCCTAGAATTAAGGTGGATAAAACCTTTGAATTGAGTAACAAAGAAGGAGTAAAATGGTTTGTGGATAGCTACAATGCTAGTGCAAACTTCAAAGGAGTCCTCCATTTGTTTTTGTCTCAAGGTGATACATCATATGGAGATATGGGGATTGTGGTAGGCACTAAGGATGATGTGGATGTAAGAGCAAACCCATGCTTCACATGCACTGTATTGCCAGAAGGAGAAACTACAAAAGCAAATAAGTTTTGCTTATCATTGGAAACTTTTCACCCAACCAGCAGACATGACTGGCAGTAAACTAGGAAAGGACAATTCTATTGTAAAGTACCACACCGCCTACAATACTATATATAGACATGGTTTCCATGAGCTAAGGCATCCAATGCTTGTGAGTATCCACCCCCTTCTACACCTCGTACATACTCCATCCAGAGTCTGTCTAGATCGCTATCTAAGCTCTATTTAAGAGCGCATGAGTGGATAGCACCATCAGTTATACCTCTTTGGTATAATCAAAATTTTAAATTCTCTCCATTGTCTATTGTGCTTTGTCTTACTATCTCTTTTCGATGTGCCATTATTTTATATGGTATCAGAGCTTAGGTGCTCTTAGCAAGAATAGTACATAAAGTTTAGCCTTTCTTTGTGGCATAGAACCCTAGGAGTGATGGCTTCTATCTCTACTCTGCTGTGCACCAATCTTGCGCATTTGTTCACCTGCCTTCACGGAAGGAAAGCTTGATGGGATGAACTATACTCTTTGGAAATTCAAAATCAATGCCATTCTAGACTCTTATGAGCTCCTAGAAACTATTCTGGGAATGGATACAGAACCAGTGGGAAGTCCTGACCCCCCCAATAACCCTACAAACATGTTTCCACCAGATGCTACACTCCTTTAGGCATGGAGAAGGTGCCAGTGCAAGTGATTCTGTTCTCACTCTGATGATTCAACATACTACCAAGGCACAGAGGCTTGGATCATACTGAGAAATCAGTATGAGACTCGCAATCAGACCAAGATTTTGAACCTGCCAAAGAAGAAGAAGTTTCAAGGGAGCCGTTATTTTACTGTGACAAGAAGGGTCACACTATCAAAGACTATAGAAAGAAGCAAGCAGAGAAGAACGGCACCTTGAAGTCTTCATGGAAGGGAAAGGAGTGAGTCAACAATGTCAAGACTGAGCTTAAACTTTGGGTTGCCATTGAAGAGGTATATTCATCTGCTCATGCTCCAGTTGATAATTCATGGATTTTGGATAGTAGAGCATCCTGACACATGACCAATAAGAAGGGCTGGTATAGTTCTTGGAAGCCTCTATAGGAACCCATCACTGTTGTTGTTGGGAATAATGCTAAATATCTAGCCGAAGGGTCTAGAACCATATCTTTTGTGGTAGCTACATGTGAAGAGAAGAAGCTATCAAATGTTCTCTATGTACCCCACATAAAGAGAAATCTACTATCAGTTTGTTGCGTGTGATAGATCGTGGGCTTGAATTACACTTCAAGAAAACTGAAGCAAAAATTATAGATGTTATTAGTAAGGTAGTTGGCAAAGGAGTAAGGCGCAACCATCTCTACGAGCTGGGTGCCCCTACAGTGTCTGCAGAAGATAAGAGCACAACCAAGCTTTGGCCCAAGCGATTTGGTCACATTGGATTTGCTGTGCTAAAGGAGATGTAAAAAAAGGGCATGGTAGCTAATTTGCCTGCATTTTCAGAATTGCAGGAACCATTTGAAGCGTGTATAATGGGCAAGTAACAACGCAAGGCATTTCCATAGAAAAGCAAAAATAGAGCAAAGACTCCTCTAGAGCTAGTACATGCTGATCTTTGTGGTAAAATGTCTACTATTGCATTAGGAGGATCTTCTTACTTTATGCTGTCAGTCAACGATTACAATAGGAAGATGTGGGTTTATTTCCTTTGGGATAAAGCTAAAGCTTTTGGCAAGTTCAAATAGTGGCATGAGCTTGTGGAAAATGAGACAGGAAAGAAGGTGAAGAAGTTTCGTATAGATGAAGGAGGAGAATTCCTTTCAATGGAATTTTGACAGCTACTACTGCAAGGAGAATGGCATCAAGTGCCAACTCACCATTGCTTACACACCTTAGAAAAATGGTGTTGTAGAACGCCGCAATCGAATTGTCATGGAGATGGCTCGATGCATGTTGAAGGCAAAGGGTTTGCCCAATACATTTTGGGCTGACACAACAGTTTATGTCCTCAATCGGAGTTACACAAAGGCACTCAAGGATGTTACACCTCAAGAGGCCTACTCTGGTAAGAAACCTTCAGTTTCTCATTTTAGAACATTTGGATGTGAATGTTATGTGCATATTATTCCAGATGCATCTAGGACCAAGCTAGATGCCAAAAGCAAGAAGTGTATCTTTCTTGGATATAGTCAAGAGTAAGGCATATCAGCTCTATGATACATAGGCAAAGAAGATTGTGGCCAGCTGAGATGTGGTATTTGCAGAATAGCCACACTCCAGTGGAGGAAGGAGGTCCATCCACTCTATCATCAGCTGGAGAAATAGTCCACCATGAGCCCAACCCACCAGCTAGATTTCCTCTCAAGGAGGAGGAGTTTTCAGAGGATGAAGACTCTCACACATCACAATAGCCTGCTGCTACACCACAAGGAAAGCCACTTCCAAAGTGGGCACAACAGCTCTTTGATGAGTGTAGTCCAGTACCTGAGAAGCTAGAATCTTCAGCAGATGGACCACGCAGATCAAGGAGAATAGAGGAGCAGAGAAGAGCATGTGATCTCATTGTTAATATGTCCTTAATGGTAATGGGAACAGTGAAGGAGCCAGCCACCTTGGATGCAGCGTTAGCAAATCGAAAGTGAAAAACCACGATGTAGTCTGAGTATGACAGCATCATAAAGAACAACACTTGGGAGCTAGTTGACCGACCACCAAACAGAAAGGTAATTGGTACCAAATGGGTTTGGAAAGCTAAGTATAAGGCTGATGGCTCACTTGAAAAATACAAAGCTAGGTTGGTGGTTGCACAGGGATTTGCACAGGTAGAGGGTTTCTACTTTGATAAAACCTTTGCTTCCACAGCTCGTATGACAACTATCAAGGCGGTACTTGCCTTGGCTGCTCACAAAAAGTGGCCAGTCTTTCACATGAATGTCAAATCAGCATTTCTAAATGGCCATCTCAAGGAGGAGGTATATGTAGCTCAGTCACCAGGTTTTGAGATGCCCAGATCAGAAAACAAAGTTTGCAGGCTAAAGAAGGTGTACGGGCTGAAACAGGCCGCCCCAGGGGCATGGTATCACAGGATAGACCAATTTTTCAAAAAGATTGGCTTTATAAAAAGTGCTTCTGATGCCAACTTGTATGTTTTAAAAGGGCATGACAAGATTGTTTTGGTTGTCTTGTATGTAGATGACTTAAACATTTCAGGTGACAATGAAGAGATGATCCAAAAGACAATAGATATGCTAAGCCATGAGTTTGAGATAACAGACTTGTGCCTTATGCATTTCTATTTGGGGATTGAGGTCTGGCAAGAGGCTGGTAAAATCTTCATTTCACAACAAAAGTGGGAGATAATGCAATAGAGACACAATGAAGAGAATTTAAAATTCTGATTATACCAAAGAGGTACAAGTGATGGTGCTGCACGCATGATTCGAATTTCATGCCTCTTAGGCGCCGTTTGGGCCACTGTTGGAAATTTTTGCCATTTGCCACGCTCGTGCATCTTTTTCGAGAACCGGGGTTTGAACAGATAGAAGTTGAGGATCCAGGACCCCGACAGTGAACGGACGGATAGAAGTTGAGGATCGGGACCCCGACAGCAAACGGACCACACACGGACTTGTGCTAGGGAAGTTGCTCTATGTCCACATCACTCCGTGGATGGATTTGGGCATCGCAATCACTTCTCCCAGCACGTCAAAGTTGGGTCCCGGTGAAGATTGTGCAAAATCGCCATAACAGAGTTTCGGATCCGAAATGAGTCCGAATCGCATCTGAACACAACAAGAAAGATCCGGGTTGCTTACAACACATTTGTCCATGAATGATTAGAATTTCAGTCTCTTCAGTGCCATTTGGGCCACGGTTGGAAATTTCAGCCATTTGGCACACTCGTACATCTTTTTCGAGAACCCAAATTCGAACAGTTAAAAGTTGAGGATTCGGGACCCCCCTCATCCCTTCCTTCCAATGACTCTCTCGTGGCTTGTTGGAAATCCTGCTCAACACTCCAACTGTGAAGTTGATATCAGGTCTAATGTTAGTGAGAAAAATCAAACTCCCCACCAACTTCATGTACTTCTTGATGTCAACAAGTGATGAAGAATCCTCTGCACAGTAGCAGGAAGCTTCAAGTTCACTTCCATTGGCGTAGACACAGGCTTGCAGTTTGTCATCCCAAATGCTAGAGTTAGGGATTTTATTTAAATTATTACTAATGCTTACCAAATTTTTTGTTACACTTTTTGTGTTGCTATAATTTGATATGTTAGAGTGCTTGCTTTTCTTTTGTGTGATGCTTTTCATGCTCTAGTAATGAAGTTCCCTCCTTGTCTTTGTTATTGGACTGAAAGCCCTTCGCGTCAATTGCATTGTAAAACTCATCAAAGCATGCCAAAATAGGCGGCATCAAGTGGAGATGTGAAGAAAGAGGCATCAAGTGGAGATGTGAAGAAAGAGGCATGAGCTAAGGTATGTGCATTTATATCATGCATTCCCATCTCTTCCATATACAAAACCCTCATCCTTTTAAATGATAAAAATCATAAGGTGGATCTTGTCCATACCCTAACATTGAAGCGGCATGAGCCAATGCATGTGCTTTTATCTCCTGCGTTCCCATTTCTTTCATGTACGAAATTCAACAAGCTTGTTCAAAAATCCTTCATCTTTTTAAATGATGAAATTCACAAGGTGGATCAAGTCCATACCCCAACCTTAAACTACATTATGTTAGTTAAGGTCATGAATCCCTAATACCCATTTTGTAATGGTATCAACATAAAGATTTATGTTGAGGTTCTTGCATAATTTTAGATGCTACAATTTTATCAATCTTTGTGCATTTGAGCTTTACGCCCTTCAAGAACCTAGTTAACAAGCTTCTTATTTGAAAATGTTATCTCGTAGGCTGTACTACTACCCG